>NC_137471.1:2952785-3552785 GCF_964235325.1 Thermobia domestica
AATGTAGCCAGATCAAACTATTTTTTCTAATTTTTATAACTATATATAAACCTTAAATTTTAATTCATGTAATTTAGAGCATATTTTGTGTCTAACCAATAAATAAGAATAATGTTTTTTTTATATATACCGTATATAATTAGAAATAATACTGTTCCAATGCCTATCAAGATTTCCTTTATCAATTTTCAGCATTGGATTTTTAGTCCTCGTGAAATATGCTTCAAACACATTTCTCTCGCTGTTGATGTAACACGGGGTAAAACATTCAAATCCTGTACCGAGTGTTTGGCGATTTTATAAAGCTGGCGTAGTTTCTTTGTCTTCTCGGGCGCCTTTATCTGTTCATAAAACCTAGTGCTAATATTCCTTTTTGTCATTCCTTTATAGGTAGTATCACGTATAGAAACCTCACAAATGCCGCTTAAAATATTTTTCTCTATAAAATAACTTTTATATTCGCTTAATGATATTTCCATATTTCTAGAAAAGCTAACTGTTACATTATGCATTTTTGTTATTTTTCGTTAGCTTGAACGATAAATTTGGAAACTTTTATTATTATTATTATTATTATTATTATTATTATTATTATTATTATTATTATTATTATATTAGTATTTTTATTATAAGTAGTAGTAGTCTTATGAATGAGTGTATTTTACTTGATGTGTTTAACTTAGAAATATTTAATTTCACCTTCTAATAGCAACTACATAGTGTCTTTCTGAAACTTTTTTTTTTTAATATTTTGTAAACTGATTCAACTATACGGTGAATAATGTTTTATTTTTGTATTTTATACTATATACTTATTTTAAATGCATGATAATTATGCTTATTTTTTTTTACTACTACTTTCTTTGTATTTTTCACTTTGTAAAAGACATTGCATGTTTTTATTTTATAATTTTTTTTTGAACCAATATTTTATTCATTTCACCTATTTTTGTATGATCAGTTGTACCTGTATGTTGTTATATCTATCTGAGTGTGCCCTATCTTGTATAAATCTTTTTTTTTTCTTCTTTCTTTTTTGGGGCACTTGTGGCAGTAATGCTGTTTGTTCCCAATAAACATTTCAAACATTTCAAACATTATACAAAAGCTTCTAAAAAGTGTTGTCTCCACATTAGGCTGTAATCATTAGCTACGCCCAAGTTGGAAATTCCAAGTTCTTCGATAAGATCTTTTTGGAGTATCACCAACCTATACCGTATAATGTACATGTTAACCCAAATTTTAGTTTTAACTTCCCACGGATGACCTAAAGTTTTGTGAACAAAGAAATTACTCGCTGAAGGTTTCCTATATACCTTTGATTGGAATTTATTAAATCTTCTGTAAAGTAAGTAATATCTTCAAGAAAAAATATTGTGTCGTATTCGTCCAGTTTGTACGTGAGCTTTTATTTCTAAATCTACATGTTTTTGATGTAGTGATCGTGTTGTGAAAAAGGACTTAAGCCAATATGTGCTCCTGAGGATGTGTGTCCGAGCGTCAGACTCGAAATATTGGTGGAAAGATTGACGACAAACATTCCTAGGTGAGTAATTTGGGGTTCAGTAATTCAATTTTTTTTAATACAAACATATTTGAAAATAATTTTAAAAAATATCTGGGAGCTTCTAATTCTTGTAAAATATACTTGTACATTCTTTCAGTTATGTCGATTATGTACCGAGCTAAGGAGACATCAAAGATGATAATGAATGAAATGGTGGAATGGAAAAGTAAGGGGAAACATGAGAATCCCAGAAAACCCATGGAAAAGGTCTTTGTCTATTACGAAGCAAATTTGGTGATAAAATATGCTTTAGCATAACATAACACTAGCGGTGTATGTGTCATAATTAAGTTACTGATATCAAAATACGGCTACTTTCTCAAAACACACATTAACCAGGGGTAAAAGTGGATCTGGAAAGGTAGGGGGACGGTACGAGGCGGCATAACGTCACGCCGTCCCCCTGCCTATTTCTGCCCATTGTGATTTCTTAGAAACTATGGGGACGCCGTACATATTTTTTGGAGGTGGGAAGACGGCGTCCCCTCGTGTTTTCCCGCACTTTTACCTCCCTGGTTATGTCACAATAAGTGTATATGCTCTGACACGTGTGTTATATCAACAGTAATTTCGGAACAAATAAGCAAATTTCAGTATATTAAAAAATTAACATAAAATTTGTATTAAAAAAGATTATTTTTTCTTGTTATAATATTTTAACCTTCTCTGGGGCTTTCCTAAGTAACTCATCTCTTGCTGCTCTTTTTTCTTCTCTTTAAAAATTATTCATTCATCTAGGTCATTCTTGAAATATTAGAAATTGAAGAATCTGCATACATCAAGAAATTTTTGTGTAGCTCGTAGACTCACACTTCTTCCCATGTGGATATCTACGTGTACTCTTGAAAATGAATTTAGCCACTTATATGGTATAGGAAATCTATTTATAGGTGTATGCCATTAATAACAAAAAGAAAGTATTTACTTATATTTGAACAAGTATGTTCTTTCCACAGTACGGCGCAAAATGAGTCCTATTTTTACGTAAATATACTTTCCAATCTACAATTAGCTTGCTTAAAAACACATTTAAAAAAATCTTTTTCTTTGTGAAATTTTGTTGTTATTAGCCGCTGTTAATTTTGGAAATTAGAATTTAAGAGCTCTATGTTTTAATATTCTTTTACAAAATCACTTCATACCAATTATTCTGTTTTGTTCAGTAGTATATGCTTCGGAAAAAAAGAAATTTGTTCTCAGAGATCCAGCACTTTAAGCACAATGAAGAACCAAAATTTTCTTTGATACAAAGTGGAAAATGAAATTGAAATTTACTGTGTATTGTAATAGGTGAAAAAATATATTTTTCTTTTAATTTTTAGACCTTTTTTTTTTTTTTTTTTTTTTTTTGAATGTTCAATTTACCCATAATGTCATTCCATTTATGACCTAGATTGTCTTAATCAATATTGAGTGGCGGATTTTTTGTCCGGATGAAAAAGGACTGAAACCAGATTCTATCAATGTTCGTGAAACAAGGTTAAATCACCTTAATTCTATCAATTCGATTTCCTGTTTCTTTTTAGTGCCTGGAGGCACGGTGGCTCAGTGGTAAAGTGTTTACCTCTGTTGCTTGGGGTCCTAGTTCGATCCCCAGCCAAGTAAGTTTGTGAAAGACAACATCGTGTCCGGGTTTTCTCGGGGTACTCCCATTTCCTCCCACATTCTCATTCCACCATTCTTCCATCATCATTCATTTGCCTTAGTCTGAACTGAAAGAAAATTTTTAGTGCTTGGTTAAACCTGAAGTGGGAAGCTCCTCACACTTCGAATCTCTCACATGTTCTTCACTCTAGTTGGAATATTAATTCTCGTCATTCTTATATAGGACTCCGAGCAACAACAGAAAATTTTACATGTGATGTTTACCGATTCCATTTCAAAAATGAAATGAAATCTTTGAGTTTTACGTCCCACGGTTATGCCGGTTAGGCTAAAGGAGACGGTGATTATGAGAAATGAATGAAATGGTGGAATGAATAAAGTGGGAGGAAACGGGAGAACCCCGAGAAAACCCACGAGCACGGTGTTTGTCCACCACAAAGTCCACACGGCGAGAGCTGGGATCGAACCAGGGACCCCAAGCACCGGAGGTGAACGCTCTACCACTGAGCCATCGCGCCCCCCGATTCTATTTCAAATCGTCCAGGCAAACCACAATTGGTCCGCATCATAGTCTCAGATTTCATTTATATATATATATATACATGCAATATTATTAGACCCATATTTTTTCATTTTGCTGAAAAAAATTTTCTTTCGATATACAGCCTTCCAAAATGGCTGCCCTCCTCTCGCATTGCTCGAAAAACTGAAAAACATGTCAAAAGTTTTGTTGTAGAGAAACGAGTGTACTTAGTAACATAATCGCAATAGCAGGAAGAGTATAAAGTTGTATGTTTCGATGGAGGGCCAAAATTCGTCTATTGGTCCAAAAGGAATCGCGGAATTCACTCGCAATGTTGCCAACTTTGGTGAAATTTTTCTAACTTCAAACATTTTTTTTTCTGTCCTCACGAGCAATATCAATCATCTGCTTCTAGCATCGAAATCTACTCCATAAGGTCTCTTGAAAATGTAAAGGACTTACGTTTCTGATTATCACATCCCACATTATAGCATGATGAAAAGCTGAAAATTTCATTAAGACGCCATGTTTGGACGCCATTTTCTCAAAAACCCCACCTTTTAAAAATCTGAATTTTCTCCATGTATTGTAGAAGTGCCTAAGTATTTAATATCCGTTAACCGTTCATGCGGCTGCAGCCCCTAACATTCGCAATTAATTACTGAAATTTCTATTTTTGTACTTGGAATATAAATATTTCCTATGGGTATTTAGGTCCTATATACAAGGCGATTTGAAAGGGAGTATGAAAATTTTGAGAGATGAATCCTGACATCAAATCCAGTAGAAAAGTTCCTATAAACATGAGTCGAATTCCTCTTCGTTTCCGAGTTACAGGGTTTCCAACTCGGGACCCAAAATCGGCTCGCGAGAATGGAAAATTAAATTAAAGTTCGCGTTAAATCAGAATTATGTGTTAAAGTTATGATGAAGTTTAGAAAGTTGATTTGTATCAATATGATTTTTACGTGCGTTGCAATTCGGTTGGCAGTGTTGCCAACTTGGAAGAACTTTTATTTCTTTCCAAATGACACTACATGTTTTTTATTTCATATTTGGTATTCGTTAATGATTGTAAACATCACATGAAGCACAATTTTCCCCACATCACCACAGTTTTCGAAAAACATGTATTTTATTAAAAGTTTTATCTCAGTTTGCGTGATTCGGTGTCGTGAACATCGTCCTAATGTTCTCTGGAACCATGAAAATTGTTTCCACTGGTAACATGACATTGTAGTGCACTAGTTACAGTGTTTGTGTGAATAACAATGGGAAGTCCTATTACAGTAAGAACCTATTAAATGTGTTGATTATTCTAAAATGCATAAAAGGATTGTGTACAGAAAGAATTCTTGACAAAAATTTTATCTTGCGGTAAAATATATGTATTGCATACAGCGCGTCTGCCAAAACGTAGTATTAGGAAAGGATGATTATTTGTGTAAAGGGTGCTTTGAATATTTACCGTGAACAACGTGAATGTGTGTGAGATATTTGTGACCACGGAAGAAGGTGTAAATATGAAATTATGCACCAGCAAGATCAATAATTTGTTCCTCTGAATGTAGATTTGGAAAGCATTAACCAGACAGTTAACATGCTAAACATGAATGTGTCTCATTAAAACGGTGAAACCTAGACTAAGGCGAAGGATTCACCTCTCAAAATTTTTCATCGCGTTGCCTTTCAAATCGCGTTGTGTACAGGACATAAATAATCATCCTCCCCTAATAGTACGTTTGGGTAGACACGCTGTACGCAATCCATATATTTTACTGCAAGATAAAATTTTTGTCTAGAATTCTTTCTGTGCACAATTCTCTTATGGCTTTTAGCATAATCAATAAATTTAATACAGTCCTTACTGTAATAGGACTTCATTATTATTCACACAAACACTGTAATTAGTGCACTACAATGTCATGTTGCCAGTGAAAACAATTTTCATGGTTCCAGAGAACACTAGGACGATGTTCACGACACCGAATCCCGCAAACTATCAATAACGCACGAGATAAAACTTTTAATAAAATACATGTTTTTCGAAAACTGTGGTGATGTGGGGAAAATTGTGCTTCATGTGATGTTTACAATCATTAATGAATACCAAATATCAAATAAAATCCGCGTAGTGTCATTTGGAAACAAATGAAAGTTCTACCAAGTTGGCAACACTGCCAACCGAATTGCAACGCACGTAAAAATTATCATATTTATACAAATCAACTTTCTAAACTTCATCATAATTTTAACACATAATTCTGATTTAACGCGAACTTTAATTTAATTTTCCATTCTCGCGAGCCGATTTTGGGTCCCGAGTTGGAAGCTCTGTAACTCCAAAATGAAGAGCAATTCGACTCATGTTTATAGGAACTTTTCTACTGGATTTGATGTCAGGATTCATCTCTCAACACTTTCATACTCCCTTTCAAATCGCCTTGTGTATAGGATCTAAATGCCCATAGAAAATATTTACATTTCAAGTACAAAAATCGAAATTTCAATAATTAATTGCGAATGTTAGGGGTTACAGCCGCATGAACTGTTAGCGGATATTAAATACTTAGGTACTTCTCCAATACATGTAAAAAATTCAGATTTTTAAACGGTGGGGTTTTTGAGAAAATGACGTCCAAACATGGTCTTAATGAAATTTTCAACTTTTCATCATGCTATAATGTGGGATATAATAATCAGAAACGTAAGTCCTTTACATTTTCAAGAGACCTTATGGAGTAGATTTCGATTCTAGAAGCAGATGGTTGATACTGTTCGTGAGGACAAGAAAAAATGTTTGAAGTTAGAAAAAAATCACTAAGGTTGGCAACATTGCGAGTGAATTGCGCGATTCCTATTGGACCAATAGACGAATTTTGGCCCTCCACCGAAAAATACAACTTTATAATCTTCCTGCTATTGCGATTATGTCACTAAGTAGACTCGTTTCTCTACAATAAAATTTTTAATTTGACATGTTTTTCAGTTATTCGAGCAATCCGAGAGGAGGGCAGCCATTTTGAGAGATTGTATATCGAAGAAATTTTTTGAGCAAAAAGAAAAAATACGGGTCTAATAATTCTGTATGTAGTTTCTTATTTTAAAAAATAAACTAAATCTGAGAGTCGTGTGGACCACCCTGGAATATTTGAAATGGAATCACTCTCGCGGCATCGTGCATCGGAAACTGCTACCAGCTAGTCAGAACATCAATGCAACTGTGTACTGTCAGTAGTTGAGCCGAGTTCAAGAAAGACTCAAAACTCTGGAGCTAGAACTTCTGAATCGTAAAAGAGTCCTCCTCTTGCAGGACAACGCTAAGCCCCACATGGCTAGGATGACGCGGACACCATTTTACGCCTTGGATGGGAAACACTATTGCATCCGCCATACTTATTGGACATTGCACCGTCCGATTATCACCTGTCTCGTTCCTTGGACAATCACCTTAGGGGACGCCAGTTCAAATCCCTATTAGAGGTTCAAAATTCACTTAATACCTTCTTCGCTTCACGGCCCACCAAGTTATACCGCGATGGAATCCAAGGCCTTCCAGAACGTTGGCAGAAGGTAGTTGATGCTGATGGCGCTATTTTTGATCTTCCAAGTACGTCTTAAATGACTCGAAAGTGGTGGGAGCTCTCTCGTGGCTAAGCGGTTAGTGTACGCACCTTTGGCGTGGGAGACCCGGGTTCGATTCCCGGCGGGAGCTCATGTGGTTCGGATTCCACGTTAATCAGTAGGTCCACGTCTCATATAACCTCGCTGCTGAAAGGGACGCTAAACTAAAATCAACTCAACTCAACTCGAAAGTGGTGGGTGATAAAGCGACAGAACTTTCTTGGTTACATTTATAAATAAATATTTAGTTTAACGTCCCGTATTTATGTCCTTTAGGCTACAGGAAATGGGAACTCCTTCATGACTAAGCGGTTAAGTTACGCGCTTTTGGCATGAGAGACCGGGGTTCGATTCTCTCTAATAATCAGTAGAATGAGCATGTGGGAGAAAAGGGAAACCCTGAAAAACTGACGGACAAGATGATGTCGACCATAAGCTTACATGGATTGGGATCGAACCAGGGACGTCTCGTAGTAGAGGTAAGCACTGTACCACTAAGCCATGGTGCTCCTTCTCCACTATTAACAGAACTTATTTGTCTTTTGGTAGGAGCTCGACAATCATTAGCTACTGGATATGTATTTCAATTACTAGCGGATCCAAAAGGGTCGTTTGGAGGGGTTGGATTGACTCCAGGGCAATTAATGCACTATTTTATGAATAGGCCTATAAAAAGGTCGCCTCTGTGGGGGAAGCAGTAACCCCCACCACCCTCCCCCTGAAACCACCAGTAATTCTAATTAAGTAATTATGCAGGAACAATAGTGATTTGGATCTCTTCAGAATACAGAGGGAAAGTGAGAATACTATCAAAATTTCTCATTTCAAGTAGAAAGTATGAATGTACATTTCTAGCACCATACCACATAATAATACCCCTATGCCGTAAACGCCGCCAACACCTAGTGACCCACTTGCCAATAAATGCCAATCATCGATATAGCGACCCGTCGAAGGATTGCCGCTATTGACCACACATGGGATATTAATGATGTGTCAAACTGAGAAATATAAATAACAATTAGCTCAATGACACGACCCAAGTACAAATTCGCGTCCTACGCCTCGAAGGAAGGCTCCATATTATTGGCCTCGAGATATAGAACTTATACCGGGCCACAGTGGCTCAGTGGTACAGCGTTCACCTCTGGTGCGTAGGGTCCCTAGTTCGATTCCAGCTCGCGCGAAGTGAACTTTGTGGTTGACAAACTACGTGTGCGTGGATTTTCTCGGGGTTCTCCCGTTTCCTACACTTTCTTCATTCCACCATTGCATTCATTTCTCATCATCACCGTCTCCTTTAGCCTACCCAGCATAATCGTGGGACGTAAATCAGGAAAATTTCATTTCATGGACGCGATTTATCATAGGCTTATTTCCTATAGTTTTATCGTATATATGAGAGAAAATACTCTGCAATTACTACCTTGTAGTTAGAACCAGTAATGTTATTCTAATTTTTAACAACCGGTTCTGTAACAACCTAACGCAGCATCCTAACACAAGATGGTGTGACGAAATTAGGTAGCACTGCGATTATCTTGGAAACGAATTATCCAAGTTGGATGATTCTCAAAAAGTATTTGAAAGACCTTAATCCAGCAACGGATCAAGAATTGTTGATAATGGTATGTATGCATTCAGTGGCGGCGATCAGGGGGGCAAAGGGGGCAGCTGCCCCCGCACTTTTTTGAAGTGACTTCTTAATGTATATAGTTTAATTTGGAAATGTGAAGTTTTTGTTTGTATTACTGGTTCATAGAAAAAATGGTGTCTTATAATATTTGCCGTTGCGTGAGTACGTATTGATTATTTGTCTTCCCGTGGAGAAAGCTATAGGAATTGCATTTTAATTGCAATTCAAAGCAATTAAAATTGCAATTGCGTCTTTATTTAAATACAGTAGGATGTGCTAATAATATTTACTGTTTCTTATTTTCTACGAGTAACAACATGCCTTTAAGGGCATGTGTGGAATTTCATAGATATAAAAGTTGTTCATTAATCCCTCAGTTTTAATATTATAACATACAAAACAAGCCTCATTATTCATTACTATGATTGATATTATCCTTTCCGTTTATTTGTTTGGAAAATTTGTTATTAAATAATCTGGTCACACAATTTTTTCAGACAGAGTTTTAAGATGTTCATGAGCAAGGGATCAAGCCTCTTCTTACACTTTCGTTGTTTGAGTACAAAGGGCTAGTACCTACTTCCGTTGCTCTTGTCAATTTACTTAAAAAATATGAAATAAAATATACATTTTAACTGAAAAAGATAGTATCCTATTAACTATACAATCTTTCGTCAAACAAAGAGTTAGAAACAAGGAAAACTAACATTGATATACAAATATTCAGATCATGTCTTGCCCCCCACTTTTAATGTCCAATCGCCGCCACTGTATGCATTTCAAATATAAATGACCCTCACCACTACACTCATGTAATCCGAGTTCTCATTCTTGATATCTGAGCATTTGAGGTTAAGAAATAAACGCTTATACGTACGTTGTTTTGAGAGATCATATGTTTAGCTCTGTGGCTGTAACAATTTCTAAAAACAAAAATAAACTAAAATTTACTGTTCCTGGGTATAACTGGATAAAATTTACTGTTATGTCTGGTTATAACAAACGGTTCTTCGAACTCGAAATATTTTAACAACCGGAACGAACCGGCTGAATAGCACCAGTGGTTAGAAGTAACGAATTTAGTGTATATGAGGACAATCTATGTCAAATTGCATTACTGTGATAAAATTAGCCTAAAGGGCATAAGTGTGGGACATTAAACTAAAAAAAAAAATCATTTATTTTTTTTATAATATTCGAGGAATTGATGGTTACAAATGTATAATATGTCTCCCTTAAACAAGAAAACTACGCACACAAATAAATACGATTATAATTGTAGAAATTACCCGATTCTACAAAAACAGTTGAAATAAGCATGCGATCGAAACCATGCAGGATACTTTTTTTTTTATTGCAAATCTCATCAACGCAGAAGAGACCAGAAGCATTTAGTATTGTTAAGAAAGGAAGAGAAGTATGCTCCAATACAACGCAAAACATTTGAAGGGCAAAGTCCAAACTGTAGGAACACCTGCTTGAACGTAATATGAGACATCGGTTGCCAACTCCGTGATTAAAAGTTTTTTTCTTTTTTTAACTTCCTAACTTGTTACTAACTGGTTATTTTTGCCAAGTGGGCTTCTTATAATGGACAAACACAGTGTTGGTGGGTTTTGTCGGGGTTCTCTCGTTTCCTCCCACTTTCTTTACTCAGGATTATCATCATCGTCTTCCTTAGTTTGAGAGTTAAAAATCATGGTACCGGTACGTTAAGCTTTACAAAAGAAGCACAAGCACCATAGCTCTGTATGATACTCATTAAAAAAATGTAGATAATCTAAGCATTAACAACTGGGCCTGATGACGTTTTACTGTAACTCGGTTATCTTGGTAGACTTGCGCAGTGGTCTGTGTACCCACCAATTACACTGGATTATAAACAATGAAATGAAATCTTTGCGTTTAACGTCCCACGATTATGCCCTTTAGGCTAAAGGAGACGATGAATTAATCAAATTAATGATAATGTAAGAATTGGTGGAATGAGAAAGTGGAGGAAACGGGAATACTCTGAGAAAAGCCATGGACACGATGCTGTCCACCACAAACTTACTTGACCGGGAATCGAATCAGAGTGCTCTACCACTGAACCACCATTACAGTTTATTTTAGGTCCCATCCTTGATAACCTTTTTGTTGCATAAGGACACACCTCGGAACCTTTAAGGAAAGCTTTGAGGTCAAAAATTAGAAATTTAAATGTATAATAATAAACTCTAAGTCCACGTTTTATATAGCCTTGGTGATGTAACGGAGCACTAACTTTGATAAACAATAATCGAATAATTCATAAGGTACAAAAGCATATTTAAAGGATCATTTATTAGATGAATCTGGAGGCACTTCATCATGAACTAAGGGGGATATTATTATTAATTGAAATAGTAACTGTATTTCTTGACGAAGCCATGAACGCTAAGTTCTTACGGCGGAAAATGAAATAAATAAATAAATAAATAGGCATTCCTCTTTTTTATGTACCGAGGTTAAAAGATGTGGTGTTGATGAGATGGGTGATGATAGTAGAATGAAGAAAGTAGGACGAATCTGGGAACCCCGAGAAAACTCACTTGGCGAGAGCTAGAATCGAACAAGGGGCTGGACGCAAGAGGTGAGCACCCTACCACTGAGCCGATGCTACCCTCTTACTATTATTTCTAGACACTGGCGCAAATTTTGGGGATGAAGGGAACATGTCCCCATTTTTGAGGGGGGAGAAACACCACAGTACCACTACTTCATCTACATCGCCTGGTATATAATATACAGGGCGTTTCAGAACACTGACCACGTTTGGGAGGTAATTCCTGAACCAAGATAAGACAAAAAGTATAGACCATCCTGGGTGCACAAACATGCACGCCGACTACGTGGGTGCTGCGGGGCTTCAGCACCCACACAAATAATCGTAGGTTAGGTTAGGATTTAGATTTCTGGGCTTTAAGCATTTAAGGCCATTTAGCCCTTCACGTTTTGAGAAATGACGTCCCTCGGCAAGCACACAATTCGGGGAAAAGGAAGGAAGAAAGGATGGGGGGAGGAAGGAAGCGGCCTGGGACCTATAAGTTAGGTACCACCCCGACATTTGCCTGGTGTGAATGTGGAAAACCTCATTCAGGCTGGCTGGCCTGAAAAAGCGTGTTACACTTTTCCGACCTAGTGACCCCACCGGGAATCGAACCCGGGACCGCTCGCACCGAAGGCGAGAGTCTTACAAATAATCTTGTGTGTGCGGTGCACCCACAAGACTTTTATTTTCGACCCGAATTTAAACCCGTTTCTCTTGCGTTTAAGTTAGCCGTGTTACCGACTGAGCTAGGGCAGCCCCAATTTATCTTTATAGTACCGGCATATTTTACTTTATCACAGCACAGTCCTTTATGAAAATATTTTAATTGAAATAAATCAATAAAATATCGAGACTCTCCTGAAAACATGTAACACGTCTGCCATTGATATGCACCCACATAAATTTTGGAAAGTCGGCGCTCTTGTGCACAAATGCTTCCTTTCGGAGTTATAGACTTCCAAAAACATGAAAAAATGATCTTTAAAGGTCAATAGCTTCAAAACTATGGCACCTACCATAGTCGGGTCAACACTTCACTTAAGAACTAATATGTGCGCTATCCAAAAATACATGTTTCAGAATTCTAAGGTACGGTACTCTCAAAGCAATTTTTATAGAGAGAGTTTGGCTATGGACATGTAATTTGAAGTACCGTACTTTCCAACTTCCTCTATTAAAATTGTTGCGGAAGTACCGCAGGATTCTGAAACAAATATATTTGGATAGGGTACATAATAGTTCCTAAATAAAGTCTTACCCGACTATGGTAGATCCCATAGTTTTGGAACTATCGACCTTTAAAGTTCTTTTTTTTTTTTTTTTTTTTTTGTTTTCGGCAGCCTATAACTTCGAAAGGAAGCATTTGTGCATCCAGGTTGGTCTATACTTTTCGTCTTATCTTGGTGTTAGGAATCATCTCCCAAACGTTGTCAGTGTTTTGAAACACCCTGTATAACAGGTTAACCTAAGAAATTAGATTCATCTGCGATCTACCGTAATGAGTCTCACCCCCCTCCCTCCGTCCAGAATATGCCTCAAATCTTCCCGCCTCCATGCTCCCCTGATTCTCCACAGCATTGTTATTCGACTTCATAAATATTTTGAACATCGCTTTTAAAAAAATGGGAACGGTCTTACCAGGCCCCCTCAATGTTGACAACAGATTTGCGCCGATGCTTCTAGGCTGATATTCGAACGAGCCGAGCTTTAACCCACTTTTAGAAAAAAAAAATAAAAAAATATGGTTAGTCAACACAACAGTTTCATAGAATTTATAAACAAGTACATATATTTATATTATTGTTCCTATTGTTGAAAACCTACTTAATCATAATTCGCATAGCTTCTATTCTATTCTAGCCTTTCGAGTGTTTATAGCTTATTCAGGAAGGAAATCAACTTGAATATAGCATTGTTAGTTAACTCCCGTAAGCTTTAATACTACGAATTTGCTTCGAGACTTCAGTAGTATTCGAAACTTGAGTTAGGCCTATAATTTTCTTTTATAATTGACTGGTATGTTTATATTATTTCGAACATACTATTTAAGTACAGCCATACACACACACATATACAGTTCGAATTACTTTCCCATCCGATCACAAGCCACTGTGACAAGTATTGTTGAACAGCTTGAAGGCTGTTATCCTAATACATAATTAATTACCGGTACCTACTACCATCTTCGAAAGCAATATTAATGGCGCCTTATGAGTATCAAGCGTTGCGAGTACAATTAAAAATCTAACTGAATTGGCCAGTAATAATGGTAATATTCCCATGAAATAAATAATTTATATAGTGTTGATTATTTACGTACATCAACAGCCCACTCCTTCAAATCCTGATTCAATATTTGAAAACATTTGTCAGAGAAAAATCTACTAACCCCTTCCCATTAAAGCAAATTTTTCTTAATTCGTTATTATGAAGGAAATTTGTTGCATTAAAATATACTTGTGAGATGCTAAAAAGGTCAACTAGCTTATATTTTAACTAAGAAACTAATGTAAAATAATAATCAATATACAGAAATACCATAGGCATCCCATCTGCCTTCATTCAGTGTATACATTTAACCCTGTCCTTTAGCGCCATTTTGGTATTATTATTTCCTGTATTTTTCTTTTCGTCACATCTTTTAAATGCTGCACGTGTTACCTATTCAGAGAATCAAATGTACTACGTTTGTATGCTCATTTAATTTAATCGTATAAACATACTACACGTAACAATGCGATGATCTGGTTTGTGCAATATTTACAAAACATGGTTAATAGTTGAACAGGGCTGTTAATTCTTTCGAATCAAAAGTCGGTAAATAAATACTTCTATAAAACTTATAAATGAACAATTATATGCTCACGTACTGAACAACTTAATATACAAGATTTGAAAGTATATAAGTACACCTAACCTTAATAATTACATATAATTTTAAAGAGTTTGTATCTCTTTTACACCTACCTTTCACGTTTGCCTTCAACACACTTCGCGTTTCTCTGATCCAGCGTTGCCACTTGTTGCTCGAAACCTGGTACAGTCGCGTTCAAAAGTTGATTTCTTTTCTTTCTTGTCTTAATTTTCGAATATATATTACAAATTGTACATACATAGCTCCCGTATATGAAAGATAAAATTATCTAATTTAAGAAAAATATCTGACGAAAGATAAAATATCTTTCGTCTGTTTTCTATGCCTTATATTGATAGAAAAATGTGTGATAAATACTCCTACGAGTTAACTTGTTAAAAATTAGTTTAGGCATACTTTTTTAAAATATTTTTAATGCAGATATTGAAGTATTAGCAAACAGCAGTTGGATAGACTAGGTAATAACAGGACTGTCATAAGTGTTCTTTATAGTTTTCATTAATTTCCATTCATTCTTTCATTATCAAAGAAGAAAAATTCTTAATCTGTCTACTGAAGACAAGTTCTGAAAAGAAATATTACCTATAAAAAACATGAAAACAATTGAAATTATTTCATCTTATTGAAAACTGTCGAGAAGAAATACTGGCTCAGGGTGCGACATCCTAAAGGAAAAATTCCCCCTATTTAATATTTTGGCGAAATATCCCTTTCCCATCTATAACTTAGGCCTACAGGAAGTGAATCAAGCGACAGTGTTGCCAGAAGTTAGCAAATTAATCAGTTATTCATACACAATTAACACGTATTTCGTATATAATTAATGGGTGAACTAATGGTAAGCAATATTCCTACTCTATATACAAGGATACAGTGGCTGATCCGGGGGGGGGGCGGAGCGATCGGGGCGATTTCCCCCCAGAAGAGGAAGCTTTTCTTATATTTTATATATAAATAAAACCCATCCCAGAGTTTGGAGCTTTTAAACGTAGCTCTAAGTAGCAGTACTAAACCCCCTAGAAGACCGTCCTGGATCCGCCCCTGCAAGGATATAAAATTGAAAATCACTATGTTTGTGACTCTAAATCTCCTGAACTGCCCGACCGATCTCGATCAAATTTGTAACATGGATGAGGTTCGAGGCTGGGCTAGTTTTAGGCTATTCACTTTGATGGTAGAACTGAGGGGCGGGGGAGGGGGAGAGTATATAAAAATAAATAAAACTTAATAACTCCTGAGCCACTCGACCAATCTAGATAAAAGTTTCAACATAAATGAGGTTCAGGCCTGGGATCGTTTTTATGATTTAAATTTGATGGAGCAACGTAGGGGAAGAGGAGGGGGAAATATATAAAAAAAAAATCAATTTGTATAAGACTGAAAGTGGCTGTTTTTGTAACTTAATAACTCTTGAACTATCCGACCAATCTCAATCAAATTTTCAAGATACACGAGGTTCGGATCTGGAAACATTTTTGCAATTTCACTTTAACGGTAGATCCTAGGGGAGGGGAGGGGACATATTAATAAAAACTAATAAAACCTATCAACTTTTGAACCACCCAACAAATCTCGATCAAATTTTCAACATATATGAGGATCGGTCCTCGGAAGTTTTTACTTAGACGTGCCAACCTAGGGAAGGGGGAGATATATGTAAAAAATAAAACAAAAATAACTGCCTTTGTTTCCATCACTCTTGAACCACCCATCCGATCTCAATCAAATTTTCAACATAGATAAATTTAGGGGCAGGGATTACTTTAGGCTATTCACTTTGACGATGGGGGGAGGGGGGAGAGAGATTTAAAAATGATCAAAAATGACCGATATTAGTGTTGAATCCATAGGTTTCGGGGTAGATGAGAGAAACAGTGACACTTCTGATGCTGTTTCGATCCAAGTTCAGCCCTGATAGTTGGGGAGGGTACAACGTAGGGGAGAGGGATAAAAATTTAAAAATGATCGAAAATGATGTGATGTGATTTTAGTTTAGCGTTCCGTTCAGCAGCGAGGCTATATGAGACGTGGACCTACTGATTAACGTGGAATCCGAACCACATGAGCTCCCGCCGGGAATCGAACCCGGGTCTCCCACACCAAAGGCGCGCACGCTAACCGCTTAGCCACAAAGGAGCTCATGATCGAAAATGACTAACAGCTTATGACTGACTTTACGGATGCACACTATATATATATATATATATATATATATATATATATATATATATATATATATATATATATATATATATATATATATATATATATATATATATAGTCGAAAATGACCGATATTAGTGTTGAATCTATAGTTCTTAGGCTTGCCGAGATGAACAGTGACACTTCTGATGCTATTTAAATCCAAATTCAGCCCCGCATCTTGGGGCAGGGGGAGATAATAAAATGATCGATAATGACCAATATAATGTCGAATCCATAGTTTTTGGGGTGGCCGAGATGATCAATGACCTTTCCGATGCCGTTTAAATCGATGCCATTAAAAACGAAAACAGCATATATCACGGGTACTAAAACATGCGATACGGAGTTATGCATTTAAATTTTCATTTCAACCCAACGAAGCGGATAATATATGCTAGTATTGTATAGTGTAATAATTATGAATATTCAAATATTGAACTCTTTATGGAGACAGAGGCATGATAGCTCAGTGGTATAGCTCCGGTTCGATCTCCGGCCAAAGTGAGTTTGCAGTGGACAACATCATGTCCGTGGGTTTTCTCGGGGTTCTCCTGTTTCCTACCAAAATCTCGTTTCATCCATTATTCCCTTGCCTTAATCATCTTTCTCTCTTAGCGTAAATAATATAATCGTGGGACGTTAAACTGAAAGATTTCATTTATTTATGGTGTGTCGCGCCCACGAATAGTCCCAAGGGGAAATAGACCTTCGTGGCCGATTGATAGGATTTTCAGTGTTTTTAAATTGTGAGAACACCGCTTCTATCACTTGCATTCAAAGAATAATGAATAGTTTGTTCACGCTCCCAAGTAAGCTTTGGTAGAATCCTTGAATATCGATTTTAACATACACGAGCACTTAACTAATTTATGGGCGTACTAATATGGCGTTAAGACACCGACAGAAAATGATAGCCAGCAACAATAAGTATTTATATACCGCCAGATCATAAATATCACATAATAAGAACAATTAATAATAATCTACCACTTTAGAATGTCATAAATCATATCAGGGTCCATCGGGCGCAATAGCATGAGAATAAGCAGTCTCGGGGAAATTGTCAGCCACCAGGATTTGTGATAAGTTCACACACAACAAAATAACAATATTAAAGAATAAATAGTAGCCTTGAAAAAGTCTGTTTATATAGACTTTAGATCAGTCCGTATCAAAGGCGAGCTATGCGGCTCGGATGATAGATGATTTATTAGCAAACAATTATAATATCAATTAAGTCTAAACTCTTTCCAGCCTTAGAACAAAGTAGACATAAACAGAGCGAAATGTATTACTCCGCGGCTCACACGTGCTTCGGCAGCCAGAAACGTGAACAGCAAGATCGTCTGCTAGCTTACTGTCGTCGCATAATTTCCACAACATTAAGGCTATAGTTGGTTGGTAAATAATTAACGCACTGACACTATATTGGAAATATGTATTTTCTTAAATCCTTATATAAACGAGCTTACCGCTGTTCCTGTGTCCTCTTTTGTGTTTTATAACACGAGACGAAAATGGATTGTTGTCACATATCGTCGCCACGAAACTCTGCATTCTGCTATAATTTTAAATGAGTGGGATAGGCACGCGAACGCGTACGCATGCGCAGTAAATACTATATATCCAAATACACGTGAGATTGAAATAAAGCTACATCTGTTGTTAAATATATATATTGCGTTTATTATCACAAAATGCAGGATAAATTAAGATATCTTTATTTGAAATTATTATTTTAGTAGGGATTATATTGCGGTAGGATACTAGTGCAGTGAGTCCAACAACCAATCACTGGTCATCGACCCACTAGTAGTCAGGTGGGTTTGTTTACATCTACTTTTTTCTAAGGCTGGAAAGAGTATAGGGCGCAAAGGCGCAGAGGTTCATCTCAAGTATTCGGGCTATCGAATGGAAACTTGTCAAAGGGGACAGAGTTTGGGTCCCAAAGCAATACAGATATCTAGAAGGCGGCGGTCTCGTTAGAATTCGGACAAGCGGTGTTAGTACGCAAAAGAATGAATGATTAATACTAATATAAATTAACGTTTAAAGAAGATGCCAATATAGATCTCATAACACAGTTAATAGTATTCGTGTAAAGACTTCAGTGAGTTGGAATACCACTGCTATCAGCCAGTTTAGATTACTTAACAATTATCATATCAAAATACATCACAAACATTAAACAAAGACATTAAACAAACATTAAACAAAGACATTACCGCTCGGATTAAAAAGAATTCTTCGAAATCAAATCTAAATAACAATTGACCAAAAGGGAGGAGCACTTAGGATTCGTTCTATCAACATTCACATAAGTTATATCAAAACAATAAAAGGTTTCAAAGTAATTTTGAGGTGACCCACTACTTGGGAGGTGATCCACTTTACAGTTAAGCGACTTGATGGAAAAGGAAATGCAAGTGATAGGTACATGAAGAAACTGTTGTAACCCACCTGATGTCCGTGATCCTACCTCCAGGCACCCCGAAGTCGAGATGGTGAAGACTCCTGGGTTATCTTGGCGTTGCTATAGACATTTCGTACACACCAGGTAGAACGTTTCACTTAACACACTAAATCACACTGATATTATAATTACTCACTTGTATTTCGAGCGGCTCTAACACAAAGAGCAGGATAGACGAACGATTAACAGGACTTCGTACAGGATGATGTCTCTGGGCTTCGTACAGAATTAGAGATCTTAGTATTGGGACTTCGCACAAGCTGGTCTTCTCCTGGATCGAATGTATTGGAATACAGGTGAGACGAATGGTAGAACACAGCACCGAAACAGAATGGCATCCAACGGTATTATAACCGCCACCAGGTTATAGAAGTATTTTTTGTGGACACTCTGTATACTTCGTAAAGACAGTGATCATTATTTTCGATTTATACTTTATTCTGCAACGCACATAAGTTCTTTCTTTGGTGGGAATTGCTTCTTTCCCACACAATTGGACAAAGAAGTCTTTCATCGTTTTTTCATATATATATTTAAAACGTTGCTTTTGATGAGAACATTTCAGCGAATGACTAACCATTTCAGTGTTTCTCCCTGACTTATTATATGCACAGTATATATTCTATAGTTATTGGGAACTGAATTAAGTGCTTTCTTTAATCGCTTATGGAAATATTGCAATAGATTAGAGAAATACGGGCTGACTAGATGTTCCAGTGACCAAAGTGGCGCCAACTGCGTTGTTTCGTAGCCCGTTATCTGTACTTTCTCACGCCAAAGTTATCGCCGTGTCTAGTGCATTATAGGCAGTTGACTAAAATTAACATAAATTGTTTTCCGTATTCTGTTGGTATGTGCATACAGGTGAGTTAACTGAGTGATTTTTGAAATGAACTGCCAACACTTTTAGTTGATCATCGCAACCCGTACCTTGAGCTTCGGTGCTCAGGGAGTTTGACTCCAGGTCTGGAAGCCGTAACCACGCATCTCGCGTCGAGCTTCAAGTCTGACTTTTTGTTAAGGGGCACAAGCTATTTAGCCGGTGAAGGACGTTTTATTACGGCTAGCCCCAACTAATGAAGTCCCAGGTCCGCAGACCTTGTGCGTACATGTAAGTTATGCACGCGCCTTCCAACATCAACATTCCACTGTGGAGATCTTCTTCTTGTTTAATTTGCTGAAGATTCATCTTTGCGTCGCAGGATTGTCGGCACAGAAATTGGATTCATCGTGGGACGATCCGGACAACTTTTCCCCAGTGCTAATCCCCCAAGTGTGTCAATGGTGTGAGAGAAGCATTTGTAGTGATATCTGAATTACAACCATATATATATAAAGGGCTATATTGCCCGAAAAGGGCAAAGCGTGATTTCAGCGACTAAAATTATTATATATATTCAGTGCTTAGTGTTGTGTTTATTCCTCTTCGCTATTTATTTTTTTAAAATATAATAGTGTTCTAATAAATAAGTATAGTGTCATTTAATCTAGTGTGTTTTCGTTTTCTGTATGAGTGATGTTTGTGTGCGTTATGGTCTGGATGACCGTCTGATCGTCCGTGAGGTTTTCGAGACGGGACATCAGAACCTCTCGGCGCCTAATGCTCATCTCATTATTGGGACCGATGAGCGATTTGGAAACAGTTTGTAACCTTTTCTTGGAGAGGTCCTTCATCGTCCTGTCCAGGTAAGTTCAAGCATCAGGAAGATACTTATTGGTAGGACCACGAGCCACGGACAGCGACCAGATTACACGAATTGAGTTGGTTATAAATAAATGTCCGCCCGAACAGCGACCGAACTCCAATTGGTTATAAATAAATGGCGCCACGAACATGGACCTCCGAACCAGGCGATTACAGTACTTCACTCCACAGGTAGTCTGATTCCCCAATAGACTATAGCATTCGCATGCCGATGAATGAGGCGTAATAGATGTCTCAAGAAAACAATGAGATTCAGATAAGGAAGTATTGAGAATTTGAAATGACGTAAGAGACACAAGTCGTTCGAGTTATAGAGTTCAATTATTTGGCTCAAATAAGTCTGTGGAGTTGGTACAACAACAAGTGACTTCCTACATGAAGTCTCGAGAATTATGTAAATCAGTATTAGCACAAGCAAACTATAATTGCGAGCTAGGAAGCGCTTAGGAGCCAAAGCAGTCAGAGTTAATGATGGATCGTTAAGGGATCCGTGAATAGTCAGTTCTCAGAGATTGATAGACAGAGTCTTATTAACAGCAAATAAGTTTTAGATCGACTGCATACTCACAATTAGACAAATAGTACTGTCCAGCTGAAGTTAGCACTAATGAATGAATAGACGATAACACACGCACTGAAATTAAGAGATGGAAGTTAGTGAAATTAAGAGATAGAAGTTCTTAACTAAGCGACCGTGATATTAAAGTATTCGCTTCATACGCCGTGTGATGTTAACCCAAAGTTAATACCGACACAACAAAGTAACTCTAGTAGGTAATGGAGGAGACGGAGAATGAACGGTCTCTTTTGGAATTGGGGTTCGAAGAACTCTCCGATAGAAGTTCGGCGCTGTGATGGACAGTACGTCCCCGTCAACAACTTAGAAGTTTCCCCCCGAAGGAGCAATAGACGTAATGTCTGCGTCTCAACGTCTCGGTGTAGTTCCCCCACAAGAGAGAGGGTGCATTTGTTTTTTGTTGAAACCTTACTAATTGCGCTAGGCACTACTGCAGTGTCGAACGTATACAGGGGTAAGCCGTAATCTTACCTGATTGGAGTTTAATTATCTGTAAAACGAAATTTAGACTCCGAGTTGCGCAGGACAACGAAGAGGCGTTTATTAAAAGCTTCCTGTACATTAGATATTTTTTAAAATACAAAACCCTAATAACTTTAAGAGGTTAGACATTTGACCTCATGTGTATAAAGAGTCACGTCTGATTACAGAAAGTGAAAATTTAGTATGACAATTTTAATTATTCCATTGCTAGCCAGACACATTATGATCAAAATAAAATTTGGAGAGTTTAAAAGTTCAAACTTCATACATGCACTGTGAAAATAATAACTTAGGATCTATGATAATTTGTATTACGAAAACGGTCAAAAACAGAGTGAGTAATAAAATTTATAATCGAACACTTGTGGTTCTGTTGCAAGAAAATGAGACTTTGTGTTAGTCTTACAGAATCCTATTACTGGCAAGTAAAAATAACCTTTTCTCCTCTGAACAAAAATAAAACTAAATTTGGAGTATTCCTCTTTCTTCTATTTATTTAAAGCTGTGATAACCCAAAGTGAGAATATGTTACTTTCCTTTAAAAGAAAATATTATCTTCCCCAGACGGAAGAGATTAGAGGTTAACTATTCTCAAAGCAGACGAACAGCTTTCTAATGTGTGAGGGAGGATGGAATAGACACAATAGAACAAATCTTTTAACAGAGGGAGGAAGAAAAAATAAAGAAGCTGGATGAGTGCAAGAATGATATCGGATTTCTATATGTTCTCTTTTTTCTGTTTTAGGATGTTAAGAAAATAATATTCTATAGCGTAATTAGCGAAGCTAATTGTCGTTAATTTATTATTTTTTAATGGAGTGCGGCAAAAATTTGCGAAATTTTCGCAGTGGATTTGGGCCGACACTACAGATGAAACATTCCATCTTGTCTTCCTTCCCCACTTCGACTCTTGTTCTGGTAGTGACGACTCAAGCTTTAATTTCTTTGGAGAGGGAACGAAGGAAAAGAAAATTTTGAGGAATTCAATTTTTGTACACCAAAAAAGATATTTTCTACATTACAGTGCTTCATGTTTGAGGGAGTCGAAGGCTAGAAATGGCCTCCAAGGGGACGCCGACCCCCTTGCTTTCAATTTGGCATCGTGACTCTGTGTTGTTGGTCTGAATTACCAGAAGATCTTAATTTTATACTGAAGAAAATTAACCAGAAATTTATTTTTATGTCTTATTAATGAGTATTATGTTGAGTTGCTCCGATTGAAATGCCCAATTTCACGTCTGGTGAAGATCCGGCCTCTGTAAGCAATCAATGGGTGCACTGTGATCACTTTTACAAATTTCGTCCATATTTAGAAAACGTTAGGGTATCCAGTTAGCCAGAACCAGTGATGATTTTAGGAGGTATTCTAGGGTGGAATTTCCTCTGTAGGGAATATATTTGATCTTGTTTAACGTGGGTTACAATTTTTTTCGTAGTACTATTTAACCTCCTATGGATTGAAATTCCTCCTCGAAGAAGAACTAAAAACATCACTGTTCAGGACACAGTGTGTTGTTGAACAGGCTCGTAGGAACACAAGGAAGAAAATAACTGCGAGTGATTTTTCTTTACGAGTACAAACTGGAACATTCTCACATATAGCCGTGAAAAAAAAAACATCAAAGGTGTATTTGGGTCAAGACTGGGAAATCCATTATACGCAGTTGTTTCTCAAATTTCGTGCTGGTGACACGATATTAAAAAGAATTGGTCCCGCAGTCACCAACTACCACCACATTCTGATGAACTCAAAAATACCAAGGAAGTGGACCCTCGAAACAGTGCTCGTGGAATTGCAGACTCGTTAAGCATACACGTGCGAAAGTTGACTCATGCGTACCTCATGAGTTGTCTAGTGAGGAAGGATAGCCTATTGAAAGTGTGTACTTTTATGAGTGAGCAAAGTAACAGGGAAGGTTTTCTGCATCATCGGAATGTAATTTCTGATGAAACAATGGATCGGCTATGACAATCTAAACAGCCAGGACAGTTATTGGATTCTGCTTATCGTCCGGAACGTCTTGATGATCGTCCTGATCCTGATTATCGTCCACAGAAGATCTTGTGATCTTGTTAATATAGTGATCTACGGTGAGTGAACTGTCGTATCTTTCTCCGTTGTGGTAAAACTACCTCTGTGGATCCACAGACTAGAATATACAAACCGTAAACTCCGCGGAAAACTGGGAACAAGGCGAACCGTAGCGCCTCCAACATGCGGCGACGGAACTAACCAGTCGATCTGTCGTCAGCAGCGTGGAAAGTTCGAAAATAACCGTCTCTAGTGGCACATGGTGGGTGAAAGCGTGGTGTGCACAGGTGTACATTGCCACCGTGTGCTTTTGACATACTGTTCGCTAAGGACTATGAAGATATCAATAAAGCAATCCAGGAATCTACAAGATGTTTTTTTTATAAAAGGTACCCAAAAAAAAACATGGTAATTAGTTATTTAATACGGGTAATTGGTAATCTCATCTTCTTGCACTGCACCTCACGCTGACATGTGAAGCTGACTGAAAGAATGTGCTGGTTACAAGGACAACCCATGATGTCACGCTCGAAAACCAATGGCAGCACAACCCATTTACGACGAAACATCGTTCTCCATGAAACGTTGATTTGCTCTTTCGCCGCGCAGATAATACAAACTCATTTCAATAGCGCATATAGAGAATTGCTCGTCTATATATTCTAGTCTGTGTGTGGATCGTTACAGTGCTATTTGCGAGCATCTGAAAATGTTCAACAGATCGATGTTCTTATATTGTACGAAAATTCATGCACATACAGGGCGCTAATGAACTATACCGACAAACTGTAAGAGGTGATTCCTCACATCAAAATAAGACAAAAAGTTTATATGGACCTATGGCGAAAAGTCCATAGTTTCAGAGCTAGGGCTGTCCAAATTCGGCCTATTTCGAGAGGCTGTATTTCGAGAGAAACTGTGGAAGGTAGTCCTTATCAGCGTACAGGAAGTCACGCATACGCAATCCTAAAATACATATTTCATTAACGTTCAATGGGTGTACAGACAAGGGCGCCCACCAGGTGAGGAAAGGTGGGGCACTCGCCCCCCCCCTTTAAAGGAAATTGTGCTTCGAAAGTACGAAAACCCAATAGATATTTTAGAATAGTTACAGCAAAATTTGAGACTACATTTGAAATGTCGCTTATAGTTGTCCCCCCTTGGAAACCACAACATGGGCGCCCTTGTGTACAGAGTATTCCATACAGGGTGAAATTCCCAGACATGCCTTCAACCGAATTTTGAGATATGCTCTGACTTTATGATTGGTCAAAAGTAGACAAACGATAAACTTTGATAGCAGTGAACATGGGATCCTTTGGCGCGATGTCGGAAGTATTAAGGATCGTCAGCAGCACGGGCTCTCGTACTCGGGAAAACGAATGCTGCGATGTTTCCTTTCATGCTTATGAGTGAAGAAAACGTGAAATATACCGTGACGAAATACATCGCATCACACATTATTGCGAACACAGAAAAACATGAAGCTGCCGGTTCATAACACTTTCGACTTCCCTTCGAAGCACTGGATGTCCATTGTTGCCAAGGCTTACCTCCTGCGTACTTTGGACCCTCCTTGAAATTAGGGTATATCTGAAAACTCTATTAAGAGCATATGTGAGAAATACACCTTGTAGGGAATGCATTGTATATTAATATTAACGAAGTATTGAATATTAACGAATTATGCACTTTTGGATTGTGTATGCATGGCTCCCTTTTACGCTGATAAGGACCATCATCCACAGTTTCTGAAATTCGAAATAAGACCTGTTGAAATTTGGCTTTTTCGCGATTTTGGACAGCCCTAGCTCTGAAACTCTGGACTTTTCGCCATAGGTCCATATAAAATTTTTCTCTTGTTTTGATGTGAGGAATCACCTCTTACAGTTTGTCGGTATAGTTCATTAACACCCTGTATGTTGCTCAAAATTCGGTGCACGATCTGCTGTATCAAAACCTTCCCTTATCCCTCTGATTTTCCAGACTTCATTGTCATTGCATCTCAACCATTGGCTTTCCCTTCATTTTTGCGTTATTGCGACCCGCAAATTTTGAGTAGGCCGATACGGAATGAGACCTCTGGCCAACAACATCCACGATCTCTCGTCCAAGTGACAAGAGCACGTGCTACCACGACCCGCTCGGGAGAGTAATACTCCCGGAAGTACGTTTTTTCGCGCGCTACTCTAGCCAGCTGTTTTACGCGCTATCCTAGTCCGTTGTTTTAAGTTGGTCACAAAATCTGTATCAATTAGTACAAGGGGAACAAAACGAGCCTTATATCATGGAGTATAAGGGCAACAAAACGAGCCCTGCGGGGCGTCTAACCCGTTCCTACTACTACTTATCTGCACAAAAGTAAGTAAATCACATTTTTGAGTATTGTTTTAATTTAAAAAGTGTTATAAAAATGTAAAAAAAAAAAAACTTTCCTCGGGCCGTGTTTGAACTCTCACCAAAAGAGATTTTAGCATATAGCACTAGCCCACTCAGCCACGAGGACCGACAACCACAATCGTCTGAATTCTGCTATTTGAATGCAACGTGGCAAGACATAGATAACGCCAACCAATCAGAACTGTGTTTTCCGTTCCTACTTCCGGGAGCATTACTCTCCTGAGCTAGTCCTGTGCTATCGGATTCGGTTCCTGGTATGCTACTTGTCTTGTATACATGTTAAATATGCCACTCTAAATTGCAGGTCCCGTTTTATACAGTATTGATGTCGAAAAGGAACGTGAACTATAATCAATTAACAATTGATTCTCGTGATACAAATGGCGAATTTAATGCGAAAGGAAATCGAAATAGACTTCATTCGCTCAGCTTAATAGAATATAGCTTAAATAAACTAAACATTATTAAAAATACTTGTGCACTTTTACAATAGGCTGTCATAAAGATTTACGGACAAAATGAGTAAGTGTATATTAAAGAAAACTATCTAAGGCAACAGTTTCCGTCGGCGGAGTATTTCTACAGAGTATAGTACAGCTATAATTTATGTTTAAAAGTGTAGAGTTCATAGTCTGAAACCATTACAAGTATTATAAGACGACTAAAATGAGAAACTGCATATGAAATAGGATTGCATTAGATATTAATTTGCGTCGGTCGAAGAATTCTGCACGATATAAGGAAACTATATTTTATTTTTACTTGTGCAAGTGTTGGGTTACTAGTGTGAAACCATTACAAGTTCTATAGGAACTCACATCACTGCGAAAATTATATTAAAGGCACTACTAACTACAACGTACTATCATTACTCTAACCTAACCTACCCTACTTTAGTAACCAACTCTACTACCCTAGCCTAACAACCTTACACTACTCCAGTGTTTCTTTCAGAAACAATGTTCCGGGAGAACAATCTCAGAGCACCGGGGAGGGGGCACTACTGATACTATTCTATCTATTATTATATTATAAACGTATTATTTTGGTCTGCTCCGGGGAGGCACTCGCAGAGCTCCAAGGGGTAGTGCCCCCCAAAAAACAGGTCTGAAAGAAACACTGCACTACTCTATTTTACTAACCAAACCTACCCTATTTTAGTAACCTAATCTACTCTACTTTACTAATCTAACCTAATCTATTAACCTAGCCAAGTCTACTAAACTAATCTAACTTGACCTAACCTGTCCTATTAGACCCTATACTGTACCCTGCACATGCTGCGTATTTTACTATGAATAATCGTTTTCCTGGCTCATCAATTTGCACACATATTATCATTCTGTAGGCAATTATTTGAGCATTCGCAAGGAAAATAACAGCGCAGAATGTTTTAGACAATCATTCAAAACCAAAAATGAAGAAAAGTTTTTATTATTATTATTATTATTATTTGACGGACCATTGTAAAAATGCACTATGATAGCTGAGTATCATTAAAAGTATTTTAGCGTAAGGCGATAAATTAAGTATTAATGAGATAAGTTCTGCCTCCGCAGATTATTATCATTAACTAAGGATATGACTAGTGTTTAAATTTAGAAATAAAGTTACTGGCAACATTGTCATTTATAAAGTGCCAAATGAAAGATGCTATAGAAGAAAAGAACTGTTTTGAAATCTGTATAACCTGTGCCAATTCTCCCTACTACTAAATTCTGAACATAGAAGGAAAACGATTCTAAACTGTTCAAATAATATTGATGCAAAACCGTGGCTAAAATTTATTTTTTGATAACCAGAAACATGGCTAAAGGAAAGAAAGTTAAGAAAAAAGATACAAAGCGTCGCCAAGATGCCGATAAGAAAGATGAACGAGTTGACGATGACGGAAAAGGTAATCATGGAGCAGAAGCGCATCAGGAAAATAACATTACTATGTTATTTAAATGCGATGAACTTCATCAACTGAGAACGATTCTACAAAGAAAGGATATAGTAAGTTAATGATATCTAGTAAAGGAAAAGATTTCTTCATAACAGTTGAATATTAATTTTATCAATGAAATTCGTACATATTAATATTTCCCTAATTATCAACTTCCGTATTCCCAAAAGAAAAGCGGATGTAAGTTTGTTACCTATTCACGCAATAACTACTGAACAAATTAAAATGATCATTGACATGATTATCAATCTTAGACCTCCCAAGGATTTTACGATATTACGACAATTTTTGGCATGGGGATGGGGAACGTAAAAATAATTGAAAAGGACCAATATTATTATCCAATCTGAGTTTTCGCGGTCGAAGATATGAATAGTGACACTTCAAATGCTGTTTAATTCCAAATTCATCCCTCATCGACATGGGGCGCGAAAGGGTGACATGTAAAAATAACCGCAAAAGGCCGATATTTTTTTATAGTTCAACGAGTATGCATCAAAGGTAAGGGAGACGGTGATGAGATGTCACTATTACACACCGAGGCTAAGCAAGGCGGTGATAATGAGATGGGAATGGTAGAATGACAAAACTGGTTGAAAACGGGAGAACTTCGAGAAAATCCTCACACACGGGTCCTTACTTGATGGGAGGTATGATAGAACCAATGATTCCCTAGCCAGAATTGTGCGTTCTACCACTTTTTGTTTGCAATGTACTTCCCTTTTATTTCATAAAATACAAATAGAATGACAGTAATATACACAAATCTTAATATCAAGTAGTGGGTATTCGGAAATTGAATAATAGAAAGTACAAGGAGTTGAGATTTTAACAATCTGCTTCGGAAAGAAAGTTGGCACGATCCCTGTAGAGCAACTAGTTCAAGGAAAGAAAGGTTTTTATGTACAAAGGAGCTTTTTCTTAAAATCATTGATGATACTTTTTTCCTCTTTGTCATCAATAGTTACATGATGAAAAGACTCCATGATGAATGTGTTTTACAATTAATAGCAAAACTTTTGTCCTGTAATAATAAATAAACAGCTCCACTCAAGAGTAAAAAATAATATTACTATCTTAATTAATATATATTTCTATTACAAACAGATATAAGCCAAATGTAAGATATCAAGATTTAACCTTTTTCTCCCATTCATTAATGATATATTACTTATATGATATGTAGTGACAAGAATCATTATATTTTGTAGATATTTCTAATTATATACTATAACATGGCAAATATTAACAAGAAAATATTTCAAAACGTTCTTTTTAATAATAATATTTTTCGTACAAATAATGAAGATGATTCATTTAAGGCATAAAAATAGGATATATTTGCTTATTTTAACACAGCTACCGCGCCATCTTAGTTCGACTGATCTTAGTGTCCAATTCATAGGGCGTGAAGTTTTCGTTTTAACGATAACATCGAAAACTTGAAAAAGGCAAAATAAAGTATATAGATATAAGTAATAATATGATAGACGGCCATTTTTGGTGTTTTAAAATCAAATTTGGTACTTTTTTCAAAATAACAGAAACGCATTGCATAAAGCGATAAATTCGCCGAGTCGCCATGTTGGACGGTAATACTAATAATATAACACAAGTTAGTTGCCATAAACTAAATTTAGTTGCCAAACTGTGGGGAAAAGGAATAGACAAACTGAATGAAGTTGTGGTGAAAATGAAGTCCCCATTCTTGAATACACGGAAAAGGATGCTCTTGTATTTTCAGTTCCTCCAGGAGAAATACCCGAATGAAGAAAAAGCTCCTTTTTCCTAGCCCCATCCAGACAAGATGGAATTCGTGGTTTCGTGTTGTTTTTTATTTAGTAACTTACATAGAAGATCTTGTGGAATTCGGACATGAGATGTATTTCAAATGCTGGAGTGGATTTTCTTTCCAATCTGAGTCCGGAAGAAGTAAATGCGGTGAGTTTCAGCAATTTTTGTGCAGGATCATGCCTCGGATCTAATTCAGACCATTGAATTCCTGGAAGGATCGACTACGCCACTGCCCACCTTTTGGTCAGTAAACTTCAAGACCTTAAATATGGCTTCCGCTCCGTTAAAGATGGAATCTTCTCCGATTTAATAGCTTGAGAATTGTCGAATTTGTCACAATGTGAGAGAATCTTACAAGAATGTTCACAAGTATGGGTCTGGTGTTACTGAAGAAACTGGAAGATCTCATGGAAACTGATCCTTCTAAAGACGCGTTCCAGTTGCTACACCAAGTGTTGAACCCTCAGTGCACTCTTGAAAATAGTGTGACACCTGAATTATTGAAGCAACTGAAACGGGTTGAATAAGCTGTCATCTCCAGAGTTCGCTAAAGCCTACTTATCTTTGAAAGATAGCGTGAGAAGATCTGTAGATAACGGGAAAGAAATGAATCTCTAGGAAGCTCTCTCCTTGTACTGCAAGTGAACACAAAGATTTTGCAGACTGTGGTCTTGTAGCAATATCTGCCAGCTTCCAACGTTGATTCTGAATGATATGAATTACATTTTAAGTGAATTGATTTTTTTTAAGCAAAGAAAATAAAGAAACACCAGTGTGATTTTTAGTCGATTTATGTATTCAAATCATATTAAATAAATCCAAGTTTAGAAGAGATATGGAGCCATTTTTCTCAGATGTAAGTCTTAAAATAGAATTTATTCTTTTAAATTTAAGATGTCAAAATTTAAAACTATTCGTTTAATTTTAAAAATATATTTTATTTTAATTAGCTTTCACAGACCACTTTCTCTGTGTTTACAATATACTTGCTTTTCAAAGCCATTACAACATAAAGCAAATAAACCCTATTTGCTTTGTATTAAATTGCGAAAAATAACACCGATTTCTGTTAAAAAATAACACCGATTTCAGGAGTAAAATAAAACGAAAATTTCACGTCCCTACTAATTCATAATTTTCGATGTCGCTGAGATGAATAGTGACACTGGCAAAACAGTCGGAAAGGCCTCTTTCTGACCCTCTGCCGACTCTTTATGCCGGTCTCTTTTCGATGGTTCATTCCCGTTGTGCCTACTTCCCGTTCTGCCTACAGACCCTCCAGCACTTTAAAGAAAATATTTTTAATTATCTTATCTCTAGGCAGAACGGTAATTCCCGTTGTGCCTACTCTTTCGAGACGGGGAATTATGTGCAGGGAGGAATTTTTGTAGGGAATATTTCTTTAGTATTTCTAAAAGCTTCTGTAAAAACAACCACCACCTCTACAAGTTTCATCATACATGGAAAATTGGTTGACTCAGTTGCAAGAATGTTAGACATTGTATGTGAAACAAACATTAAAAAAAAAAAAAAAAAAGATCTAATATCAAGCAATTTCAGAACAAAATTTTATTTGAGTTTCCAGTAGTTTACCTCCAGCATGCTAAGACTTGCAGTACTAAAAAGTGCCACAATTCACATCCTCAAGACATGTTCGGCCATACATTAAACAAACAATGCAAGAGGATGCATAAGGCGGCCCTTTTGAAAAAAAAGAGCCTTTGTCTTTTACATCACTGCTCCTTCTTTGGCATTACCTTAACAGGTAATTTGTCTTCTAACACGATTCTATACTACATGCAATGTTACATATACTTATATTGTCAATGTAAATACTCACTGTCTCGATTACTGTCTCGATCTCAGAACTTTCACTTTTCGAAGCCGTCAGGTGTTCTGAACGCTGATTGGCTACCGGTGAACACAGTAGCCAATCACCTTCAAGAGTACCAAACTGAAACAAAATCTTATAAATCCCTTTCCCTCCCCGATTATCTGACCTTTTGATTTGAGTTGAAACTCTACAAAAACATTCAATTATGATATTTGTATTTTGTATTCCTGCTATTTACATTGACAATATAAATATGAAAATAGAAGTATGTATGATATTATGGCATATAGTATAGAATCACGTATAGAAGACAAATCAGCTGATAAGGTGATGCCGAAAAAGTAATTTTAATGTAGGAGACTAAGACCCTTTCTTAAGGGCCCCCTTATGCATCCTGTTGCATTAGCCCTATTTGTTTAATATATGGCCATCAAACATGTCTTAAGGATGTGAACTGTGGCACATTTTACGTACTATGAGTCGTAGCACGTTGGAGATGAAATACTGGAAAACTGAATAAAATTTTGTTGTGAAATGACTTGATATTAGACCGAAATAAGTTTATTTTCTTGTAACTGAATCAATTACAATATAAGTACGACATATTGCGTGTAATACAGAATCATGTATAGAGGACAAAGCACCCTCTTTGTGATGTAGAAGACAAAGGCTTTTTTTAGAAAAAGAAAAGAGACCGAATTATGCATCTTCTTGCATTGTTTGTTTAATATATGGCCAAATATATTTTGAGGATGTGAACTGTAGCACCTATTACGTACTGCGAGCCTTAGGATGTTGGAGATGAACTACTGGAAAACTGAATAAAATTTTGTTGTGAAATGACTTGATATTAGACCGAAATAAGTTTATTTTCTTGTAACTGAATCAATTAATTTTCCATTTCTCTGTAAGTATTAAAAAAACACATCTCTACTAAAGTAGACGTGAATAACGCTGCTAATAACAAAACTGTACCTAGTCATTTTTTCTGAGAAGAGCAAGTAAGATAACATTTAAAATATATGATGAAATTTAAAGGAATAGTTATTCTTCTTACAGAATCTATTAGAATTACTAAAGAAAAAATCCCTAGAAAAGATCCCTCCCTGCACAGAATTCCCCGTCTCGAAAGAGTAGGCAGAACGGGAAGTAGGCACAACGGGAATTACCGTTCTGCCTACAGATAAGATCATTAAAAATATTTTCTACAAAGTGCTGGAGGGCCTGTAGGCATAACGGGAAGTAGGCACAACGGGAAGACACCACCATGGCGGCGCCGACGCATTTAATGCTCTTTTCCGGCTGTTTGCCGACTATTCGGCAAGGCAACTATTTGTCGCGGTCGAAAATCGCGCGGAAAGACGCCGGTGTCCGGTGCCGACAATCCGACCGCGGCATCAAGTCGGCATGGACAAGTTGTCCAACTGTAGGTGGCAGGATCCTGATGGGGTAGTAGCCTCAGGACACCTCTGTATCAATGTTGAGCGTATTTACTGCATATGCCAATTCATAAAGTATGTTAATTGTATACGATAATACAGAACCTTGCGACACATACTTGCGACCAACGGCGCCAACTTTAAAAAAATTATGGCGTATATCAATGACGGGATGTGTTATATGTTTTCATGGGAATCGATTGATTTCCTTTTAGTTAAAATCTTGTATGAACATTCGATATAGGACTATGCTCAATTCTATTCACAACTTAGTTTCATTTTTCACTGTGGGGACTGTCTTTGAGTAGGCCAGAGACAGGCAAGGAAGGGAGAAGTGTGTGCTTGGTTGCCTTTGCATCAGTGGTGCCCCCCCCCTCATGTCCATGACCCCCTCAAACATATTTATATAGATTTTTAACCCCCCAAATATTTCAATGACGCAGTTTGCGTCATAGCCCCCCTTTGTGGGCACCCCTGCTTTGCGCAAACACATTTGGAACAAACAGTTATGTTTTAGAGGTTAGAAATTTTAACTTCCATCTCAATGTTTTAATTGCTTATTATCTTTTGATAACGACAAGTAAGAAATATTTATTTTTTATATCAAAACTTAAAATCTTGCGAGTGCTGAGCACCCACAAGCTTATTTGTGTGGGTGCTGAACCCCCGGAGCACCCACGTGGTCGGCGCACATGCTTGCGACATTATGATGAGCGCAGTTGAATTTATTTCTATAAAGTTATCTTATGGTAGCTTCTTTGTTGCAATTCATGACATGTATTCTATCCATAGGTGCTTATCAGTTCCATCTCCACTTCTTTTTCAAAATAATTCAGAATGGAAAAAAAATAATACAGTGAAACGCCCCTTAACGAACACCCCTATAATACAGACTTTTCTTTGTGTGTTCTGGGAAAATTATTACGGAACAGAGCCTTCTGTTTTATGGACTCTATCAGATATAGACAGAGGACAGTCTTATTTTTCTCCCGAACGTCGTAGTAACATGTTCATAAAATTGTTCTCAGTTCATGCGTATTTAGCACAGAAAATATTTTATACAAATTGATAAATCTGTGGTAGATTACAGCAGACAGAAGATCCCTTCATCACAAAATGTCTTTGTCATAAGTCAATGACCTAGGAATCACCATAGAACAATTGCAAGTTGAACTTTACCTTTTTGTTTTCTTTGTCCACAATAAGTGCACAGCGATGCTTCAATGAGTCGTTCGAGGTGTTTTGAGTGGAACGCGCGCTTCAACAGCGGAAGAACATCACTGGAAGACAACGAGAGATCAGGACGACCTTCAACGAGCACAACACCCGAAAATGTCGAAACCATTCTGCAACTTGTGCATGAGGATCGTCGGAAAACAATCCATAATATTGCCGCCATTATCAGTGTGTCATATGGAACAGTGCAGGCAATCCTCGCTGTAATGTATACATGCGCCGTGTTGCTGCTAAGTTTGTTTCCAGGCTGCTGAGACAGGAGCAGAAGGAACACCACGTCTAACTCTGCTATTAACTCAGTCGTGAATGGCCCGTCCTTTATGTCGAGGTCATTACCGGTGACGAAACTTGGGTGTACAAGTACGACCTTGAGACAAAGCAATAATCTTCACGGTAGAAGATTCCATGACTGAAAAAGGTGGGCAGGTCCACAGCTCGACCAAATACTCGTTGTTCTAACTTGTCTATGATGAAATTGCAGAAGTGGTAACGCACGTGGTCAGAATAGCACCAGCTGTACAGCTGCCGATATACATAGGACAATATCTCGTGGCACACTGACTTATGAAAGTCGGTGCTCCTTGTGCCTGTGTGTACAGCCTTGCGCTGCTATCTATTGTGTTACAGAACTAGTATCGAAACTTTTTGATACCACCTCGTATCTCTAGATGACACTGGCGTATACACTTATCACTATTACTTTGTTTTAATACGTAATATGTATTATGTATTTGGTTAAATAAATGTATATCCATTATCTAAAAATTATGTCTAACTTAAGTATAGAACTAGCAGACAGGAAAAGCTCAATAAACTTCCATTTATACAATTCTTTGTGCTTTTTATGACATTTTGTTATTATTCATTGATTTATTTATGAATTTGTTTCCATAACTTTCCATAATAATCAACTAATTTTCTCTTGTATAAATTTTATGACAATTCTCCTTATACAGCAGTGAAAATTGTCATTTTTAATCTTAATTTTAAGCAATTAATTTTGAAGGAAATTTTCATTTTAATCATTACTTTTTCTGATATTAATTTTAATATAATCAATTGTTTTTTCATAGTCTTTATTTATACTTTTAATCAATAAAATGTTTGATTGATTTTGCACTATGCATCTAATCCAATGAAATCATATTTGAATTGTATACTTGACCTTTGAGAAAAATGGAACACCTCAAGAACACAAAGCACTCCACTAACATATAAGAGGTATTTTCTAAGTACTAAAATATTACATAGAGAAATTTTAGGATTAATATTTACACTCGTAATATTTTGAAAAATGTTGGAAAGCGGGGCCGGAACTGATGACCATCCAAAGATCAAAATTTCACAAGGCATTATTATTATTATTATTATTATTATTATTATTATTATTATTATTATTATTATTATTATTATTATTATTATTATTATTATTATTATTATTTGGACCTTATATTCGGACAGCTCAGAAAGACAGAAAAATATTGCCTTATCAACTGTCCGTTCAACGTTTTGTCTTGTTCAATTGTCAGTTACTCCTATAATAACTTCGTGAGATTTATTTCATGTTAATCAGAACGTTGCAAAATTTCCCAAGTTTATTTTTTTTTTACCTCGTATAATTTTCATGTCGTTTCGAAATTCGCGACACGATGAGACATGAGACAGTGATGTGCAGTGTATATATATATATATATATATTTAAATACAAAACATTTTCTGAATACAAGACGAAAGAACCTTAAGTCTCGTGTCGTGCACATTCCTAATAAAAATGGAAAGCAAAGTGAAATTTATGAGCATTGTCCATCTTACTAGAATATGTTAATATTCATGTAATCGACATGGCGTCTCCTTAGGGAAATTACATCGGTAAAAATTGAGATTTTGCCGGTACAAACTTAGAAAGCTGTATACAAGAATTAGTACATTTAGTAATCTTTTTCTACTTCGATGTAACTTTCCTAAGGAATCGTTACTGGTAATCAGTTAAGGAAAGAAATATAATAAAATAAATAGGTTTTAGACCAGTATTACGGTAAACATTTCCTGTTATTTACGGAGATGAAATTAATTTTATTTGACTATTAATATCAAAGCCTGAAGTTATTATTTTGTCTAAAAGAGAGCGAAAATTATCACCTGTGTGGTGTGTTTTGGAGGATAACTTCAGCACTTACGTTCGAAAGGCATACAAATACACTAAATTTCGACCGAAGCGATCTTATTTCTTTTTTTCTTCGAACACAAAAGAGAAAATATGTATTAAGAAGTAGTTAATAAAGTAGTCCGGAGACTATATAAATAAGCAAACAGTGAGGTTTGCGAAAGAAATGCAGAAGAATAATACTCCAAGACGCACCACATACATACAATATAAATTAGTGCGCTAAATGCTAAATTGGTGTATTATTGTTTTGGTTTTTTCCTCATTCATTTTAGAATGACGTTCCACAACTGATAGGGGCTGTTATTCTTGGCAAATTTGACATCGTGAAAAGACTCCTAAAGGAAGGTTGTTCCATAAATATGACTGGATCAGTAAGTGGGAAGTTATTTTATTCTAACAAATAAGATATAATAAATCAATGTTATATTCTAAATCAGCGTTTCCCAGCCGGTGTGCCGTGAATGGGTCGCTGGTGTGCCGCGAGGAATCGAAACAAAATTATTAATTTTATAGCAATCAAATTGGAAAACGTAGGGGAAAATATATATTTGTACTTCACATTACTATGAACCTCTACTATGAATCTACAATTATAAATTCCATACGGGGTTAGAGTTCTGTACATTTCTAATATTGAAAAAAGTATTTGTTACCATTGTTATGACCATTATTGCTTCTTTATTGTTGCAGACAATTGCGTAACTTGAAAATTTAAAATGTCATTCAATGCTTTCGACAAATTGCCTACAATTGTGTTTTTAAAGTAAAAGAGATTTGTTTGTTCGTTTGTTATTTAGTGATCTTCCTTCTTAGTAAAAGGTTGTATACAGTTTTTTTAAAAAAAGAAAGCGTATTTTTAAAAACTTGAGTCCAATATGTCATTGCAATTGTTTTCTATTTTTAAATTAGATTAAAAAATAAGAATAATGATTTACCACGGGGGAAAACCAGTGATAGAGCTTTCTTCTCTTTGGGAATGAGATCAATAATCACAGAAAAAATACCGCTGTGTTTTATATTTACAAATAATAATATGTATAAGTGTGAAGCGAGAATCCAAGTAACACCCGTAGTATGCCGCAGGTTGAAAAAGGTTGGGTAACGCTGTTCTAAATGAAGCTTTCTAAATTTTATTTAGCCTAGAGGCGGGTCGTGAGAGAAGTCATATTGATAAAAATGAAAGTTTTTATTACTTCAAATTAAGAAAAGAAGAATGTAAGTTAATATTATCATTCTTGTATGCAACATTTTGAACGTTTAGTACTTTTCCTTCTTTTATTTTGAAGAACTAAAACTTTAATTTTTACCGGTATGACTTTCCTCATAAGCAGCGCCTGATATTGTGCTCAACTTTACAAAGCTTGCTCCAGTTATAACCCGCTGCAGCCGAAACTGCACAACATTCTATTCGGGTGGTGTTAAGACCAAGAATGAGAAATGAAATAATCTAAGGTTGTCAGATTTTGTAAACGAAACACCGGGACACTAATCTCAGGTTATATATAAGGTCAGAGTTCCTACTCGTTTGGTCAGAATCAATTAATTACATGTCTTTTCAAATATTGTGCCAGTTACAACATACCCTGCCATTTATGATTAAAGAGATACTTTTTCTCAGTCAGAGACACGCCAATGGTGCATCCTTCTTCTTCATTTGTCTTTACTTACACGTCGGTCAAGGAATATATTTAGTATTTAGCAAGAAAATATATATTTACGCTAAATTCAGAACAGTAAACGAAAAATTTTTGAATATATTCAAAATCTTTTTTTTTTTTTTTGCCTCTAGAAGAAAAAATGGATACGATTTTCAAACTCCTTATTGTTCGTTTGGTAAAATTAATTGGCTACAGTGATCTTCCAAAAAACCTTCCCTTTTTAGGCAAGACATACTAGTTCTTGCAGTTTTTTTTTTTTTTTTTTTTAATCTGAAGAACGAAAACCTGGACAAACAGGCGACCCGAAAGACTTTTTCGAGACAGTTAATTCTTTTATTAAAAACCGGGACGTCTGGCAACCCTAGAATAGTCATAAGTGTAAACAAAGTGGAAAGCTGTAGTTACTGTCTGTTATTTGTAAAACTAAGTGCAACAGAAGTGGATATTGTTGTAATATAAGCGTATATGCCAACAACTGGCCATGATGACAATGAAGTAGAAGTCTGAAAAGGTAAGTGACATATTGCATCAGGAGGGAAAAGGTCAGGTTAACGCCATAGTAATGGTAGACTTCAACAGGTGGAAAATAAGATAATGGGATCATTTAGACTAAGCAGAAGAAACGCATGGGGCCAGATTTTGATCAACTTCTGACAACATGATTTGGTGGCGACAAATACGTGTTTTAAGGAGAGAAAAACGAAGCTGTATGTGTGGAAAAGTCCAGGAGATAGAAGACGCTACCAAATCATTTACATTCTTGTCAAGTAACGTTTCAGGAATAGTGTACGGGTCGTTACGAGAATGCCAGAGGTAGTAGATATTGGCATTGGTAGATTTGGATGGCAATCTGTTTGTGGTGGAGGTGTAGATCTGCTTAAAGTTAATCAAGAAAAATGGAAGGAGAAATCAAAAATGAAATTTAGAACGAAAATGAAATGAAATCTTTAAGCTTTACGTCCCATGGTTATGCCGGCTAAGCTAAAGGAGACGGTGATGATGAGGAATAAATGAAATGGTAGAATGAAGAAAATGAGAGGAAAGTGGAGAACCGCGAGGAAACCAACGCACACGGTGTTTGTCCACCACAAAGTTCACTTGGCGGGAGCACGGTTTGAACCCGGGCGGAAAAGTTTAAAATTTACAAAGTTGTTTCAAGGTAAATGGTCCATCCTGTATATCTATATCTATATGTCTATATCTATCTATCTATCTATCTATCTATCTATCTATCTATCTATCTATCTATCTATCTATCTATCTATCTATCTATCTATCTATCTATCTATCTATCTATCTATCTATCTATCTATCTATATCTATCTATCTATCTATCTATATCTATCTATCTATCTATCTATCTATCTATATATATATATATATATATATATATATATATATATATATATATATATATATATATATATAATGGTTCACGCTTCCCTGAATATCTGCTGTGTTATTTTATTCCTCTTAAGTGAGTTTTGAATTTGTATCCAAAATATGTAGATACCTATTAGTTAAACAGGTGCTTATTAGCTAAACTGCTTAGAAAAGTTCTACCAAAACGGCGAGTATTTGAAATTTACTAGTATTTCCTGTTTTAATATTGATTTCGATAAAGAAGAAACAATAAGAGATATCTAGAAGCTGTTTTTTGCTATCAATTCAGCGTCCCAAGAATATGTAGAACATCCGCCGTTAACTCTCTACTGAAACCGGAAGCGGTAGAAATCAACTGTTTCCGGTTTCAACGTTAATCGCTTGATCGCCATAGAACCAAAGTGGTAATAGCTTTTTTTTTGCAATCAATTCAGCGTCTCAGGAGAACATACCATAACCAAAGACAAGCTTATTAAAACCGGAAGTGGTTGAAATGTCGTCGTACTTTCGGTTTCAATATTGATTTTCATAGAGCAAAAATAGTAGCAGATATCGTAAAGCGGCTTCCTTGGAATCGATTGAACTTCCTTCCAAAAATAGGTATTATCTCCATCATTAACCGTCTATTCAAGCCGGAAGTAGTAGAAATCAACCTTCCGGTTTCAACGCTGGTCCCTATAGAATAAGAACGGTCATATGTAGCGACAAGCTATTTATTGGAATCAAATTCAGCGTCTCAAGAGAATATGCCATCTCAACCGTATTACTCTACTAAAATTGGAAGCGATAGAAATACATAGTTATAGATGTTTTTCAATATTGCGTTGGCATAGTTTGGAAGTCTACCGTTACTAGACAAATGTAAAAGAAAATTAACTTCGTTCAACGTCATTAGCTAATTTTCATACGATTCTCTCTATTCCACTATATTTTAGGACAATCTAACTCCGTTGATGTGGGCAGTTAAGACGAAGAACTTGGAAATGATCGATTTACTGCTGGCTCGAGGAGCTGATGTTTCAGTGCAGGATGACAATGGAGACAACGCTGTCCTAATGGCTCTGCAGCTGGATGACTGGGATCAGGATACTTTTTTGGATTTCTGGAATTCTATCAAGGACAATGAAAAATTTGATCCCAATTGTGCGAACAAAGTAGGTCTTATAGCATTTTCTGATTAGTATATGTTTAATATACAATGTTTATTGAACATACGTTTACAGTATATACGAGGTGCGTTCGGAAAGTAACCTCCGATTGGTCACTGTGCGTAGGGGCAGGGCTACCATCTTTGCAGTGCGCGGTAGATCAGTCTGCATCCAGCCGTGGTAGAATGAAGATTGTCTGATCATTAATTCCACTTTTGTAGCATCTTAAATTGTGTGCTGCAATAGAAAAACCCCGCCAAGTGCAAAGTGCAAGTTGTTATACGTTTTCTTACGGCAAAACCATATTCGTCAGCAGCTAACAGGGTGTCTATCGGTCACGAAAGTCACGAATGTCACAAAAAAAGTCACGAAATCAGAAAACGGTCATAAAAGTCACGAAAAAGTCACGAAATTTAGCTTTTGGGTCACGCAATTTTTTTTTAAAATTGTACAAATGTAAGTACAGATTGGAAAATTTTGTTCTATAAAACGTCAAAATTCACCACAAAAAAATGTCTATAGTCGGCTTTAGACGCTACCAAATCGCAAGCAAAGTAGTTTCTATCGCATGGATGAAAATTCAGCCTGATTCGTACCCAAATTCGCTCTTGAAAATGTTAGGAAATTTTATTATTTGGTAAAGAAAAGGTCACGAAAAAGTCACGAAATTTCATTTTGGAATTTTAGTAGACACCCTGGCTAATCATCTGGAACTTTGTGCCGTGTATGGACCAAGTGTGATGAGTAAAAGAGTTGTTCGTGAATGGATTAGTTCATTTAAAAGTGGACCAACAAACAGCTCATGATGAAGAGAGGAGTGGCAGGCCATTAGAGGTCACGGATGAACTCGTTCAGAAAATTGATGGAAAAGTTTATGAAAATAGACATTTCACAATAATCTCGGAGCTTTCCGATGGATTTTCATAAATTTCCAGGATCTTAGCGCTTTGATGATGAGGAGGAGCTGAAAGATGCTGTCACAAGGTGGCTCAAGGCACAGGCGGGAGAATTTTTTTATGCTGATGGACATTCTAAGTTAGTGCAAAGATATGATAAGTGCTTAAATGTTTATAGAAACTATGTTGAAAACTAGAGCAAAAAAGTAGTTTTCAGATGCATAATAAATTCTTTTTATTTACTTTAGTGTTTCTTTTCTTTTTTTTTTTAACCAATCGGAGGTTACTTTTCGAATGGCCCTCGTATGTTTATATGCAGTTCAATGTAGATCTCCAACACTAAGGAAAATAATACTTCAAAAATGAAAAAAAAAAAAGAAAAAAAAGAGGATACATAAACTGGTTATTTCAATATCAGGATATTTTTATAGCGGTATTAGTGAATACAAAGTAACTAAACCAGAAATTATCAATATTTTCGTGTAAAGAGAAAAAGTTAAAACTCTAAACAAGCCTCAAAATTAATCTGAAAAATACTACATTTAACATACTCATTATTTTTCTCAATCAAGCATATATTGCGTTATATGTATAATAAATATATCTTCTGTTAATTATTATTAAAGATAGATTGGAGTGATTTAAGATAATTTGCAATTCGGGAACATTATTAACTCAATCTTAGCTTAAACTCATTTCTTTTTTAAATATTGAATTCTTGGTTTTCTTTCCCAAACAGGATCTCAAATTCCTTTTGTCTCCGGATAATTAAGACTCTTCTAGGCCCGTTTTCACTTTCTTATCCATTTTTGGAAGTGGATTATGTGTTAAGTCCAAATAGATTGGATTATCTATTTTTTCCTACTATTTTTTCTCTAGAAAATTCTTTAGGTAGAATAATAACGTTATTACCTCTGTCCTCTTTTATACTCTAGCAGCTTTTGTTACTTAAACACGTTTTGGTTTTGTTTTACTAAGGTTGGCAAAAAAAAAATGTATTTGGACACATTTATAGTAAGAAATTGCTCTATCTTTGCCGTAGAAGAGTAATAAATATCATCATAATCATAATAATCATAGACATTCTGCCGACAGGTCAGTTGAGAAACTTCCATGCTTCACTGTCTTCCGCTAATCTCTTTTGTCTTCATGTAATTTTTTTCTGTCTTGATATTGTCTATCAATTGTAACCTCCTTCGCCTTCTCCCTCTCTTTCCTGCCACCATATCCTTTAGTACGTCCCTCATGATACAGTTCCTTCTTATTCAGTGTCCCAATCAGTTTCTCTTTCTCTCTGTAGTCATATCTAAAACTGTCCTTTTCTCTCCCATCATTTCTAACACCCCTTCCATGCATTTTCTCAATTCTTCTCTACAACTACATTTCGAAATCTACCAGTCGTTTTTCATTGTTTTTGCGTAATGTCCATGTTTCTGCCCTATACAGTATAATACTTCACACGAAGAACTTGATGACTCTTTTTTTTTCAACTCTTTGTTCAAGGTCCCACAAAACAGACTTTCCTTCCTTAGGGTGACGATCGCGAGGCTGTATCCTAAGAGAGGTTTGAATCCCGCTCAAGAGCATCGGTGTTTTTAACTCTCCTTTATATTACTGTGTTCTTATCCCTGTCGAGTCTGGTAGTCATGAAAAGTATCAGAAAAAGAGAAGGTAAGAGTCAGAAATTTTAAAAAGAAGTGGTAGAGTACTCATCTCTGGTCCTGTAGGGGTGGACAACATTGTGTCCATTAATTTAGCCAGAGTTATCTCGTTCCCTCCCAGATTTTCATTCTACCAGTCCCTTCATCACCGCCGTGCCTTGGAAAATCAGAGCACCGGGCGAGAGTATACGACGGCGCCCACGTACATATGAGTGAGGTCGACAGACCAGCCGCGAAACGCCACCATGATTGGCGCGAAGCGTGAAAAAATTTTCAAAAATAAACCCTGCTTTTCCTTGATTTTGAGCACTTTTTGTTACTATTTCCTTCCATTTTATATATGTGCACATCAGTGTTGGGTAAGTTACTTGTAAAATTGTAACGCGTTACAAGTTACTTTACTTTCTTTTAAAATGTAACGCGTTAGTAACGCGTTACTTGCCCCAAAAAAGTAACTGTTACTTTACTTCGAAAGTAACGCGTTACTTTTAAGTCCGAAACTAAAAGTGTGAAAAAAAATATGACTTCAATTTTCCGTACTACTATTTCTACCGCTATTATTATTATTATTATTATTATTATTATTATTATTATTATTATTATTATTATTATTATTATTATTATTATTATTATTATTATTATTATTATTATTATTATTATTATTACTATTATTATTATTGCAAGTTCTGAATCGCTTTATGTAAATGCAAGGACAATTTTTCCTTGATATATGAACATTTTCATATAATGTAACATTGATAAAATGCCATACTGCGTTACTCGTAGGGATGGACACGAGCGAGTTTTCTCTGAAACTCGATTCGACTAGAAACAGACATCTTTGAGCTCGACCCGAGAACTCGACTCGAAAAATTTCCTCCAACTCGACTCGAATTGGGGTCGAGTTTCCAGTCGAGTCGAGCCAAATCCGGTGTGTAGTTTTGAGTACATTCTTCAAGTATATTACATAGACAATATAATTATTATCAATAACACTACTACTACTACAACTTATATTATTATTATTATTATTATTATTATTATTATTATTATTATTATTATTATTATTATTATTAATTATAACAACACTGTATATAAAAATGAAAGATAGGCGGTTTGTATTTGAATACTAAAAAACTAGTTGATTGCCAATCTCGGTAATCGTGAAGTCTAGGATTCAAGGACATTGCTCACGAGCTTCTGAATTTGGGTTGAGGGTCTAGGTTGAGTATTCGGGCTCGAGCCAAACACTGTTAAAAGTTATAGGGCACTGGCCAAATATCTTCAAAACTGCTCGGCCCGGGTTTAGAATTCTCAACGACTTGAGCAGCTCGGCTCACAGCTCATTCACTATCGACCCGAACCGAGAAGTGAGCCGAGCCAACAGCTCACTCAACCGACTCGGCTAGACCCCTCGGCTTAGTTGAGCCGAACTGAGCAAATGGCTCGTCCCTACCAAGCCAGCTCGAGCCGATGGTTCACCCCAAGTGAGCCGGCTCGAGCCATCTTCTCAGTTGAGCCGAGCCGAGCTAAGCTTGTTATAAAACATCTCTTGTGGTCTCGCTATCGAGACGAGACGAGATGCAAGCAGTGTCCCCTCTCGTGAATAACACAAAGTATTCCATATTACTGTTTAGCTTACATTTCTCATGGCTTTCGTTTTCCAGTGCAATCAGGCCATGATTTCGAGATGACAAAACGAACGAGCCATTTATCAAACTCGACTGGACTCGAAACTCGACGCGAAAAACTGAATTGGCTCGGAACTCGACTCGAGGATATTACCTTTGACTTGACTCGAAACTCGACTTCTTGAATTCGAGTCGAGTCGAGTTTTAGCTTGACTCGTGCTCATCCCTATGCGTTAGAAAAAATGATTGCTTATTGTTATTCTGCTAAACTAATTATATAATAATAACATTGTTGTTATGTAAAATTAAAAATACAGAATATAGAGAAACATTACATTACAACTAATAAAATGAGAACACATGAACTGGGAGTGAATCAAAACTTGCCAGTAACTCTAAAATCGATACATGCTTTTTAAAGCTAGTTTCAAACTCTATAATCAACGGGACTCTAGGATAAGCAAACTCATCTGAAAGAACTCCTATATTACATACCATCAGCAAACTATTTTCTAGTAAAGAAATAGTCTGCTCATCAGAACACAGTTTATTCATATTAACCCCTTATTGTAAATTGTTAATTATGGCACCCTAGTTGTTGATAAATATTTTCCGCTGGGGCACTTCAGGCACTTTACTTTTAAATTCTGTCCACCATCATCCTCAGCTCTTAAGAAAAAAGTATTCTTTCAAATGTTCGAAAACAACACCAATTAAAGTAAAATAGACTACCGGTATCATTGCACTTCTAGTTCACTCACTGAATGTATTAATTGGGAGCTGTCAAAATCTACGAAAAAATCTTCCAGGTGCTTGCAGTCAGTACACGTCATTTACCTAAGGCTGTCCTAATCTTCAAAAAAACAGCAAGTGGCACTACGAACTTATCTGTTTCTCTGTGTGTCGGTGACTGTCGGTCACTGACATACGTAGTTCATGCTCGATTGTTTCATTCTGAGAAATTTACTTACAAGAAAGAAACATTTATTTCCGAAAAAAAATATACATACATTGTAGTTGCTAATCTAAAATGTAACGCGACAAAAGTAACGCAAACTAGGTACGTTACTTAAAAATTTGTAACGCGTTACCGTTACAGTTACTTTGGAAAAAATGTAACGCGTTACTAGGAAACGTTACTTAAAAAGTAACGCGTTACAAGTAACGCGTTACTTGCGTTACGTTACTTCCCAAGACTGGTGCACATGCATTTTCCCAACATTAACATTATAGGACCACTTCCTAAAGCAGGAAAAGTATTTACGTACATACTAGTAATATTCCAAGTAATTTTTCCTCTCTTTGTATTTCGTCTTTTCCTTTTTCCTCCCGAATTTTGCGCCCCTTTCTTCGCCACCCGGAACCGTCGCTCCACCCTCCCCGCGCCTAAGGCACGGCAGTGTCCTTCATAATCTTTTGCTTTTATTAATCATTTATCTCCTTTACCTTCAGGATATAACAGTATGACGTTAACTTAAAGGTTTACTTTTAATTTTTAAAAATTTTATTTATTTATATTTTACTATCCCTATTACCTTTCAATTCTACACCTTCATGATCTTGATCTGTTTAGTAAAGCCAGAATAAGAAATCGACATGCAAATGTAAACATTTATATAAAACAACATCTACAAAATATTTAAAGCTAGAATTTCTTGATATTTGCTTTAATCCTTTAGCGTTAAGTCACTATCATTGTTCAGGCTTTGTATAACTAGTTAATCTATTATTGTTCAGGCTTTGTTTAAATAGTTAATCTATTATTGTTCAGGCTTTGTTTAAATAGTTAATCTATTATTGTTCAGGCTTTGTTTAAATAGTTAATCTATTATTGTTCAGGCTTTGTTTAAATAGTTAATCTATTATTGTTCAGGCTTTGTTTAAATAGTTAATCTATTATTGTTCAGGCTTTGTTTAAATAGTTAATCTATTATTGTTCAGGCTTTGTTTAAATAGTTAATCTATTATTGTTCAGGCTTTGTTTAAATAGTTAATCTATTATTGTTCAGGCTTTGTTTAAATAGTTAATCTATTATTGTTCAGGCTTTGTTTAAATAGTTAATCTATTATTGTTCAGGCTTTGTTTAAATAGTTAATCTATTATTGTTCAGGCTTTGTTTAAATAGTTAATCTATTATTGTTCAGGCTTTGTTTAAATAGTTAATCTATTATTGTTCAGGCTTTGTTTAAATAGTTAATCTATTATTGTTCAGGCTTTGTTTAAATAGTTAATCTATTATTGTTCAGGCTTTGTTTAAATAGTTAATCTATTATCGTTCAGGCTTTATTTAAATAGTTAATCTATTACTGCTGCGTTTCTTTGTGCTTATCTATCATGTTGGTCCATTGACAGATTGGGTACACTGTACTGCATTATGCTGCAAAGCGACAGTGGGATTGTCTAGTGGAGTCGGCGATTGAACAAGGTGCAGATGTAAATTGTATTACTACGAAAGGAATCACTCCTCTGATGTTGGCAGGGTCTATAAGTCATAGCGCAATGGTACATGCGCTTCTAAGGGCACGAGCCGATATCGCTCGGGAAGATGAGGTATTCTAGAATAAGAGGTATTCTAGTACTTTATAAAAACCAATGTATTTTCTTTCAGCTTTATGTTTTTTTTCAAGCATTGTTTATAGTAACACCGAACTGAACTTAACACAGATAAAGTCTTATACATTTTTTTAAGGATTAACAGCTACAAACCACAAGGCGGTGTTCCTATTCTGATAATTATTTTCCTAGAATTCATATTCTCATAATTACTTTCCTGATATTCCTATCTTAATAATTACTAATTGAAGAACATTCATTTCTAAATAGTTTTACAAGTTATCTATGTTAGTACTTTTCCATGAAAACATTCTTATAATTTATTTATTTATTTTATTTTATTTTATTTTATTTTCATTTTCATTTTTATTTTTATTCTTTTTTTAACTATTGGTGATCATCTATATACGAGGCACATTCAGAAAGTAATTTTCCCACGCATCTCATAGCGGAAACCGTATGTTGCGCGCAGCGACTGGTTGCTAATGAGAGACTAAGGTCCTAGCATAGCGCATGCGCCAGCGGAACTTCCCTAGTGCTCTCAGTAGCGTCGTGGCAATGGTTGAAGATAGATGTTACTATACCAGCTCCCACCGCGTGTAAAGTGCGAACAGTGATAAAGTTTTTGAATGCACAGGGGATAGCACTGATTGAAATCCAGGCCAGCTGTATCAGGTCTATGGGCCTAACTTCATGAGCAAGCAGATGGTACAGCTGACGATGGATTTTAATCGGCACTATGCCCTGTGCATGCGACAGGAAATATAATAGGAACGTCCATCTTCAACTACTGCCACGACGCTACTGAGAGCAGTATGGAAGCGCATGCTCCATACTAGGACTTTTCTCTCTCACGTGCATGCAGTTGCCCAGCGCAACATACGGTTTTCTAGCTTTGGGATGCTAATTCAAAACTGGAAGAATAATACAATATAAGACGCAATAACTTACAATTTGAAATCGTGTATGTTTTAGTGAAAATTGCTAAATTTTCATTTTACTTTACTTCAGACACTAAATTTCACACGTAGAGAACTGTTAGAACTTATATCCTCTGGGTGTAAGCGGAAAATTGGGATATCTATTCAATTTAACACTACTGAGACTGATGATTATCAAAACGTGTAAGCATATACAAACACGACTTGAAGGAGGCCAATTTCATTACAAAAACGTCATCAAAAGTAGAAATAAAAGTGTTAGAATTATTTTACATTAGGACGTAACATCCAACTTTAAATCTTGATAAGAGTAACTTCAGCAAGAATTGGAATGTAATTGTAAATAGTATCATTTAAAAATAGCAGTCTCAGTGATGCAGTGAAATCTCTGAATAATGGGCACCGTTGGGACGTTATTGTTGGTCCGTAAATGAGAGGTGTCCGTTACAGAGGGGTTACACAAATTTAGATTACTCGCACCTCATGTGGTAACTGTATACAATATACAGTGAATCAACAATATACAGTGAATACGTTAGTTATATAATTAAATACTGTATAGACTAATATCAAAATACTGTATGCAGTGCTCGAATTACTGGAAGGATGAGAGGAAATCTTCCGCTCTAAAACAACTAAAGTATCGCTAGATGTGATTGTATAGGCGTGTACTGTGAGTAAGGTATTTTTATTTTCAAGTACGTGTCATCCCTCTATGCTCGTAAAACTTTCTTAATGGGTTAACTGACAGTACTAAAAATAACACAATAAGAAATAACATTGCTATGAAATGCTGAAAATGTGTTACTAATCATAACGGTTTCTGAATTTCTTGAGGAAAAGTCTGCAATTATTATTTGCTGTGTACATTCTGCAGACATCAGTTTCTGTTCGAAATTTGCTTCTAACTGGTCTACTAATTCGGAGGGCTTCCATGTTACAGGAATTAATGGCGAGCTTCTTTAAATTTGTATTATATTTTGAGTGATAAATAGGTATAAACTGAGAATAATTGCTGATCGTTATGAAGAGGGTATCAAAATATTGGAAAAAAGAGAAAACTGTTCTTGTCCGTAAGAGGAAGGATTCTGTTCTATATTACATATGAAGGAAAAGGGAAAAAAAGGAATGTCACAAAACTTTATTTTCGAGAAAACGACACTCTAATATTGAAAACCGCGTACAAAATCAATAGGGTTAGTCAAATCTTTTGCCCATTTCCTTGGACATTTCTACATCTACGCATGCATGGCATATAAAGTCAAATAGTATCAAGAATCATCAACAGATACGGCAAAGCACTCGTTAAAGCACACACATGGACATTCCTTGCTTTTTCCCCTTACCCTTCATATATTTTTTTCAGGACAAAACGTTTGTGTCCGTATTAATGGAGGTGTTTTTGAGGAAAGTTTTACTGTATGAAATTGAAAGGTGACTCTGTTTGCAGGTTATGTCCAAAGGCTACAAGTTAAAGAGTTTGTCAACTGGTGTAAAGAGAAGTGAAGACTTGTCAACGTTCATCATAACATGTAGGATTTCAAATTGTAAATGTGTTAAAAAAAATAATTTTGTCTTATATTGTTTCAGTTATGTGTATCTGTTGATTTCAAGTTTTGAGCTAGCGTGTGTGTGTGTAAAAATTTTATGAAACCAACGTTCTCTAATTAGTGTCTGGGAAATGATGGCAACAACAGGGTTGATTCCTAAAGTACGAATGCTAGGAAAGTAATCAGCAGAATAGAAATCGCAGGACAAGTAACTAGATATTAATTATTACATGTTATCGAGGCGATGTTGCAGAACTCATGAACAGCATAAAATCAATTTTCCAGAATATATCTTTTGAGTGGTTTCTTGAATTTAATATTTAATAATAATTTGGTGAATTTAATAATGTATTCTTGTTTTTAAGTACAGTAGTTAACATTATATAATTTATTACCATAAACGTCACGCTCCTTTTATATACATATTGCTTTTGCGTTGAATAAGGTGAAAATAATCTTTTCTAGACAAATTATAAATGAATCAGTAGTTTCGAAAAGGTCATAAATCAGAAAATGACTATTTTACCTTAGTTCAAATTTTTATTTATTTCTTTTGTAGCACCAATTGCTTGCAATAAGTTGTTTATTTCGTACAATGTCAAGAAGACTCTATTTTCTGAAACAAAGGTCTATCATTTTATATCTATCAGAATTTAAAAAAAATTAAAACAGTTGTTTTAGATTTTCTCATAACTTTACTTTTCTCACTCGTGACCTTTTCAAAACTACCGATTCAATTATGTAAGTCTTAGTTCAATACGCACAGTTGAAATTTGTATGTGATTTACATTAATACTTTGCAATAGTAAAACAAGTATTGAAAAATATGTATTGAAGCTTTCCTGGTGTCGTATTGCAAACATTTCTTCTCGGATTAGCAGCCAGATGAATACTGTTGTATCTTGCAACCTGTCGAGGGCTGACATTGAAGATGAAGACAATGCCAATTCTCGAAACGTTGTAAAATACAACAGTATTTATCTGGTTATTAACCCAAGAAGACTTGTTTGAACTATCAAAAAGAATTTTAAACAACTGCTGACAAAAGAAACATCTTCTCTTTCGACATAAAAGTCTCATTACCTTCCTTTCATAGTTGAAATAAGGATAACTCTTGCTACTATTACCTTATGTGTTACACATTTTAATAGTGCGAGGCAGGTTCCATAATATATAGTCTTAACTGTTACTAGGTTGATTTTTTCTCTGATGGTTCTCACTTCATAACAAAAGTGACTTACAAATAGTTTACAAACCAGATCATTTGTGTGTTTTCCATTAGTGAGATTAAAGTTAATTCTTAGTCCTCAAAATGGGCCGTATTCTAAAAATCAATTAACATCTGGCAGATGATAGCAATGGGATTGGTTGTTGAAATAATACCAGCAAAGTAATAATTAGAGTACGAATTCTAGGGGACGTAAGAAAAGATTATTCGCAATTACCATGAAGAAAAAAAAATATAAGTGAAATCTTGAGCAATATTTATATCTTCACTAAATTGTTCCAAAATATTTCCATATAGGGATGTAATAACTGAAGTCGCATTGCTACAAGTTAAGTGGTATTTATATCATGTTTCTCAGTTTCCCTTTGGCTATTTTGCGAACGATGTTGCACTGTATCAGATTTACGAATTTGTTGTTCTATTGTATGTATTTTCAACCTTTATTCATTGTATTGTTCAGAGAATGATGTATGAATTAGATAAGTTTGAACACAAATGCGAGGAAGAACCAGAAAAGAATCGGAATTTCCTCATAAAAAGTATGCACTTTATTATTATTATTATTATTATTATTATTATTATTATTATTATTATTATTATTATTATTATTATTATTATTATTATTATTATTATTATTATTTTAAATAAAACTTTTACAACTTTAATTGCCCTCAAAATAATCTCCATTAGTAGTAATGCACTTGTCCAAACGTTCATTCCATTGTCGGAAGCACCTGCTAGCGCCGTCATGTCATTGGATTGGACTTCATCGACATCGGCAAAACGCTTGCCTTTCAAATCTATACATTCGACGGAGCAGGAATAAATCCGTGGGAGTCAAATATGGTGAACAAGGCGTGTCGATCAAGGTAGTCGTCTGCATTGAGGCCAAAACCGGCGAATATTGAGAGCCATGTGTACGTTAGCATTCTCGTGATGCAGGAAACATTCGCCAGAATTCCACATGGTTAGACGGTTTGAACCCACACTTCTGCGCAACCGTTTGAACACCTCCAAATAGAATTGTTGGTTGAAGATCTGGTTCTGAGGGACGAATTCTGAGTGCACGATACCTTTGATGTAAAAAATTAAAAAAAAAAAAAATCAAATTCGATTTGGCCTGACGAGGCGAGCCAGGTGACTTCCATTGACTGTTTATTATCGTGATCGTACTCATAGCACCATGACTTGCCGCCTGTGATGATTTTGTTGAAAAACTCTGGATTGTCTGTGACTGCGTCCTTCATTGCACGACAGGCTTCTAGGAGACGATTCCTTTGCTTTTTGGCGAGAAATCTGCGCACAAATTTAGTAGATGACACCTATTCTTGAAACATTGGCACGATTCGAAAAAAAACACTTGTCGATGTTTCTTACCGTTTTTGCTCTAGTACTTGTGAACGGACGGATATTCTCGTCCTATGGGACTTCCGATTCTTAACATAGCATAGTTTGGAAGTCAAATAATAAAACTGTGTACCATTTGCGTTTACTACTGACAGTAATGACACCCTGTAGCGCAACTCAGGGTCACTTGCATACGTTATCGGCACTAGCGACAACATGCAGCGCAACTATAAAGCTTTTGCTTTCACCAGAGTCAGTACTTTTATCTAATTATATAGTACAGCGTTTCCCAACCGGTGTGCCGTGAATGGGCCGCTAGTGTGCCGCGAGTAAATCGAAACAAAATTATTAATTCTATAACAATTAAATTCCAGGACATAGGGAAAAATGTATTTGTATTTCACATTACTATGAACCTCCAATATGAATCTACAATTTTAAGTTTCATACTGGTTACTTTTCTGTATTGTATCATTGTTAAGTATTGTAAAGTAAAGTATTTGTTATCATTGTTATGACGTTATGACCATTATTGCTTCTTTATTGTTGCAGACTATTTCGTAACTTGAAATTTTAAAATATTCAATCCTTTCGACAAAACAAACATGCATACGAATTACCTACATTTGTGTTTTAAAAGTAAAAGAGATTTGTTTGTTCGTTTGTTATTTAGTGATCTTGCTTGTTAGTGAAAGTTTGGATGTAGTTTTCGAAAAAGAAAACATATTTTTAAAAATCTAAGTCCAATATTTCATTGCAATTGTTTTCTATTTTTAAATTAGAATGAAAATAAGCATAATAATTTACCATGGTGGAAAATCAGTGATCGAGCTTTCTTCTCTGTGAGGAGATCAGTAATCACAGAAAAAGATACCATAGTATTTTATGTTTAAATACAATAAAATCTGTGTGTGTGCCGCGAGAATTCAAGTTACACTCACAGTGTGCCGCAAGTTGAAAAAGTTTGGGAAACGCTGATATAGTAAATATTTTGATCACCATAGAATATTGTGTGAAATATTTGCTTTTACCTCAAATTCTCATTATTAGCTCTTAAGTTTTAATTCTCTCAAGGACATTCCTACTATGTCTTTCATCTTTACATTACACTTAATCACGCCATAAACAGTCATAAGCTGTTGTTCGTGAATTGTATATCGTAATATTAAAGAAGTTATATATTTGATTTGCTTTTTTCAGAAAGGCTGTACCGCGCTTTGTTACGCCATCTCGTTTATGCTTCATAAACGATTAGAAACACCCAGCTCTTCTTTACAAAGGTTAATTAATGCTGTTAATTCTAATAATACGGAGTTAACTATTGAGAGCTACTTAAAGGTTGGTCTGAAATTTTAATTATTATTATTATTATTTTTAAATATTTAATTCTATATACAATATTATTAGTTTAACGAAACAAAAAAAAAAAAAAAATCAAAGTTGAAACATACCAATCAATATATATTGACGTGAAAAAAAGTTGTACAAGTGACAGTAAAACTATATAAGTCCTTTTCGAGAAAATTGACAAAAGCGAATTTGTTTGTAAACCTAAAAATTTTTCCAGTGTGAAACATACTAATCGGTTGATCCGTGGTGTTCTGCACTTCCTTGTTACAGGAGAACCGTTTACCTTTCAGGTACTTTTTTTGAAGACATGGAAGTTACGGAAGTCGCATGAGGAGATATTGGGACTGTACAGAGGATGTTTCAGAGCTTCCTAACAAATAGTTTTCAACAGGTCGTAGGAAGACATTGATGTTTTCGCGTCCCGTCTCATAACGCTGACACAAACGGCATGATATATAGTGACACTCAACAGCAAGTGACGTCGTTCGCTACAAGCGCAAACTGGACATTATACCGCGCCACCTTTCGGTAAACATTTTTCCCACTTCGATTAGATACAACATCGCTACGGTCAAAGCCTGCTTTTCAGCTGGGGAATCCTTATAGGTCAATATTTGAGTGTTAAGCCAGGATTTACTGAAGAAGTGCATAATATATGAATCTGCAATGTAGTTTTTCCTATGCAACTCTATTCATCACGACTCTGGAACTCACTAAAGAATTAATAAACACTTCTGACCAGAGTATATATACTTGTTCATTAAAAACTAAATTACAGTGTAACGCTGTTTTTATTTGAGTACTTTCACTTTTAGTATAAATATCTATGCTCTAAGATATCTCTTTCAGTTAGCTTGTGATGAAGACAACGTTAGTTGTCCAAACCCTTACACTGTAATTTAGTTTTTAATAAACAAGTGTATATACTCTGGTCAGAAGTGTTTATTAGTTTTTCCTATGTTTATTGTTAGTCGCTAGTCCAATAATTTAATTTAGAGTTAATGGTGTGTTATAGAGAGTCGAAATTATTTCCGCTTACAAATAAGTTCATGTTATCAGCATGTATTGTCAAAGTTGCTGTACTTAAACTATTTTCGAGATCATATATGTATGATAAGTATGTAAGTGTGATTCTAATATTGATCCCTGTGGAACACCACATATAACTACTATTTCAAATGAACTTACTTCCACAGGGGCCGCGGTTGCTCAGTGCTAGAGCGTTCACCTCTGATGCATGGGGTCCCTGGTTAGATTCCAACTCGCGTCAAGTGAACTTTGTGGTGGACAAACACCGTGTGTGTGGGTGTCCTTGGAGTTCTCCCGTTTCCTCCCACTTTCTTCATTCCAGCATTTCTTTCATTTCTCATCGTCACCGTTTTCTTTAACCTAACCGGCATAACCGTGGGACATAAAACTGAAAGTCTTACTTCCAGATTGCTTTTATTTGCTTTTAATTGGAAATTTCGACTTTAATCTCTAACCTCAGAGAAGAAAAGTTCTTTTAGTGGAATTTGACGCCCTTTATTGTCAAAAGCCTTATTTAAGTCCAAAGTACCTACACACATAGATTGTTGCCTTACAAACATATTTTAACTTTGACTAGAAAATGACTAATTTAGTTTTGAATGGTGTGACTTTCATGAAAACAGCATTAATTTATAAATGTAATAGAATACCTTAGAAGAAACCTTGAAATACAAATAAACATTATGTTTATCAAGAATTTTGATTTATTGTTGGAATATCAGAGATAGTTTCGAAGTTCAGTTCCCCCCCCCCCCCCCCACGTAGTTTAATAATATCCACTTTTAGTTTATTTAGTTTGTAAAGGTGCATTTAAGAAATACATGAAAATGTTCGTAATGATTTCGAGCATTTTCTTTTCTTTTAGAATATATTATCTGGTATTACAACATTAACTACTGAATTATTACTTTTTTTTTACCCTAATAGTATTTCCTCTTCACATACAGGAAACCAGAAACATGTAGCACCATTAGATTCATGTGTATTTGATATATTATATATATATCCTTGATTTTTATGTTTATACATGTATTTTGTGTTTAGTTTACAAATACTACATGTTTGTTTTATATTATTATATTGATTTATCATGATGTGTTTAGTATGTTTCTTTTATTACTATGATTTTATGTTATAAACTTTTTATTTTGTAATTATGATGCATCCACTCGATTCGTATTATTCTTGGCGCATTTATGGCTGTCAAGCTGTTGTTGCCAATAAACTATTTTATTATTATTATTATTATTATTATTATTTGTGTATACTTGTAGAGAAGGCTGGATCTCTTGGTAAAACCTCCTGAATCAGCAACTGACTTTCCGAACACAATTTCTAATATTATTCGCTCAGTGGTGGCATTTTTTATGAGGTATATCCAGGCTGGTTTAGAGATGTTGCTAGAACTAGAGGTGTTTGTAAGAGTGAAGGAGGTAAGATGTCTTTGTATATGTAGGTGACCTCTTTTGGTTGATATTTGCTTATTGATTTACCGTTCTACCAAAATAAGTTTTTTCTCCTTGAAATAATCAGTTATTAAAACAATCGTGCGTGGTATTTGCTTTGTTTCAATTACGTTACAAGACAGAATTATGCGATAAATTTAATTTCTTGCACTGACACATTTCGCTAATATACACCGTATCTCAAAATGAATGACCTGATTTTGAACGGTAATAATTACGGAACATGGGACGTGCCAGCAAGGAAATAAGTGTTGTTTGAATGGGCGTGATCTAGAGTTTCGAAAAATCGCCGTTAGATGTCAGTTAATGCGTCTTCTCAGTTTGCACTCAGTCAGAAGTAAGACGACGTCCGCTCAACAGAAGGCGTTTTGTGTGCTGCTGTTTGCAAAGACTGAGTGAGTGATTTCGGTCCAGCGTGCTTTTCGTCGGGGTTTGGGCATTGATCAGCCTGCGCCCAAAAACATTCGTCGTTGGTATCGCTAATTTGAAGAGGCAGAAGGTAAGCGTCCAGATCAACCTCGCTGACTTAAGTTTATGACGAATTTAGCTATCGTCTAGATGTTGTTCGTGATGCTGCTGGTGGATACATAGAGCATTTGTAATTGCATAGCTAAAACTTGAAAATTTTGTATTTTGCAATGTATCCCATTTTTGTAGTATGCTTTTATCAATACATATTGACTTTTAAAATCAGGTCATTCTTTTTGAAACACCGTGTATTGAATATGTTTATGTTTTACTAACCAGATCCACGCACTTTTAATGCTTCTATGATGTTTAATGTTATTAACTTCAGCATTATGCCTACTGCTTTCATCGGTCAACTAAAAAATTAAGAAACTTCTGCTATACTATTCGAATTCACGTAATATTTAATATAGTCCAATCCTCACTATATATAAAGCAAAGCCACTGCGTTAACCTATTCATGATCATCTTTCATGTATTGTCAGAGTTCCCACTCGTCCTGGAAATCCTGGAAAACCTGGAAATGTTCTTGGATTCATGTTGTCTTGGAAACATCCTGGAAATGTCCTTGAAAATGAATTTTTGTCTTTGAAATTTACAAAAATACTGAATGTCAGATTTCTCATAATTATAACGAAGATTTTAATTGATTGCTATTTTTGCTTGCTGTTCCTGTTATTGTGCTGAATAATAATCTGTCATGATCCTGCTTGTTTGGGTGGTTGGTGGGCTTTCTTTCTCTCAATAGAGTGGTTGACTGGGGGAACTTCTCTTCTTCTTTCATCCACTAGTCTGTCAACTCATTCTTGGATGCTGTCTTCACTAGCACTATCCTCCAGGAACTGATTTATACCACTATCAATCCTCCGTAATCAGTCTATTTTTACAGCAGTACTTACTCTTCAGTAAAATTTCATATGAATGCTATTTGTGACAAGATCATAAAACAGGAGGAAAGAGATAAGTGAAAATGTACAGGAGCTGCAGAGAAAGAAAAGGAAATTGATAGAAACGAGTGAAGCTTTGGAGACTGAAGCAAACCAGCTTGCACATCAAGCAGAGCAGAAGTCTTTCATTACTTTATTGACAAAGTCAAATGCTATCCGTAGAGCAGCTTCGTTAAGGAAGAAAGAGATTATGTCTATAGATGAGGAAGTCACACAACTCTATACTCAGTTGAGGAACTTGTAACTTAGTTCCTTTTTCCCCCCTAATTATATCTGTCACACTCTCACGCAATGAAGATGGCATGTACGAAAAATAGATTTTTATTGTTTGTAAATTTGTTCGGTGCACAATTAAAATGTTATGTACAAAGAATACATGTGCTGGATATGGGTGGGTCAGGTGGCTATAAGGGAGTTGGGAGGCGGCCAATTAAAAAAAAAGCAGCACATTACGCTCCGTTTTGTGTATTTAATTATTGTTTATTAATACTGTACTTGTATTAATATTTACTGCATAAGCTACTATACTTTTCATTTCACTGTTGACAGTTTTGAACCTACAGTTGCAATCTTTTTGTACTTTCCTGTGTCGAAATCCTGGAAAATTGGTGATTTGTCCTGGAAACATCCTGGAAATGTCTTGGAGTTTTGAAAAAGAGAGTGGAAACCCTGATTTTTCCAAATATACTTATAAATAATATGATTAGCATCACAGAACCAATGTATTTATTCCAACAAAAATATTTTCGAAACCAATTGCTGCTTTTATCTTCGATTACTCCTAGTACGAAAGACGATGAGGGTCCTTCAGTAAATAAAACGTAAATTATGGTATGATTACCAACATACTGTAAAAATATCATAAAAACTAAGGAACTGAAACTCAACTTTTAGTTCATTCACTATCAAACCATAAAAATCTGCCATACAGCGTTTATACTTCAAATAATTATTGTACACTGAAATATATTTTTACAGCTATTTAACAAAATCTTCATCATCGAAAGAAGGCTATTTTGTGTTTTGTACAAGAATGAAACGTTGTCAAGTGTTTACTCTTGCCAGATTACACCCCTAGAAGCAAAATGATTCTTAATGCAAGCTCTGAGTTTGATCTGAAAATTGAAGTTCAGCTATTAAGAGTGACTACGTTGAGGTTCATATTTGTGAATAAAACTATTTATAACATCATTACAGTTCTTATCGAAGCTACCCGTATCCAGATTTAATGTTGGAATTTTATTCGTATTTGGGAACATCATAGTCTAATGATTACAGCGTTGGACTCATATCCGCGTGGTCCCGGATAAGATTCCCGGCCGATGCTTCCCAATTTTTGGTAGCGTCGTGAGGCAAACTGGGGAATCACCTGAAAACAAGACGTGACAGCCACTATGCGCCTGTTAGGGACAGGGCGTCGCAGTGCGTTGGCCACGTGTTCACCGCTAGGTTGGACGTAGTTCAGACAGTCGCTACTAGATGGCACTGGAGTAGGTTTAGGCTCACTAATGGGCAGTTACGCGAAGTGGTTGGTTGGATTATTTATTTATTTATTCGTATTGTAAATACTAACAAACTATTTACTGCAACGTTCCTTTTGTTCTTTTTTTGAATTTTATGAAGATGCTCAGGCTAGAAACTTGTAATGATATGAAACCATAGAAAAGCGTGAAACTTTGAAGTAAACTCCGTCTTTTCTTACTTATATGGGGTCCGTGTTTCTCATGAGCCTTCTCCATAAAGGCTTGTCCCGGAATTCTTACCCCCTGTTTGACCTTTCTCCCTCGAGTCATGCTTAATCATATCCATCTACTTCCTTCTTGGTCTTCCTCTACCTCTCTTCCAATCCACTTCCACTGCCATTACTCTTTTGACCACATATGTTTTGTTCTCTTCATTCCATGACTATTCCACTGCAGTTTCTTTCTCTGATCTTTTTAGATATCTCTGCAACCTTGGTTCTTCACCTTACTCTCCCATTCCTCACTCTCTCTTTTCTTGTTAACCCATACACCCATCGTAGTATTCTCATTTCGCTAACATCTTTTTTTTTCTTTTTCTTTTTTCATATGCTTTCTTTATTGGCCATATTTCTGCTCCGTAATTCATTGCTGGACTAACCATTGTTTTGTAAATCACTCGTTTATTCTTAGCTGTGATTTTGTTGTCACACTGAACGTCACATATTTTCCTGCAATACCTTGAAGTCAACATAGTGTGAACAATACATAAGCAATATACGAGGGGCGTTCAATAAGTTATTTACCTAGACAGGAAGGAATGCAGATAGGATCACATGGTTATCACTGTTTTTCGATGTAGTTCCCATGGAGGTCTATGCACCATCGCCACTTTGTGGGCAACGAAGAAACCCAAGAGAAAAAATAGTCTTTGTCATGGCCTGCAAACCACTGGGAAACAGCCTGTTGGACCTCGTTGTCCGACAGGTTCGTCTCCTGTCACCAGTTGAACCAGGAATTTGTTTCGATCCTCCTCAAAGAAGTCCAACAAGTCCTGGCACAGCTGCATCCGAGCGGTGCTCCAACATCTATAAATCCATTGTTCGCGGCGCCACACAAACATTCGCTACGCGGCGTAACACGAAACTCCCGTTGTTCGAACTGATCTCAAATTCCGCAGCGCAGGCCCGTAGTCAAGGGGGGGCTAGGGCGGGCTAAGCCCCCCCTAAATTTTTTGCAGCCCCCTAACTAAAGTTATAGTTCAAATTAACGGGGTTTGCCGGGGAAATTCCCCTTCGGTAAAACTGTATGTTCGGCTCGTATCACAGAAGTAACATATCATCCATTTCTGGGATAAATTGTCGCCTTCTACATTTACAGCAAAAATACATAAGCATTCCCCTCTCGTTCGAAAGTTTAATTCGAACACTGACTGAAATGTTGAAAGAAATTGTATTTCCAAATGTACTTTACAGTGCTAAATTAAAATTTACTTTTATTATCCTCATTTAAAGTATTGGCCTATTTATGCGCTACGCTTCTTTGAATTATTATAATATTTCTTTGAGCGTGAGACTGGTTTATTTATCTTTTTTTTTAATGCTTCGTGTGCAAACGACCCTCGCTGCAGGAGAAAAATAATTTATGGTTATTCTATCGGCAAACATGCATTTGTGTTCAGAAACAACATAGTTTTACCTTAATCTGCGGACGAAGAGTTTACTTCTTCCTGTCCTTCTTGGAATTTGCAACTGAAAACATCCTTTTGCTGTGAGTCATTGGCTTTCGGTCAATATGCGAGAGATTGAAAAGACAGTATCCCTCAACAGGGGGTCGCAACTGCTTCGCTCTAATCATGACACAGGTGTATGGGTTTGTTTTGTATATATTGGACATGGAGAGAGAGAGGGGGGGAATTTTGACTACATTTTATGTCACGTGATAACGGAGTAAGAAAAGTTTCCTTTTCTGAATTGTGTTTACTCTTGGGTTATGAGTTGAGCATGGTTGTAATTGAAAGTTGAACGATGCTGGTTTCTGAAGATGCACCGAAGTTGACTTGAAGAACGAGAATTGTAGTGTAGCAGTAACTTGACTATTTTTTAAATAACTTGGAATAGATAAGTAATACTTTTAATATATCTTTAAACTAAAAATAAGTTCGATTCACTTAATCTTTCTCGGGGATGAATTATTAGATACTTTATTAAATAATTTAATAATTGTTGCCAATCTTTGGTGCCAGAATCAAATGTTCATGCAGATCATCAGACGTAAGCCTAATCATCCAAAGTTACTATTTTGTAAAAGAATACTTTGCAATCTTCTGGTATGTAAACAAAAGATGTAGCGGACTAAACGGAGGTAGTAGTTGCACTTATAGAAAAAACAGAATTTTCAATTAAAAATTGAACCTTATTGGATGATAATATGTATAATGCTTTATAAATTTGAAATTTGACCTTTGACTTAAAACAGGGTACGTTGGGGAGTTTAGCGTCCCTCTTCAGCAGGGAGGCTATGTAGACACGGGACCTATAGCTTAAAGTAACATACAAATCACTATCGGTTTGAATCCGAGGACTAACAGTACGGTTTGAACCCGAAACCAGACGCGCCAAAGGCGAGCGCTGTACCCATGAGGCTACGGGGTAGCCCACAAAAGTAACATTTTTTTAATGTAGTTTCATTTTGAAGAAGAGATATCTTCAATAAGTAAATAGCTGTTTAAATCATTAGTTCGTAACAAACTTTTTTAGTACCTACGAAAGCAACTGATCTCGGATTCTTATTTGTACAATGTAAAGAAGAATTTCATGTATACTTTGATATGAATTGTACTATACAAAGAAAATTTAATGAATTGTTATTTCTCTTATCAATTTCGTTTCGAGAAAGAAGGTAACTGCGCTAGAACAAGGACCTTTTTTGGAGTTATTTCTTATTTGAATGCTCGAGTACCAAAACATAACAGATTATTTTTACTTAAACATGACTTTAGTAGCAATCGTCCTAAATGATTGTTGATAGTAAGTTCCAAAGAGTCTAGAGCAGTGGCTTTTAAACTGGAGTCCGCGGACCCCGGGGGTCCGCGTGACCTGGCTACGGGGTCCGCGACGTCTAAAAATTGAAATGTGTTGTGATAAAATGGAGCTCACAGCTGTAATGCAAAATGTATTTTTTCAGTTACTAAAAAGAAAGCAATTAGAAATTATACGTACGTTTGTAAATTTGAATATTTTCTTTACTAAATTTCTGCCCTGAAGCCGATCAACCGTTATATAGGACTACTTCAGGTGAGAGGAATTCCTTCTTTGTTAGGGCATTTTTTCAAAAGGAGTTGTACATTAACTGCACCGTGCCGATCTTATTTTGTTGAGTTACAACAATGACATCACCAGAAACCTCGATCTGGACACAATTGTTCTAAGATTGGCAGCATCCAAAACAAGGAGACTTATACTGCGATTGTGTTGTTAGAGATTGTTCAAATGTTCAACTTGTTTCTACTATAGTGTGCCAATATGAGGAGTGTATATAATTGTACCGTGTTATGCAAAAGTGAACTAAGCGCCAAACTTTGAAAATCCACGTAAATGCGACGATTGGTTCCTGATAAGCATTAGAACGTTTTGCACAATCGAAAAGAGAGGAAAACCAACAAATTTCTAAAAAAAGAAACATAATTTCACTTTTGATTACGGCTACATTAATGCTAGACATCAACCTTTAAACGTAATTTTCTCAAAAGTATGAAAGTGGCGCTTAGTTCGTTTTCGCAGGACACGGTACAGCGTGTTGTGTTTGTGTTTCTTAATCTTATAAAATTTATAAATTTGTAGATAGCAAAAACCCATAAACATATAATTATTTCTTTGGAACATCATTATAAAAAAAAGATAAAAAAATGTTTAGAAGTACAAGTGTAAAATAAAGCGCGTGATATTTAAAGAAATATAAAGTTTCATATCTAAGGAGATGTAAATAATAATACAGGTAAAATGTTAATTTCACTTTTCCAATATGCATATATTTGTTTAGGCCACATGTATTTCAAAATATTGATTTAAGATTCTGAGACCCTTCTCTGTAGAATCTCTTTGAAGATAGTATTAAATCTCATTACTCTCTAGATGTTTTCGAGTTTTACAAATATTTTTTCAGTCCATCAAAAATTTAAAAACGTATTTCCTGTATTAATTCTTTGGAAATTTTAATGATTGGTTCGTTCGGCCAACTATTTTTTTTTAAATATTTTTTTATTTCCTTGAAGATGAGAAAACGAAAGAAATATTTTGTTGCCATAACAAATAAATAAAAAGGAAACACATAGTATTCTAGCTTTCAGGTACAATTGTACTAACGCTATAGGGGAAAATTTTAATAGTAATTCCTTCACGCTGTAGTTTTAGTTTTAAGAGCATAAGAAATTATTCATCATTACACACAGAGACAGACATTATATTATATTATATTATATTATATATATATATATATATATATATATATATATATATATATATATATATATATATATATATATATATATATATATAATCTGTGTGTGTGCCCACCCTAATTTACATTTAGCCCCCCCTAAATTTCGAAGCTGGCTACGGGCCTGCCGCAGCGGGGTTCCCCACAGTGGCCTTGGCGTGTATGTCAGGTCCCATTATGCTCCACCTCTCTCTTCCTGTCTAGGTAGATAACTTATTGGACGCCGCTCGTCGATGTTTGCACTATGAATGAAAATATGTATACCAATAGATATAAAGTCCCTTGGACATGTTTTATGTAACATCATAGAATCAAGCTGTAGCACTAATATCATGCATATGGAAATATTTGTTGTTATTTATTATATGGAATTATATATATTGCAAGGATCCCCACATCACGACAGACGCACGTGTCAACTCAACACGTGCTATTATTTATAAACAACATAGCAAACAGCAAGCCAACGCAGAGGAACACCGAGGAACGCCGAAAGCAGACGGGCCTCACGGAAGGACAAATAAAAGGAGGAACACCGAGGGACCGAGCATCATTCGTCCAACTGATCAAATCACCTACACCGCCCTGAGGTCGCACTGGACTAGGGGTACACCCATCCTTCCCGAGGTCGCACTGGACTAGGGATCCTCTCAACAACAAAGCCTTGCGAAGCTGCCTTGAGTTGAGGGGGCTATCCTTCCAAACTCACCGAACCGGCAGGTGCCTTGGAGACAGCCTTGAGTGAAGGGGCACCGTGCAAAACACCTATTCTCCTCTACTTGGACATTAACGAGAAAACAGTATTGTAATCTTTGTAATCAAAGACGTTTTGTACTTAACAAATTTTATAATAAATCGGTGAAGGGGATAAATCTCGGTCCATTATTGACTCTACCAAAATCATTACAATATATTGAAATGTTCTATTCTGCAAGTACGAATGTTCTATACTTCGGTCGCTTGAACCGAAAATTAAAAAAAAAAAAAAAAAAAGACCGAAAACATTTTCTTTCGACAAATAATTTTGACTTCATGATGTTTTGACCTAGGTGTTTTCACAATGACCTAGGTGTTTTGATAGGCTAGAAACCGCTCTGTATTATATTTGGATCTTGTTAATATCTGATCCCATTTTACATATTATACTTGTGATATGTATATAATAAAATAACAGATATTAGATTACATTAACTACACCAAAATTATTATTATATTATATATAAAAATCTTGATGTAGCTAATGTAATATAATATCTGTTATTTTATTATATACACATCACAAGTATTATATTATATATATATATATATATATAGTAAATTACAATAAATTCTCAACAAGTATTCTATATTGAAGATTTCTTTCTGCAGGCCACAGAGAAACACTTGGATGATGTTGACTACTTACACGCATTATTAGCTCTTACTTTCGAATTGTTACGTTATTGTGGATGTTGCATTGGCGGTGGTTCAACTCAAATACAAGAAGAAGAGTTGATGGAAGCCTTTGTTCAGTCTGGAGGAGCTGATGCATGTTTAAGAATTTTGAACAGGTATTCAAAATCTTATGTTAAACTCATACTAATTGTGAAGAAGGTTCATACATGGTTAACAAAAAACAATATACAGTGTAACGTTTCGATATTATACCTGTATCTTCAGTATATGCAAGAACACGAATCCATCGTTTTACATGATCTCACTTTATACGTTTTCACTACAAGGTCTGTTCTGAATGTATCCCAACTTATGTTTGATAACAATTTATTGATGACAGTTACAACTGTTGCCAATATTCTTCAATGTAGGGCCTTGAGCCTCAATGCAGCGAATACAGCGACTTTCCCACTGTTCGTAGCAGTCCTGGAAATCATTGACTGACACTCTCTTTAACACTGGGGTCGTGGCGGCTTGAACCTCTTAAAATGACGCAAAACGCTTCCTCATGAGAAGTCTTTTTATCTTGGGAAACTAGAAGAAGTCGGCCAAGTCCAGACTGTAAGAGGAATGAGATAGCGTTGCCACGCGTATCTTGGCCAGAAACTCACCCAACGCTGTATGAGCCGGAGCGTTGTCGTGGTAAAGCACACACCTGTCGGAGACGCAGGGCCCTCTGTCGGAGACGCTCAAGCACTGTTTTATAGTAAGCTGCATTCATGGTGGCCCAGCAGGTACAAACTTTTTGTGTAAGTTCCCCTTCGGCGTCGTAAAAGACAATGAGAATTGTCTTGACCTTTAATTTGGACATTCGGGCCTTCTTTTGACGAGAGGAACACGGCGGGAGGGGGGGGGTTGTCACTCCGAACGTTGTCTCTTGCTTTCGGGGTCGTACTCAAATAGCCAGATTTCATCGCGGGTTATCATTCTGCCGAGAAAAGTTCCGTACCGTTTACACGTTCCACAGTTCGGAGAAATTCGCGCACGACAGTGCATTTGATCGTTCGTCAAAATTTTCGGAACAATTTGAGTAACCAGAACCAGTTCCTGTATGATGTGAAGTGTGTTCACCTTCGACGAGGCAGACCCGGGGTGGAGTTTCCATCGAAGCTCAAGTAATTCAGATTTCTTATTAAGCTACGATCCACGCCTCACTTAACTTCGGCACTGAGAGGGATGGTGAACTTCAATTCAACCAACTAAACAATGTATAATGTGACTGAACACTACCAACTTTTATCGTACATGCTGTACATTTCTTCATACTTTTACAGTTAGTCAAGTTGCAAAGAAGATATTCTAATTATTTACTTCCTTTCAAATGACACCTATCCTTATATTATGCATATTAAATTCAATTCATTTTATGTGTTTTCGTGTTACGCGGTGGTTTCTTGGAACGAATTAATAGTGTAATACGTGTTATAACTGCTCTTCTCTCCTGTTCCCTACGAAACATTCTTGTGTTCGGTGAAGATACTGCTAAGTATCGAAATGTTACATTGTATACTATTTGTGTAGTGTTGTACAAGTATGTTATTCAAAAACAATTTAACATCCAGTGTTCAACCTACATCTTTGATTCTTACAATATTGTTAGTCTGCAGTACCTGATACATAGAAATATATATCAGCAAATATGTCCTATCATCAAATACATGTTAATGAAATAGGCAGGGTCTATGTTTTAGAAATAGTGAGGCCTAGAAATAGTGAGGATCATTTCGAACGTTTTCTCTATAAATTCATAATTTCAGACCTGTCGATATATTTTGATGGGTATACTGTACTCCCGATCGTTTCCAAGTGTATAACGTATACCCACTGAAAAAAAAAAAAGAGCACATATTTTTGCACTACCTTCTTCTCTCTCAATCATTGATATTTCGCACTGTAATCATTGTGTCTAACTTTTACAGGGTGCGGCACGTAAAACCGGCCCGTAAAGTGAACACATAAAATGAAATGTAATGTATTGAATATGATTAATGCTGTACTGCTGAAACTTATACACGCTATACTGCTATTACTTTTACTATTAAAATAACTACTTCCAAACTAAGGTACTCTTTATTTACGGGCACGGGTACATGCACACAAACTTCAAAAGTACTTTACTAAATTTTATCCCCATGCTACTAAATAATATTCTTCACAGTACTTCTAACAAGCCCACTTGCATACTCCCACTTCATTCTTGCTCCCACGAACTCTTTGACTCATGCCAAAGCCCGCCATCCTCATACTCATCACAGACTATTGACAGTAGTGTCACACTCTTTACAGACTACTTGCTATACCACATTCTCCACAGATTACTCACTATTTAACTATTAACTACAACACATAAATGAAATGTAATGTATTGAATATGACTACTCACCTTCACAGCAGGTGCTGAAAGTGTCCTCCGCCCACTTCAACACACATGTGAGCACGATTGAGGAGATTCATATATACCCTTGTCAGTTCTTGTGTTGTAATGCTATTGGTGACATCCTGGATCCTGGTCTTGAGTTCTTCAATTGTGTGTGGATTTGTTTCGTATACTCTTCCCTTTAACAGTCCCCATAAGTAAAAGTCACACGTGGACAAGTCTGGTGACCGAGGAGGCCACAAGCCTTTGCTGATTTTCCTCTCTGGTGTAAACATCTCATGCACAAGGGACAATGATGCAGCTGATGTGTGGCAACTTCTGCAATGTCTGCAACTTCTCTCACTCGCATGAACCTGTTGACTCAATCTCCTGATTGACTTTCGAGGACTTCTTGTCATTATCTCCTCCACCTGCATCTTTAATTCAGGTGTGCAGACAGATGGTCGTCTGTTCCTGGGAGCATTTTGAACCGATCCTGTACGCCGCCATTTTTTCAATCAATTCCTGAATGGTGCTTTTTGCTGGCACAGAACGTCCTGGAAATTTCTCCCGAAACAAATTCTTTGTTTTCACAAAAGATTCAGTGAGAATGAACCCTTCAACAATGGCAACACGCGCGGGTATCGAATACGGCATTATCACACACTGACACTCACCCGACTTAACACAACCAGGCCATTTTCTCAACTGGTTTCGACAAGTTTCACTGGCTGCGGCTGCACGTGACTGGTGCAGGTCAAGTAAGTCGACCCGACCTCGACACGCCATCTATTGGTAGGAAGGTAGATTATTTAAGTGTTGCCAAAAACACAATATACCAGGATATTACGACGGGCCGGTTTTACGTGCCGCACCCTGTATTAAATAAGATTACGTCTGAAGCATCATATTTCATGAACTATTTCACTACAATACGAGGGCTGATCAGAAAGTAAGGTTCCAAAGCCTGCAGTGAAACGTGTATATATTATTTCATACAACTAGTACAGCCAACAGATAGTTCATACATTTCGTTGTTTTTCGACATAGCTTCCATATCAGTTGAGGCACTTGTCACATAGTAGGATGAGTTTAAAGATTATCTTCTGGTAAAATAATCCTGTCCTTGCTTATTTAGCCACGTTGTCACAAAATGTTCACCTCCTCGTCTGAAGCGAAGTGATGGCCTTTTAAGTGCTCCTCGAAGTGCGGGAACAAGGTGTCTATCGGTCACGAAAGTCACGAATGTCACGAAATCAGAAAACGGTCATGAAAGTCACGAAAAAGTCACGAAATTTAGCTTTTGGGTCACGACTTTTTTAAACTATACAAATATAAGTACAGATTGGAAAATTTTGTTCTATAAAACGCCAAAATTCACCACCAAAAATGTCTATAGTCGGCTTTAGACGCTACCAAATCTCAAGCAAAGTACGTTTCTATCGCATGCATGGAAATTCGGCCTATTTCGTACCCAAATTCGCTCGTGAAAATATTAGGAAATTTTATGATTTGGTAAAGAAAAGGTCACGAAATTTCATCTTGGAATTTTAGAAGACACCCTGGGGAACAGGTAAAAGTAACTTGAAGCTAGGTCCGGGCTGGAGGGAGAGTGATCGATGATGTTCCAGCGAAACTCCTGGATTGGCCACTGAGCTCCTCGTCGAGGACATTTTCTCTACCAGCCACAAACTTACGACACCATTCTGCGACATGCTGACTAGACATTACAGTCTCCTCATAAACCTCTATCAACTACGGTTACATGTTTCGCCCACAAAAATTGAACAACTGACTAGTCGTGAGACTAGTTTTCCAAACGAGTCACATTTGTGTTTACTTACAATTAGCGCTGTAGGTGGTGGCTAGCAGAAACTCTGCATAGTTGCCAACTCCATGTATTACAATTACCATACGCTCCTCATTCCTCTATAACAGACGAAACTCCAGAAATATCAGCCTTGTAATCTTAGTTTCTGATCCTCCCTCGTATAATTCCTTAATAACGTAAGCTTTTACAATGTCTCTGTTGATCTCTTGCTGTACTTTTGTATCCACACATTTTTCAGTGACACGATGAAAGCCTCGAGCTTCCACGAAGTAACAAAATAACTACTCGTGGAAATTGCATCGCTCTTTACTCACTGAGATATCACAACAAAGAATTTGTTACCTGTCAACACCTTGCCTGAAACACCTGACTATCGTTGCAAGGAGTGAAAACACAAGATTAGTAAACAGAAATAAAATCTCTTTCCAAATAATGTATAAATCATTCACACACATATTCAAACTCACATATTCACACGTATTTTTATCTATGTTCCGACGAGTTGAATAAACATTGACCACAAAGCAAACAAGGAGGGTATACACTCAATTTTCAACGTATACCCGAAAACGTCGTAGATTTTAAATAAGTATACACTGGACTAAAAAAATAGCAGATGGGTATATGCCATATACTTGTGTATATTTTCCATTATATCATTGAATTGAAATATAATTTACACAAAATGAATAATAGGACAGTTACACGCAAATTTCACCTTTCGGCCTAAACATTTAAGAAAGCACAAGAAATGAAGATGTACATACTCCGTGACTTGTTCTTACAAATATTATTTCAAGTGACTTGTTCTTACAAATATTATTTCAATAACACAATAATTTTTGAATATATTAGTATCAGAAGACAATAATTGAACTCTAATTATGATACCTAGCCAAGAGAACTTTTGAATTTATGCTCGTGTAATATTTCAAATTTGTATACTATTGCTATAGTCATCATGGAGAATGAATTACATCACGAGTGAATCAAATTCCAACTTCGGGTTTCCGAAAATGATAGCAATTGGAAAATGTTGACTTACACCTTCTCAGAAGGTGTCCAGAAGACAATTCGTAAGATCTAAATAGTGTATATGGTATAACCGATTTCAAGGTTCTCAAAGTATTGTAATTATACAGGGTGTCCCACATAAAACAGGTACTACTCACTGTGTACCTACCTTTCACTCAAAAGACATTTAGCATTACTTCATATGTGGATATCCCAAAGTTACAGATTACAAAGCATGTGCTACTATGTTATCACATCTTATGTAAACTGCCTGTTTAAAACTTTCGGTTTATAACAAATGCGTCCGGTTCATGTCGGACGCTTATTCTTCATTATATTTTCGACAGATCCTGTAGTCCTCCATTTCTTGTACGTTTCTCTTTGTTGTACGGAGGATTACAAATTATTTTGCTAAAAAAAAATCTTTAGTCTCTTCAATGGAGCCTGTTGTGTAAAATTCCACGACATCAGTTCAGCACTTAGTTGCTAATTGTACTATTTCTCCATGATTGTTACTTTTAAACTCTCGAACTGAACTCGACAATTACGTCTCCCTAGAAATAATGCAATATTTCAGTGTAGCCAACTATATTAGCCTGATAAGCAATGAGGCCAACACCCATTCATTTGTGAACGCCAGAATGGAAAAAAGGCGTATCAGTTTTAAGTGGGACACTCGGTACTAAATCAGGATTACTAATATAAGTAATCATTTTCTTAATATCACACTATTGCGATCGGTGATTATATTCAATGAGAAAAAGCGGAAAGGCTATTACTCACCGCAAAATATATGTAGCAGAATTTTCTTCTACATGCAACAGGTAGCGTTTCGGAAGCTGCTACTTCCTTCATCAGCCTGTGGTAGACTTCAAAAAGGATAAAAAGAATGAAGGATGGTTAAAAAATTAGGATATGTTAAAAACCAAATCTTCTGTCAAACATTAAAACTCACGGGAATGAAAACTCACTATCAGAATATTTGGTTTATTACATATCCTAACTTTTTAACCATCCTTCAATTTTTTTTTTCTTTTTAATTCTTTTTGAAGTCCACCACAGACTGATGAAGGCAGTAGCAGCTTCCAAAAGCGCTACCTGTTGCATGTAGAAGAAAATTCTGCTACATATTTTTTTGCGGTGAGTAATAGCCTTTCCGCTTTTTCTCATTCAATTATCTTAATCTTTGGAAAGCCAAAATACTTAACCTTATCGAATCCCAAGTGGACTAAAAAATGTAGACTCGAAATTATTTTCAAGTTATGTGTGTATTTTATTTTCAATTTATGCTCAAAACAGTAATGAAATCACCTCATTTAGTTCCTACGAAGACCTTATTGACATCAAAACTACCTACAGCTACATTGCATGACTTCTTATAAATAAAATAATAGTTACTATTTATATCTATAAGAACACATTAAAATAACATGGATAATTCTTTGAAATCCTATTAAGTAGATTTTGATGACGTTGTTTTACTACTCAAGCTATATGAGACGAGATGGAACTATTACTAAGGGATTTTTTAAATCCTAAATAAAAATCCAGGGTTACGTACACAGGAAAAAAACACACATCTTAGTCACTTGGCCACGAATGATACACAAAAGATAGTATAACTTCAAGTACCTTTGATCATTCTACATAAACCATCTGGCAATAATAATAATAATAATAATAATAATAATAATAATAATAATAATAATAATAATAATAATAATAATAAATGGAAAGGCGGGTTTGCATTATGAAGATTTAGTAATGGTTCTTGTTCATACTGAAATTACAAATAATTTCGATTGCTCATAAGATGTAATCAGACAGAAATTTTGAAAACAATTATAAACGGTGGAACGGAAAATTTCTGTTGCCAATAAAATATATTTTCTCATGCACTACAAGACTATTATGATACCTTTTACTAATGTTTATTTCCTTTTTATGTTATTTTACATCTATGTTTTTTTACATGTATTCTTCAAGAACGCATCAAAAAGTATTATACATTTTTTCTTGTTTAGACATGGTTTGTCGTCTTCAACATCATGGATAATGGCTGCTGCTTTGATGCCATTATTTGTAGCGTGTCCCGTTGGAAGTTGTGCACGAGGTTGGCTTCAGCTGCACTACCATGAAATCCAATTGTATTATCAACGATTTTTGGAGATGTGTGTTGTCACTTATAACTTTAATGCGGATGAATACCACATTCGGCTCGTAAAAGCAAAAGTAAAAGAATTTCGAGAATTAATGAAGACTCTTGAGAGCGGACAAAGCATCATCGTTGTTGAGGAAAAAACGGAGGAAAAAGAACAAGAGACTAAAAAAGACAAAGCAGCCGAGAACTCGACAGCGAACAGTACAAGCGGACAGAGTCCCCAGAGCTCTCATACTGGCTTCTGTGCTCCTATGTCCAAAAGAATGCGACGAAAAGCTAAAGCGAACAAACTGAAGGCTGCACGTATGAGGGCACAAATGATAGCTGAGCTGAATCCTCCATCTCCGGCCACATCTAAACCAACAGCAACAGTAAACAAAGACAAAGCAGAAAATGAAAAAGTAGCAGAGAAGGCGGAAACAGTAGAACTACCAACAACCGTGGAAGAAACAGATAATCAACATAACGATCATGTTTTACCTGAAACTTATCGCTCAGATTCCATTCATACGGCCTCTGATTCGTCCGAAATGGGCGAATGGCCTCAGGCTTCACCGTGGGACCTAATCAAAACCATAACAAATGCAGAAGATATGAAAGTATCTCTGACAAAGAATGTAACACAGCCACATTCTGATGATAACGAACTTAAGCAAGGAGAATCACAACCAAAAGAAAATGAAAATAATGCAAAGAAAGAGGTCGTCGTGGCTAAAGACCGAGATCATAATACGAAAGAAACATGTGGAGCAGGTGAACCTGCTGCCACAGCAACAAATGATGATTGCAATACCAGTGAAGGTTGCAAACTAAAACCCTCTAAATCTTTAAGTTTTGTTTCGGCCAATGGATCCGAAGGTGATTGTTCTACAGCAAGACGATCTCATAGTGTAGAAACAATACAAACTATTAGTGCAGATACGCCCATGTATGTACAAGGAAGACGAATAATTATGAAAAAGGGTCAACTCGCAAACGCGCCAATAACGCGCCATTCAGCCGAAGAGTTGGCTGTAACCAAAACAGAAAGCTTGTCGATGAAAAAAGTGGGTAGAAAAGCTGATGCAAGAGAAATTGTACTGCTGTACTTACAGAAGATGTTTCAGGACCTTATGATGAAATTTAGGAGAATTAATAAAGAAGAACATATTTGCAAAATTAAGTGCTCCAAAAGTAAGAACAGAGATGGTGAAGGTGATAGCAATTGTTACATACGATACTGTAAGAAGGTACATCTGGTATTACGCGATTTAGAGAATGAGTACAATCATCGCATGAAAGAACGGTGGGAATCGTTAATAACAAAATTGAGGCTGGCGAAAGAGCTTAATATTGACGAGAGATCTTATAAGAAAGTTGTTGTAAAGTTGAATGAAAAATTACTTAGTCATCACGCTTATGTAGATGGGTTGTTAGAAAAATTGTCGAAGGAAAAGAAGAAATTAAATAAAAAAGATGCATCAAAATGCGAAGAGAGTGAGTCCACGGAAGATTGTACAGAATTTGAACAACATGAAACCACAGACACTGAAGTGACTTCAACTGAATTCAACTTTGAAGCCGACTGTTTATTTTCGCCACGAACTAGTGGACAAGTAAACAAAACCCCTCGAGAACTGATACCACCCGATGTATATTTAAACGACGTAAATTTCCGAAATACAAGCATGTTCATTCAAGAGGCGAGATTGCCAGAAAACGATTACTTAAAACAGTCGTATGCATCCTTACCACATGTTCCGACTCAAATGCCTAACATAAGTGAATCTGCACGGTTTGACAGATGTTCAGAATCATCAGTGTTGTATTGTGTTCCAAATACGCAAATAAAATCCACCAATAGGCATGTGTATTCCCCATCCAATAGTAACAGAAATCAATGCCAAACCACTGCATCACTTCCTTCGTTTCCACGAAGTGCGACTGTTCAGCTGCAACAAAATTTCCAAAAAGTTAATTTACATGGAGCTCAAAACTATAAAGCAGAGGAAAAAGTAACGATTTCGTCATCTGCCTTGAGTCAACATCCATCATACGGAGCGACATCTCAAAATATTTTACATAATAGATATACACCCATTTCAGAACCTAGCAATGTCTTTAGAGAACCAATACCTACTCCTAGTTTTGCAGCTGTTAACACGGAAGGTATTCCAGTATATCCTGCTCCGAATTTATCTCCTTCAAATCGACAAATACCAGTACCTCCAGGATTTTCTCCTCATAGTGTACCTAATACTTCCAGTCAATTCGGAATGAATAAGGGAAGTTGGCGTCCGGACTCATCGGCAACAGCGCCAGTCCCTCCTAATCTAATGTACCAAAACTTTCCTCCATTGTATCCTCAGAACTTACAACCAAAACTAGTTTCTCTACAGACTCCGATGGTTTCAGTGTCTCAAGAAACGACGACAGTCAATCTATCGAAATTAAAACATGGTCGTTGGTGGTGGTTACTATCTGCATTGAAAAATCTTCCAGCTAAACAAAAGAGAACATTAGAAGGACTTACACTAAGTAAAATGTCGGGACATTTTACTATAGACAAAGGTACTTATGGTGAAGTGTTTTTAGCGTTAGATAACACTGGAAAGGGAATAGCTGTTAAAAACATTCCGCGTTATTCATTTGCTGGACTTGCTTATGTATCGTTAAGGAAATGTGTTGAACCTCTTCTCCCTCTTCGACACGACAACATATTGCATTATTTATCATATATCGAAGAAGAAGACCATATCTATCTCATCTCCCCACTGTGTGAATGGAACCTTGGAGAGTATCTTATGTACCTGAAACTCACAAATTCGCTTGAGTCCCGTACAATGGCTTTAGTAAGGCAGGTAAGTGTGTGTTTGCAATAGCATTATTCTTAAATAAACTACTTCTAATAATACACTGATTATACCTGAGCTATAGGTATATGCGATGTATGATCAAAAATAGAGTGTATAACTTTATTACAAACAAAGTAATAAGTAATAAGCTTACATGGAGTTTTATTTAATCTCCTTCTTCAAAGTACTGTTCTTAGCTAGCAATGCACTTATCTCAACGTTGAATCCATGACTGGAAACATTTCTGAAAGGCTTCTTTTGGAAGGGTGTTCAGCTGCTCTGTCGGCCATCTCAGTGTCAAGAATGGTGTCAAAACGTTTTCCTTTAAACACGGTTTTAATTTTTGGGAAGAGTCAGAAGTTGCATGGTGCTATATCGAGAGAGCACAGTGAATGTGAACAGACTCGGCCAAAAACTCGCGGATCAAAAGCAAGGTGTGGCACGGCGCGTTTTCCTGGTGAAGAAGGAAGCCATTTGCCTATTTAATCGGAAGTTAAAATACTTTCCACGGACCCATACAAGATATTTAGTTCTTCGGAAAGCTCTCGAATAGTATTTCGCCTGTTTGAACAAATCAATTGTGCCACTTTTTGCACGTTTTCATCCGTTTTCGACGTCGAAGGACGTCTCGATCGTTGCTCATTTTGAACTGGCTCCTTGCAGCTTTTGAATCGCTCATACCTTTGTAAATAGTCTTCAGTATCACCGCTTCAGCACTATACACTAATTTTGTCATTTCGTTGAACTTCTTTGGCACTTTTCTGCAGCTTAGAACAAAACTTAATGTTGGCGCGCGACAGACACTTTTAACACGTCCTCATCCTTAGCCTCTGGAAGCCAACTAACATGTCACAACTCGTTCAAACTTGACACTAACTGTACCAAAGGCTTAGACTACTGGACTTAAAAGTTGTAATGAATATAACCTCGATAGATGGCACTGCGCAACTACATTCATCGTACTTTTCGATCACACCTTGTATAAGCTGATACCTGAGCTGAGCTATGTATACCATTTTTTCCACCGAAGGTTTTACTTTCTTAGGTTTATCAGAGCATCTATAAGAAACACAGCACAGTGCAAAATTCACACATTGAAGAATTTTATTTAAATCCAAATGTGAAACGTCGAAAACATTAAAGCAGCTAAGACTTCAGATAGACAAATATTGAATAAATAACAAATAGGAAACACTGAGAAAAAATGCTAATAATAACAAACAAGAGTTGACAAATTTAACTTGCAAAAGATCATAGAGCCTGATTGCTATATTTCATAGTGAGTCACACTATCACCTGACGGGCGAACATTCAGACACACAGCACATAGCTTTACTGCATTGTTCTTACCTATGTATGTATCCGTTTTTATTTCTTTAATTTTTCTTTCTTTTCTCTACTTATAATTCTTATTTCATCCTGGCGCACGGTACATTATAAACTGGGCATTACTGCTCTAAACAATTCAGTCGCAAATTCAGGGTGAGGCAAAAAGATATTAACATTAAATTTGGGTTTACTCAAGTGAAATTACAAGGCAAGGATTTGGTTACAGGGTTTCAATTTGACACCCATCTAGCTCAATGCACTTATGGATTCTGACCATTGTTGATTGTATGGTCCTCTGGGCAGGGATAGCAGGGTTGACTTGAGTGATGCGGTGCTTCAGGTCGTCCAAGTTGCTAGGTTTTCTGGCATACACACGATCCTTGACCATGCCCCACAACGAAAAATCACATGACGTCAGTTCGGGAGAACATGAACAGAATGTCCAACTCTGTGAGCACTATTTCCAAGATAATTTGTGCAGGATTCACACGTGCTTGCTTGTCCGCGTTTGTGAGATGCACAATCTGCAAGTGGTATGGCTTCATTCCTAAATCACGGTGTAATATTGTAACCACTGGTGTTTGAGAAATGTTAGTCTCTAGAGGAAATCTGCGCAAGGACTCGGTTGGGCTGGCTATCTTCACTCCCTGGACGAGGATGATATTCTCTTCAGTTCGACCAGACTCTTTTTACTACTATTTCCCTTGCAATCGTCTTGAACGGACTCCATCCTTACAAACTTCTCGTAAATCCTACCAATTGTCAGGCGCGAAGGTTTAATCTAGTTCGTGGTGAATACAGGCGAATCGGCATGCCATGGTTTAATCTGCAAATCAAAAGCAGAAAGAACACCCATTCAATGTTAACATGTTTTTGCTGTATACGTGTATGCTTGTGTATCAAAAGTCCAGGGCCAACTTCGTTATAAGTAAGGATTAACAAAAGAAAAAAAAATGAAGGTGAGGAAAATTATTGGAAATAGATGCTTTTCTGTCTAACTTTTCTAGTTGCACCAGCTGTTTGTGCATCACACTGGTAAGGCGTCTATGTTAAATAAAAAAAGCAATGTTGCCAGCTGTGCAGACTATTTTCTGGGGTCTCTACCATATCAATAATACAGTATTGTTGAGAAGTGGGTTCGAAGTGTTCTACGTTCCATCACAAAACAATGTACACATTCTCAGTGTCATTTTTACGTAACCTTATGTTCCGTCTTCATTGCATCCGTAACCTTATTTCATTGTATAACAGACTACCTAATGACTGTTCTTGATTAACGCGTTTTTTTTTTTTTTTTGTTTTTTTTTTTTTTTTTCAAGATGCTTTCCAATTAAGCTTTCTTTGTATTCACTTGGTATAATGATCTCCTTTCTTCTTGGTGCTCTTCATGGGCATTTCTGGCGGGCGGACGAAGGGGACACGTCCCCCAATATTTTGAAGTACAAAATGTTCAATATTCTATCTAATTTAATTTATTTACTAACGACAGAATAACATATAAATAATAATAATTATATTTATTTGGAATATAATATTCAGGCTATGAAACGATTATAACAGAGTTCTTAATATGTCTCAAGAGAGTCCGTGAAGGTAAGCAAAAAGGTAACAAATGGAATCGAAGATAAATAAACAGGTTGGGCTAGGTACTACTATTTAAATCACTTTCTTTGGTGTCCCCTCCAAAGTTTACCTGCCAGAGACGCCAGTGGTGCTCTTTTTCCAGATGTTATCCATAAACTAAGTCCGTATTTCTCATTTTTGTAATTTGTTCCTATCATAGGCGTATCCATTTAATTCTCCTTATTATATTCAATTATGAATACATATTGTGATGTAAATCAAGAGAAACCTATGTATATTAAGTAGTATAGATATGAAGAAGAAGAAGAGAGCAAATTTTAACCAATGACTTTAGAAGCACTTGTTTTTCTTTTTTTTTCTTTCTTTTTTTTTCAGAAGAGGGAATGTGATATAAATCTAAGAGAAACCTATGAATATTAAATGTTATTATTTTTGTAAATATAACTTTTAGTATCTAAACAGAAAATAGCCAAACCTTGTTTCCTGGAAGACCAAAATAAAAAGGTAACAAACATGAGTGAAAGTATGAAAACAAGTATAGAACTAGGAAATCATACAGGTGGAATCCAGAACCGATGAATATATAAACCAAGTAAACAAAGGGTCACACTTTTCGTCTCAATATCGGCTTGGTCACTGTCGAGCAGGAATCATAGTGCAGGAATCTTGGCACGAGCATAATGGCTATCTACGATCTAGGATCAGCTGCCTGTATATTGTAAGTGTAACCTTTTGTTTACTTTGATGTTGGTTCATATATTCATCGGCTCTGGATTCTACCTGTATGATTTCCTATTTCTATACTTGTTTTCATACTTTCACTCATGTTTGTTACGTTTTTATTTTGGTCTTCCAGGAAACAAGTTTTACCTATTTTCTGTTTAGATACTAAAAATTATATTTTTACAAAAATAATGAGATTTAATATGTATAGGTTTCTGTTAGATTTACATCATAATATTATAGAGTTCCACGTTATGTAAATTTTCTCCACTTATTGGTTTGTTTCCTTTTATAGCGTATATATATTTCTTTAAAATATTTTAAATAACTATTAGATGTCTTCATTGGCCAACTTCCATATCCATGTGTTACAACAGGCAAAATTATCCTTTTAAAAACTTGTTTTAGTACTTTCATTATTTTTCTTTTATGTTAGTCGGGAATAACAAATTTTAGGTGGATTAAAAAAAATATTTTATACCAATAGAGTTTTCTAGATAATAAAATGAATAAAGCTAGTGCAATAAAATACAAGGATAACGTAATTTGGACTTTAAGTCTTAGTATGATATTAATATTAAACAAGTTATCTAAAATATAGTCTAAAAACGTGTTTTATGTATATAATATGTAAATAAATTTTAGTTTAGCTCAAATATTAACATTTTCGTAACTTCTGTTATATATATATATATATATATATATATATATATATATATATATATATATATATATATATATAAGTTTTTGATTTGTTCTCTTTAATTGTTAGAACTTTATGAGAACTATATTTTTTAGATGTTTTATTTATTTTTTTAATATGCATTATCTGTCGGCCAACGGCCTTTTCGTGACTGACTGGAATAAATATCATCGCTGGTGGTATCCCTATTAAATCATAATAATCAATCAAATATATATCAAGTTATACCAACATATTTCTTTAACAAAAGAGACACTGACCAAAGCTTAAAACTTTACTTTATTTTAAATTATAATTTGTAACTGTTTCGGATATCTAGCATATCCTTCTTCAGACACGATCGAAATTAATGAAAATACAGACATATATATAAATGTTGTTATAATTTAAATGTTAAGGAATATATATATGACGGTTAAAGAATTTAAACTCTGTTATAACAACATTTATATATATGTCTGTATTTTCATTAATTTCGATCGTGTCTGAAGAAGGATATGCTAGATATCCGAAACAGTTACAAATTATAATTTAAAATAAAGTAAAGTTTTAAGCTTTGGTCAGTGTCTCTTTTGTTAAAACAATTAATCCAAAGCCATGAATAGTCTTAATATTTCTTTAATCAAAATGTGGTGTAGTATTTTACTAATATTTGGTTTTAATGCCAAATTTCTGTACCGACTAAAATACCTATAGCAGAGTTTATTTCATTATATGATGATCTCAATTACAAAACAAGTTGTATCACTTTTTTTAAAAAAGAATGAAACGGGTAGTTCAGTCTCATTTAGTGTATATTGAATTTTCACAGGTTTCTTACGCCTTGTAAAACTCTTATTTTTACATTTATTATTACTTTCATCTAATAAGTTACTTTGGCAATACTTAAATACTTTGGTACCACCTGCCTATTGATTTGATACTTCTAAAAAGTTTAAGGTCATTAGCATTTGAAAATTTATGGGAATATGTATTCAGGAATATGGTTTATAAATATTACAAGTAGTAGAGATCCCAAGTTTGATCCTTGTGGAACACCAGATAGTTGCAAGTATTCGGCCGATTTGTATTCTTGTGGCGCAAGCAATGCTCTAAGAACGACCTCCTATTTGTGTAGTGTGATATTTTGGGCAGTAATATCTTTTCATTTACAGAACAAGAAAAAAGTTGGGACAAAATAATCTTAAAATCAATTATTAAACAAGAGTTAGTCTTGGATAATGTATTTGATATAGCTCGCTTTAAGGCATTATAAGAAAAAGAATCTGATGTATGGTTGCAATCAATTACATCGAGGAATATTGGAACTCTCATGGATAACAATTCTTTTCGTCTTTATATTGCTCTACGCCTTGGCATGAACAGTAAAAAATTTACATGCATTTGTCGGGAGAAGGTCAATGAAAAGTGTTTGCATCCATTGAGCTGTTCCAAAAGCGCAGGCTGAGTGTCCCGACACGTTGAATTAAATGATATCCTAAAGCGTGCTTTGGCCAGTATAGAAGTGCCCTCAATTTTAGAACCATCTGGTTTATCAAGGGATGATGGGAAAAGACCAGATGGCATCACGTTAATCCCCTGGGAAAAATGGGCAATGTCTAATATGGGATGTCACTTGTGTTGACACTTTTCCAGCTTCTTATACCGTATCAACATGAAGCTGGAAGTGCAGCAGAGATAGCGTGCAAACGAAAACATTTAAAAATATACATGCTTAAAAGAGGATCATATTTTCATTCCCTTTGCTGTTGAAACAATGGGTGTTTTCAGCAAAGAGGCAAAAAATCTAGTGAAACAAATTGGTTCACAGCTGGTTGCGGAAACAGGAGATTCGCGGAGCAAACAATTTTTAATACAGAGACTTAGTTTAGCAGTTCAGCGGGGAAACGCAACTTGTATTTTTAAATCATTCCCCTCTGATCCTATTATGGAAGATTTTTATCTTAAATAGTTGCAGAGGACATTCGAGGATGCTGATCGGCCTAAGTACATTAATTCTTTTAAACCCAAATAATGTTCACTTGAAAGGAGAGTGGTGAGAGGTGATAGTAATGGCGAGTGGTGAATTCAAAAGCCATAGAGATCTTCCCTATTTAAAAGGACAATACAGTCAGGGATTCAGGCTTTTGATCAAATATGTCAACGAAGCAGCTTCTGTCAAAATCGATTGAATAAAACATTTTGGCTTGTTTTGTGAACATTATATTTTAACAAGGCAATGTGTTAATTGAGAAACCTACGTTAATGTTTCGTTTATTTTAAAATCATATGTTCATCATTTTATTGTTGGACATATTTCCTACGTAATATTTTGTAAATATTTTTTCTTTAATTTATAATTTTAATCCGTTAATTATTTTTTTCTTAAATTTTCGAACTATGTCAATAGCTCAAAATAAGCTATATTCACAATCTTCTCGTAAGGAGTGGACTTAATTTCAGAGATCATAGATTTGCCTTTTTCAAGGAACTAGTCATCATGAATTGAAAAAAAAAAATAATAAAAAAAACTAATCAACTTCATGACAACTATAAATGTGTTGATCTTGAACATCCTATAGAGGATGTGTAGAAACTTGAGCCCTCAAAAAAAAATGTTTTCGGTCTGGAAAGAAGTTCATTAATCAGTTGAAACTATAAATTCCAAATTAAGTATTATACACTCAGTTCTTGCAACCATTAATTTCAGCTTGTAGTCTTAAATGTTATATTTCATTAGTCCTGAAAACTATATTTTTAATAATAATTTCACAAAATCGCTGGAAAATTAATATTATAATCTCGTCAAAATTAAGTTTAAAATTAATTATATAAATTGAACAGTCCAAATCAAGTTATATACATTTTTTAAAGTTTGACCACATTACGTAGGATCAATATTGAATGTCAATATTTGCTCTCCAATCTTGTTATTACAAAAATAATTGAATGAAAATTATATCTATATCTATATCTATACATCTCTATCACTATCTATCTATATCACCTTTTACATTTTACACCTACATACTTACATATATATAGTATGTAGTAATCACCTACATACTTACACCTACCTACTTACATATATATAGTCAACTTTTTATGTAAAATGTAAAAGGTGATTACTTTTCCATAAATCTAACTATTCATAATCATATAACACCATAAATGAAACTCATGTGTTCACTCTTATATACAGGGTCTCTCAAAAGTCCCCTGACATGGGGTAACTCTGTTATTATCAGAGTTGAGTTGAGTTGATTTTAGTTTAGCGTCCCTTTCAGCAGCGAGGCTATATGAGACGTGGACCTACTGATTAACGTGGAATCCGAACCACATGAGCTCCCGCCGGGAATCGTTGTTATTATCAGAGTTACTATAAAATGTAAGAAGGGAAACCCTGAGAATAACAGTTACCGTATGTCAGGGGACTTGTGGCACCCTGTATAGCCGGAAATCTCTATTCTAAATGTTAATCGTATACTTGTTCTTAAACCCTTTTAGCAATATACATCTATTGAATCTTACTAAATTCATATACTTATATATTCTTTCTATTTTTGTCCTTACCACGTATATGCTACACAGCATGTACAACCTTCCGTGACACTACCTGCCAATATATATATATATATGAGCCGCTCGGGGGAACATAATGGTATGTCACATTTTCTAACTTTCGAGAAAACTGGAAAAAAAAAGATCAACGTTCCCATGCACTTCAACGCAATGACACATAGCAAACAAACTTCTTCTACCATCTGCAGGTACATATGCGAAATTAAACTACTTACATACTATTCTGTGGTTCAATTCCAACCCATTCTGCCTAATAACTCAATTTCGTTAAAAGTGGCGCTTACCATTACGTTACCCCGAGCGGCTCATATATAAAATGATAAAAAATATATTATCAGGAATATATAAGATGTTTTCCCAATTAGCTGAGCGCTTATTTGTTATACTTATTATCACAAATTAGTAATAAGAAAATTGTCATAACTTAAGTCGTGATAAGTTCGTAGTAGAAAATTAATATATAAATAAACATGTTATGTTTCATTAATGTTCTATGATAGTTTTTTGAAGGTCTTCGTTTCCTTCATACAAGAGGTAAACCAATAATTCATGGCAATTTAAAACCTTCTAACGTCCTAATAGATGAGAATGGAACATTGCGCCTGGCAGATTTTGGATTATATCAGGTAAATAAAAATATATAGCAAAATAAGTAAATTCTTTTATCTCAGAGAGGGAGGCGTAGTTTCTATCATCAAATAGTCTGAATACTTTTATTTTAGAGTAATTTTATCATAACGAGAGTAACTTTATAGCTTGGCAGCCAAAGTAACAAGTTTGAATACCACGTAACGGGGCTTCAATTTCGAATTTCAGTTTTGGTGCGTTTACTGCATAAGAAAATCAATTAAACTTCTGGTGTCATCTTTAAAATCTTTACCTGAAGCTCCTTTCAGAGCATAAAATATGTATGTCCAAATATTATAAACATCTCTTATAATGTAAAACAACAGTGAAAACTTTTCCTCATACAAACTTCATGTTTCTTTTCTCACAACCTTGATAACTGGACTTCAGTCTCTTGTGCTTTGAACACGCTATATATTTCTGAGGAAGCCTGAAGATTTCTTTAAAGATAAACATATAATTATTGTAGAAATTTTCACAATAGTAAGTAAACCTACAGTAGGTGCGACAATTTATTGTTAAGTTGAATAATATATCCTTTTTTAATTTAAATGACTGTTAATAATAATATTCCCTTTTTATTAATAATATCCTGAAATTTAATTAAAATCGAATGAAAGCGTGGTTACCTTATGAGATTACCTTCAAAATTCTAACAAGATTGAAATAAATTTAAAGTTATTTAATACGTACTCTGTTCCTAATTTATGCCTTACAAGATGGAGTTTGTTTGAGATATTTTTTTTTAATTCTATTAATATATAGAACTAGATTTGTTTTTATACAAATAGTTAAAAAATTTAAGACGTGTTATTGACATTTTTGTTATATATGAAGGTATTAAATGATAATTTGTATAAGCAAAACTTACTATTTAAATAGCTGTAAAGTGCAAAAAGACATAAAGGCATTAAATTTTTACAGCATGTGAAACAAAAACAACGAAAGAAATTAGATAATGTATTTTGAACTTGACTAAAAACAAAAAGTGACCAAAACAAACACTTCTTATTATTATCAACCTGTGTTAAAATTTCGGCGATATACCATTGCCTTCATCCAACATATTATCTGATTTTGCCTTCATAATGTCTTGCACTGTGTTCTTATTCGGCTATAGCTGTAGCCTATATCAGAAAGTACTACGATCTAGCCTTCCCAAAAAGGGTCGATTTTCGGCGGCATTCTGCTCACACACGTCTCTCCTCTGCACGCTTTCTACACAAGTGTCTGGCTGCTCCGTACTGCGTGCGTCACGTTGCTGACGCGAAACTAGCGCCTCTGGTGGCGACTGCAAATTGCTACCATAAGGATAAAACAGCCTTCTGTATATTGTTGACATTTACACATAGATTGATAATAATAAGTGTTTATTTTGGTCAGATTTTATTTTTAAATTACACGTAGTACCAGATCTAGAATATTAGATATTTATGTAGGTTAAAATATTAGATAGAACTTTAAAAAATATATGTAATGATGAATCTTGGAAATCTTTAGCCTAGTGACCCATACGCATATCTTGTATTCTAAAGAAGATGGGGCAAATGTAAGTGATTAATAAGGAAAGGTTTGATAAAATTGAAATATGAGAACAGCAACAAAATCCTTTCATGGTGTCCTGTACCATCATTTACTTTCATATAAACTTAACCGGGGACAAACTAGGGATAGATATTTCGTACCACAGATAAAAACGAACGGTAGCAAGAACACGTTAGAGCAAAGGTTTGGGGGTTATTTTTCAATTCAGAAATCATTGGCGGTCTACTTGATGGTTCTGAAAAGGGGAACTAACAAATAATAACAGTGATTGATACAGATAGTATGACACAGACCTCAATGGGCTACCTCTCACGATTTACCGGTCGACTAGTGAACGGCGGTAGATGGGTTGGGGATCCCTGAATTATAGTATATGAAACAGTATATTATGTTGTCTTCGCTTAACGAATAATCGTATTTAAAGAACGTTTATTGTGGTTAATATTTCATCATCTTTAATTACTGTGTATGGTTAATTAAGAGGGTCTAGGAGCGGATACAACTAGTATGGATTAACAGCTTTGATTTAACATTGACCATAAACACTTTTCGTTATACATATATCTCTGGTCTGTAAAGTTTTTTACAAAAATTGCACAATAGTTCAGTGTAAACAACAGCTACGTTAATGCAGTTGTGCAGATGGAAGCTTCATAAACATATTAAAATGTTAACTTGTATTAATAAATGATTTCTTTATGAAGTTTATCATTATTAATGTAATAAATTACAACTTTAATATGCCCATGAAGCTTCCATCAGTACAGCTATATTCACGTATGTGTCATTTACATTGAACTTTTTTTTAAATTATAAACTCGAGATATAGAGAAAGTCCATAAGGTACTGAGCAATATTTCTCTTTTCATTTAGAGGTAAAACATGAACAAAATGTGATGCAGACAACACAATTTTAATTGTAAAAAAAACAATAGAGATAGTACCCTGCCTTCAAAAGATGCTCAAAGTAGCTTCAAGTCTGTTGGACATTAAATTCGCATCATCTCAACACTGAAGCAGAAGTTTTTACAGATTTTTTTAGACAGTTTTCAAAGATCTTTCTTTATATATTCAATAATGTTTTTTCTTTTGTTTTTTTTATAAAATTTCCATTTATATATATATATATATATATATATATATATATATATATATATATATATATGTATATATATGGCACTCCATACAATATTTGATAGAATTGTTGCAAAATGAGTATGAAGAACAATGAAAAATATTAATCACATAAATAGATTATTACATATTCGTACAAATACTGTATCAATTTTATTAATCATCACTTATTATTTGATGAGGAATGTAGCTATTTATGTAACATAAAATATACTGTCCAAAATTGGAAACTTTCGAAGTGAATGCCACAAGGAACGGTCCTAGGGCCAATTACATTTTAAATATTTTAAATATATGAAAATGGTTGATTCTTCGTCTAGTAGCAATTGCGAGAATTTGGTGAGAGGAGAGTGATTACAAAAGGAAAATTTCGTCCAAAGCTTTTCCCGGAGGGAGAGTTCCTAGCATCGCTGCTACGTTCCCTCTTTGCACAGCCATACTTATTCTTTGTATAAAATAGGGCGAAGCTCGGGTGTCTCCTGTGTTAATAGTTATGCGGTGCCCAACTTCATTAATGAAGTTTAGACCTTCCTGACCCCAGGACCCACAAGTTTCAATGGCTATGGTGACGAAGTGGTATTTGTCCAAGAGGTTGTTATATTTTCGTCTCTTTTCATATTCTCTGCGAGTTGCAACCGTTCCAGCTTTTGTGGAAGATGAAGGAAGATTAGAGGGGGCTAGGGTGTCGGTACAAGTGAAATAATGGTTATATGTCAATAAATAAAACTTTTTGATATTCTAATTTTAATATTTACATTGTTATAAATTTATTTCAATATTTAATTATTAAATATTGATTTTTCTTGTTTGTTTTGAATATTCAGAAATTTATTAGTGGACAGAACGATACAGAGTAATTTTTTATAACTTCTTAACAGGTGAGACTGCCTTCTTTCGGTTTTGTTATTTATACACTTTAGTTTAAAGATCTGTTCAAAAGTTAAATTACACACAATAGGACACTTTACACATTATCGACACCCTTTGAACACCTCCAGATTACAAATATTCACGTTTTTTATATGCTCTGTTGTACAAGTATGTCCCAGATGTGTGTACAAAATGTGCAAAACAGCAAATTCAGAACAGTTAGTTATAAAAGGAAAACTTTTTCTATTAATTTTCCAGGAGGTAATGTACCTAAAATGGAAGCCACATTTCCTCGCTGAATTGCTATGCTGATACGTTGTATCAGAAAAGTAGTAGCCCGCTTGTCACCAGTAACGTGTGCAATACGTTGGCCTACTTCTTTGATGAAATTGAGCCCTTCGACGCCCCAAATGCCGCTCGATTCAATGGCTACGGGCACGAACATGTATGAAAAATATTGAAATAAATTTATAATAATGTAAAAATTAAAATTATATTACAATATTGATATAACAAGTAATACAAGTCTCGGTCCTCAAAGTAATACAAGTCTCAAGATAAATGCAATTAGCGCATTTAAAACGCCAGTCAAATAAAATAAACACGGACAGAATATCAAAATTCTTATTTATTGAATTATTTTATAATTATTTAAAACCAGTTTATGCTAAAAATCGAAGTTCTTAAATGATACTATCTACACCTGCCCACTGTTAATTGGTTTGCTTACTGACAATTTTTTTCTTTTTCTTTCAGACATTGCAGCAGCACCATCGTCCTCTGGCTTCCTCAATGATTTGGTGGTCGAGAGAAACTTTCGAAGATTACAACAAAAGTTGGAGGTTAATTTGTACGTTGAAGTCTGATATTCAAGTAGGAGGCATGTTAGTGCATTTTGTATTGAGCGGTGGTCTTCACCCGTTCGGAGCGGGAGCCAATGATATTTTAGAGAATTTATCCCGAGGAGTGACCAATATAAAAACTATTGACTGTAATATAAATGATTTAATAACATGGATGTTATTGAAAGAGCCCTATGAACGGCCAACTATTACTGATGTTTTTAGGTACGAATTTTATAATTGTTTCTGCAATAAGAAGTAGGTACTAAGTCCAATTATCCTCTCTAGTAACTTTGCTACACCAATGTAGGTAATCACCAGACAGATAAATCTTAGCGCATCAGCATCATCGGAAATTTACTTATAAAGGAAAGCTGCTAACAAGCACAATAAGTAAGATGTTTGGAAATAGCCACTTGTAGAGCCTACATAATTTCTATGGGGAGACAACGTTAGGAAGTTGTTTGTCCACCCAACATATGGTATATTCAATATTATAATTTGCAAGTAAGCCAATGTGACACATCATTTGTCGGCGTGTTACCCCCTTCCAATAACAAATCCAATATTAGAAGAAGAAAAAAATATTTTTTACTTTGCAACTTAGACATAACAATCACAACATATGGTTTCAGAACATCTGTGGGCCTTTTGTCAATGTACGTATCTTCTACCACTACATTACCCTCTAAAACATGGTTAAAGAATCTGTCCATGCGTAAATACTCATACTTCAATATAAAACCCTTAACGAGCAAAACAGTTAGTTCAGTCCACGCTTTGTGTTATTTTGGTTAGGGATAACAAACAGTGGATCACATGGAAAGTAGTTGTAAGGAGCGATAATTATGAAATGTCAAAAAAGTAGAAGTATTGTTACTAACAATGATGGTGTCTGTTGTGTAATTTATAAGAAAAATGTTGGAAGAGGCTTGAACTAAGTTTTTTTTTTCCTCTTCACAAAGGTTTCAGGTGCACACCAAAAGTACGTGCCGTTTGCCATAGCTCAAACGCAAATAAGGATACATTAAGATAATTACACGTCAATTAAAATTAGTCTTTAAAGTTCAGCTGTGCAAAATTGCAAGCTTGTATGTTTACTTTTACTATATTCACCCGTGAAAAAAAATCCTTTTTTGATATCCTGAAATGACAGATTTCATCATAGATGTGCCTCATAAAAATTTTGTCTACATGTTATGAAAAAGAGATTGACATTCACCGTCAGTTGAAGGATGTTTGTGCGGACACTGCCCTTGCTGACTATTGTGCGGAAGTGGGTGTAAGAAAGTACGGGGAGGATGGGATCAACCAGTAGTATAAGCAGGAATTTATTTCGGGGGTCCAAACTTAATATGAGGGTATTTTATATTAAACTTTCTAAAATTGCCCTGAAATTGGGCTAAATTTACACAAAACTCGAAATTTCGGGGGGATCCGGACCCCCAGGACTCACCCCCTGCGTACGTCCCTAGGATCAACTCAAAATTTGTCAAAGTCCGAAACTTCAATTTGTGCAACCACCTCAAAAAACATTGCTCGTATTAAGACCCTGGTCATGGAGGGCAGAAGGGCTATTGAGGATATCCATAGCCTACAGGATTCTCTCACTGCATCGAGGAAAGAATTTTGACAAAAAACTTGAAGTTATCAAGGTCGGATCACGTTAAGTCCCTCTACAGCTGAATGAAGAGAAGATGGTGACCCAGACAAGAAGAAGGCTTTTTACAGGATAAGAACATCGAAGTGGTCCCTCATCCACTCTGCTCCCAAGAACTATTCCCCAGTGACTTCTGCATGTTCTAAAAACTGAAGGATTCATTGCGAGGCAGAAATGCCCTTGAAAGTGATACTTCCCAGTGTATGTAACATAGCACACAAAAAGACTTACGAGATGCTTTTCATAGCGAAATATAAAGATTTCAATGGAGTGCAGAAATAACGGGAATTGTGTTGAAAACTGACAGACATATCTAACTCGAAAATTGAAAACTGTGAGACTTATGCAAAAACGGTACGTATTTTGAATGCGCTCATCGTATATTGAAGCATAAATTTTCATGATGGACAGAACGTATAAACCATGTTTTAATGGACAGTATTGACAAAGGGACCACAGAAGCTCTGAAACCGTACGTTGTGATTCTTATGTCCAGGATGCAAGGTCAAAACTATTTTTTGCAGTATTAAGTATGTATCCAATAGCTTCCATAAGCAAGCCTAATACTGACCCAAATATTATTGATACTGTAATCGCTCTTCCGTAGCAACTAACTGTCATATAACAATAAGCATTACCTGAAAGGTGGTTTAAGGAAAGAGAAACAGTTGTCTTTACTCATTCATGTTACAGTGGAGTTAATAATGCAAGATTTTATGTGTTTACGTACTTTTAAATATTTGTTGTAGTGAAAAATGTTCCAAAAATTACTGATATAAATGATAGAGGCATATTACATAAAATGGCCACAAGTATTAATATATGTTTGTACACTCATGTCCAAAATGATTGTGGCATATCTATAACTGTCTTCTCGTAAGAATATAATTTGATAATGATTTTGCAGGGTACTTTTTAATACTGATACTATGTGTATAATCAGGAAATGTATATTTGTGGTAAATTTCATAGGAAAAGAATTATAAATACGAAAATTAGATTGAGCAAAAGAAAGTGTTTCTAAATATACAAGACAATTTTATTTTCGTTTTATTGTTCTTATTTACTGCTTTTTTGCCATGAAATTTGCCAAATACATGTCTTTGCCAAGTATACACATACTAACATTATAAGAAATACCGAGCGAATTCGTATTCAAATTATATTCCTACAACAATATATTTATAGACATGCGACAATAATTTTGGACATGAGTGTACGTACTCTAAATGGCCGTTTTGTTAATTTTCTCCGTAGATGTTTCAGCAATCGGCTTGTCGCTTTCTTCAATGGGCTTTTTTAATGAATTTTACGTTGCTTTAAGAATCGCATTCCCGATAACTTTTCAGCACTTTGGAATAAATTGTTATCAAAGTTAAGCTAACTTCTTACTCACTCTGAATTCACTTCTTTATTTTTAAGATATCATATTGTTAAAGAACATGGGTAAGAAGTTCTCGCAGATTGAATACGCATTCATACTCCTTTTGCCCTCCCTGCTGATCTAGTAGTTAGCACATTTGTTGCGTATTGTCACAAGATTGATTTCTAGTGTGAGAGCATTGAACACATTGTAGCTGGGATTCTACCTTATATTTTAGCTCAACGTCTTACGTAGCCTTGGTGCTGAAAAGATATACTAAACTTCAACAACAACACTGTTGGAAAACAGTTTGCTGAATTTTAAAAGTACTTTAGCAATATAGCTATCCAGGCTATGGCAGGAGTGTATGAAACTGTCTGTCAATGTACTGCTTCATACACTGTTTTGACCAAAAGGATCAATGCTAAAATGAAAGAACATATAACGGACTCAAAAGACCAGGATTCGACTGTTTTTAGGTTGTCAAAACATTTAGATAATATCTAAATGTTTTGACAACCTAAAAACAGTCGATCCAATGCCAAAACCGCGAATGTGCTAACTTTGACTTTGAATTATAAGCATTTTAATATTCAACTTACCCCGGAAACTCAGTATATAGACTTAGGTATACAGTATGCTTTAGGAATTGACGATAACTTCTAATATATTCATATTTCACAAATGGGACTTTGGTATTGGAATCTGTGTGCCTCTAAGAACATGAAACTGCACTTAGGTGAAAAGAGCAAAATTTGCACATTCGCGGTTTGGGCATTGGACCGACGAATGTCAAATCATTTCAGTGTACGTAACAGTAATTTTTTAACGAACGTATTAAAAATATGAAGGACATCCACATACGTATTTCATGGAGATTTTTTGCGTATGTTTCCCCTGCGCTTTGTCGTTCAGTTCGTTGTCGGAAACTAAAGTGACAACGTGAAAACAGCTCGTGTAATTTTCGCTACTCATTTTATGCCTGTGGACCTGTTTAATGTAATTTTTTTGTATAGTGTATTTGCCATGGTCCTAAAAAGTTCATTTTTATTCCAGTACTAACTGAAATGCCCGCTCTTCTGTTCTTCGCATGGGGAGCATAGGTTTATGGGAAATATTCGAATAGCCCTCCCCCTTAGGATGTTTATTTTAGTGAAAATGTAATGATAAAAATGCAGAAGATACTCTACTTTTGACATAAATATTGTTATACTTTACTCCTACAGAATATACCTCTAATTGATATGATTAAAAAAACAGCTTGAAGTGGGAAGTAACTTTATTCAAAAACTGATTTCAAACAAGCCATTTGTTTTCCCTACCCCCAAAAAACTATGAATTCGACACGAATTTCAGCTGTATTTGACATTTCATTTTTCACATCTCCACTTCCACCCTTTGCCGATGAAACATGAACTTGGACTTAAACGACATTGGGAAGCGTCACTATTCATTTCAGTGATCCCGAAAACTGTAGATTACACACTAATATCAATCGTTTTGCATTATTTTTACATGTCACTCCCTCCAACACCTACTCCTTGGGGTGTCTTACTCCCACAGTATTTTATCCCGATTGAAAATCATGACTACCAAGTTTGGTTGAAATTGCTCCAGGACGTTTCGGAGTTGCGCTGGAATATAAATTCATACATGTCCAAATACATATAGCTGTACGAGCAACGCCTTTGGCCTTGCCCCTGAAACTTCGCTCTCTAGCTGTCATGCCAGTTCATACCTAAACTTGAGATTAAATGTCATCGAGATTGTAACCTAATAGCTTAGTGAACCCGAAAGCTATGGATTCGACACTTAATAACGGTCATTTGAGACATTTTATTTTCCATCCCTTCTCATTTTCATGCTGATAGGGCGTGAACTTGAACTTTAACGCTATCAGGAGTGTAATTATTAATCACAGAGACACCGAGAACTATGGATTCAACACTAATATCACTGTAAAATATTGTGTGTGTGTGTGTTCCTGTTTTGAACAAACAGATTATGTGAATGCTTCTTAGAAAATTATTATATTTTGTTTTCTTCTGAAAACTTATAATTGTTGTTCATTTAACATTAACTTTTAGAAATGTGATTTCTTGACACACATGTTCAAATACAAGTTTTTTTTGTTTTTTTTATGTACATCATGATAGACGAAGGGAATAGCAGAGTTATTGAAATAATAACACTGCACACAGGCTTAAGAATATTAGTTTTATTATGAAGTTGATTATAATGTGCCAGATATTTTTCCTTAAATATATTTCCTTATTCCCTATTCAGCAAACTTAACTCCTTTTTTCTTATTTCTTCCTTTTCCGTAGGCATGTTTTCTTCTGGTCCCGACATAAGAAGTGGAAGTTTATTTTAGCGTGTTGTGGATTAACGGAAAGTCATAGTCCATTTATGTTAGAAGGATTCTTCGAGTTTTTAGAAGCGAAAGCAAATGAAGATAGGTTAACTGGAGATTGGGTAGGTTTTAATTAAATATTCTGGACAACAGGAGGGGACTTAAGAGCCTGACATACTAAAAATAATACAAAATTGACCATTTTTCTTTTGCTTGTTTATTCGTAAATGAAAGGAGATAATGAAATGCAACTTGCCACAATCATAGATGTTATTCTGCACCCGAAAATATAAAGCTGAAGAATTTTCAGCGTTGCCATCCATAGAAATTACAGTGTTGCCAGAATAACATTTCCCCCAAAATTCAAGTTAAGGCAGAAACTAGAGGAACGAACTCAACTGCATTTCATTACGTATCATGTTGTTTTGGTATCCTGTGATCTACTTCTTAAATAACATTTTTATTTAATTTTAATAACCGTATGTTAAAAATATTTGTTTATTACAAATTAAACACAACTATCATTTAAAAAGAGTTCACAGGATTCCAAGACAACATGATACGTAATCAAATGCAGTTGAGTTCGTTCCTCTAGTCGCTGCCTCAGCTTAAATTTTGGAGGAATTATCCTAGCAACACTGTAATTTCTATGGATGACAACACTGAAAATTCTTGAGGTTCATATTTTCTGTTGTAGAATAACATTATCTATGATTGTGGTAAGTTGCATTTCATTATCTACTTTCACTTATGAAAAATAAAAAAAAAATGGTAAATTTTGTATTATTTTTAGTATGTCAGGCTTTTAATGTGGTTTTGTAATTATGCTTTCGAGTTATTTATCAAGTTTATTATTAAACGACTATTCAAGATATAGAAATCGTAGGCTGTTGGCACCACAGTCTGAAGATGAATAGTATTGTCGATGCATGTCTTAGGTACTCATCTTTGATATCCGTTTTTCTTTAAGATCGGAGAGACATGATCATACTATATCATCATCGGAAATCTGAAGCGACAAGTTGGACGAAAACACTATAGATCTTATGCAAGATTAAATATTGAAAAAAAAATCTATATTCTCTACTTATAAGGAATGGACATGAATGTGTCATCCGGACATCCGAATCAAACCTAGTTCATTCGATAAACATAACAAAGATATGTTCATGCACAAAAAATAGGTGCCATGGACAATGGAGGAAGTCCCTGGTGCCCATTAACCCTGTTAGTATAAAGAAAATCGTAGACTCGCTGTGAAATAGCTATTCCATCAACACTATTCATTGGAAAGTCATGGCTTATAGTTCATTCTCTTCAGCGTGAAACAGGCTTTCCAGACGTGCTATGTATTGGACCGGCTTACATATATACCGGGAATAAATATGAGGGAAAAGCTTGTATACCAATATACGCTTTCTCCCATACCTATTCTGTCTATCAATACAAAACTTCGTACACACATTTCTTATCCCATATAGTATTTTTCCAGATACATTTGGATAGTGTGCCTTTACCCGGAACCAGTCCATAGGAGTCTAAAGTTGATGGGAGGGATTTCTGGAGGAAATTTCCTCACATTCTCCTAATTTTCCCTGTTCAAGTACGTTATGGGCTCCAATACATAGCACTCTGGAAAGCTTGTTTCATGCTGAGGAGAATGAAGTATAAACCATGACTTTCCAATGAACAATGTTGATGGAATAGCTATTTCACTCTGAGTCTACAATTTTCTTTATATCAACAGGGTTAATGGTCCCAGGGACTGACTCCGTTGTCCATGGCACCTAATTTTTTGTGCATGAACTATCCTTATTGCGTTTATCGAATGGACTAGGTTTGATTCGGATGTCCGGATGACACATTCATGTCCGTTCCTTGTTTGTATTTCTTAATCCGTTTCTTTATTCAGATCCATAGAAAATTAAATACGATTCATACATAAATAGAGATCTTTCTGCCATAGCCAAAGAAACATTAAACAAGAAAAGATCACTCTTAACTAGCAAGGTTAATATTAAACTAAGGAAGAAATTGGTCAAGTACTATATATGGAGTATTGGACTGTATGGTTTACAGACTTGGACATTACGGAAGTTAGAGAAGAAATATTTAGAAATAAATAGAAATTTAGAAAATAAATAAATAAATAATAACTTTATTAGAATCAGGAAATAGCAGACAATATGTTGAGTTGCAATTTCCAGTGCACAATATTGCATCAAATTATAAATAAACACATCACAATGATATAAAATATGACAAACCAAAGAGCATAAAACGTAAATTAGACACGCAAATCATATAAAAGAAAGAAATAACACTCTAAACCTGTGACAAAATATAGATAGAGTTGCTTTTGAACTAAGTCCAAGTTTTCAAGAAATACATCAACAACATTAACCAAATCATTGCCAGTTAATAAATATCTCTGTGTAGGAACATCTTTCAGACTCCTCAAATTCCTTGTGTAATGACTCGAAACATAAAAAAGTTTTTATAGATAGCAAATTCAATTTGCCATATAAGATAGAATACAATAATTTAAGATCCGTAATGGTTCTTCTTTGGGACAACTTTACAATGCCCAAAAACAGTCTTACATTATCTAAAGTTTTTTTTTTTTTTCGAAAAAAAAAAACGCTTAAATTTCCGACGTAACAATGATTAAAATAAGTTTCGAATCATTTCAAAACTATTTAATACATAATTTTATGTCTATATTAATATTTTATAACAATAACAACAATGAAATTTAAACATGATTTCTAAGGAGCAAACGCCAATTTGAATAAATATTATGTTACAGGTGGATGGAACAACATTTAAAGTTTAAACCTAAAATACTGTTAAATTTCTCTGAGCGTTGATATATTATTTTTATTATTCTATTGTTCGCTTGTTTCTGTTGTACTAGAGAAGAAACACCTCCTCCAGTTCCCTTCCAGGCGGCAACGTACCAAGAACTGACGAAACGTGGCCACGTTGGAATAAGAAGGATGCTGAACGAACATCTCCTGAAACGATAGATATGCGTCTGCCTACCTCTGATAAAATCAAGGCTTCTAGAACCCACTGGTCTCGATGGCTATTGGAGCAAAAGTAAATTTATCGAGGAGATTATTGTATTTCCTTTCCTTTTCTGCCTCTCTACGTCTAGCAACTTCTCCAGCATTCACAACAGTCAATGGGAGGCTTGAATGGGCAAATGTGTCCGAACATGTAAAATTCCATACTAGTGATTTGCCTCTCATCCAAGATATTAATGTCATGCCATCAGGTCGTTTACCATCGGAACGACAACAGCCTGACGGTTCACGAATCAAAGGAATTCTTTCCGTCGTGAGGGCTCGCAAAATGATGTCATTAACAGATGAATGTCTGGTGTTTCTGTCTATGCTCTTCATGCATGAGAGGCCATGCAGGCCGCGTTGGGTAACTTGATCCCCGCAATCTGGACAGCGATGTGGCTCACAAACAGTTTGAACCTAGTCTTAGGGCTACTGCGATTCGAAAGGTTTTATGTCTATTCCAGATGCTAGAGCAATACTCTAAATGGCTCCTTATATTAGCACAATAAAGAATTAGGAAGTTTTCTCACGTTTAAGTTTCTTGACATTCATTTCAAAATACTAAGATTCCTACCAGCTTTCGAGACAGTATTAACTATACGCTTATTAAAAAGAATTTTGTTATCAAAGACAATACCCAAATCTCAAAGAAAATTTACAATTTTAACTAATTTAATTTCAACAGCATAAGTAAAGTAAACTGGATTAGTCTTGCTCGCAAAAATCATAGTAAATGTTTTATTACAATTTATACATTAATTTCGGACCAATACAAAACCTTGTTAATGTTATTTTGAATTATAAAGCAGTCATTCAAATTCTTAACAGGTTTATAAATGTTTAAACCATCAGCATACATTAGAAATCTACAATTCAATTTGTCGACGATGTCATTGATAAACATGAGTAATAAATAAAGATGATACAGTCTGCAGATTCATTGACGTTCGAGTACTACAGTCTAAGGACCTGTGCCGTTGCAGTCGCCTGTCCTTTTCACTAAATCCTTAGCAGTTTGCAATGTTTCTCTGTAGCTATCTTTTGGATTTGACGTATGTGTGATATCCTGTTTGTTGTTCTTAACAGTAACTTTGCCTTCACAAATAAAGTGAAACATGTTAACATATCAAATCAATGTAGGAAATTAAATTTTAAACATTTTTAAGAAAAAGAAAATAATACAACAAACAACTGTTCGGTATGATCCTCTTTGTCTACTCGAAGATGTCTTTCTCAAAGGTGTTCTAGAACTCTATGCGAGTTTTCCATGCAAGCGGGCAATCTCGTTCAACCTCTAACTTGGAACAATTTCCACGTTTAAAGTTCTTAAAAGTGTTCTTAGCTCATAGCAGACTCTTTGCTGTTTCATCTTAAACTTATTTGTACTACTTTCAGATATATAGACACGGAGAGGTTGATCTGTTTCCATTGTACATGTTTACTATATTTACTATATTTTGTTAAGCATAATTGTAGAATAATTAAGATGGTCTTAATTTCGTACGTAATTCTCTAAACTATACAACATTTGCAAATGATATACAGAACATCTGAAAAGGTCCTGAACGAAAGAATCTTTTCTATTTGCTAAGAATATGATAACTGGGGTAACGTATCTCACAATGCTGAAAAGATGGGTACCTTCTAAATTGAGTCAAGATTGCAAACTTGACTGAAGAAGTTCCAGGTTCTTCATTCCAAATGCACTTATCCATCATTGAGGTACAGACACATTCGCAAAAGTCGAAATCGCAGTGCCACTGCGTAAAGCTCCGTCATTGGAAAATAAATTATTCTAAATTTTCATTCATTTGAGAAAGAAACCATTTTTGTAGCATCATGAGATACGTTAACCTAGTAATCTTGATTTTAGCAAAACAGAATGGTCCATAAATCTTTGTGATAAAGCACATAGTCATTTTTCTCTCAACTTGTGTTACTACACAATTGTGTGCTAAGCGAGCATTCTAACAATAGTACTTTAAAATTTAGGACTTAGCTTTCCAAGTCTTGTGTTGTAATTTAGGAAAAATAAACGTATGGAATGGAATCCATCTTTCTGAATCGCCCAAATATAACATGTACATTGTTTGCAAGATTAAATAGTAGTTTTCTTTTCCTTGATTTAGGTCTCAATAGTGAAATTGAAGTTTCCCAATATTGAAGAAGAAAGGAACCATACATTGACAGGTTTACTCCATTTTATTCGGAGACGAGTGCAAGAGACTCTAGTATCACAGTCTCACTTTGGAAGGGAAGACAATCCTTTGCAAGAGTACTTCTTGAAAATATTTCCTGCTCTTCCCCTTAGTTTGTACAGAATGTTAGCACATACTGACTGGTTTACTCATCCAGTGTTTCAGGATTTTCGACAGTGTAATTAAAGTATTGAGATTTTCATCAATAGTAGGTAGATTTTCCCTAATATATATATATAAAGAAAATTACAAAAATATATAATCAAATTTACGCTGTTATTTGTTTTTGACGTATTTATTGTGAGTTGTCAAAGAGTTAGTATTTTTTTTTTATTTTATTAAAATTAAAACATTGCTGCAACGTGAACAGCATTTTTTGCCAAATATCATTTAGAATTTTATTTTCTGTGAACTTTTGCCAATATACATATATAAATATATATTATTTCTTTCTTGAGGCAATAAATGTCAACACATTCAATTCGTTGTATAGTATACATAAATATTATCGAAGTAATAAAATACATATTTTTTGTAATATAAGCATCTAATTTCAGATAAATTCTAGGTGAAATTTTCAGAATGATTATAAAGGATACAAATAGAAAACTATGCAGAAAATATTTAGAAACAATGTGTAATTGGTAGAAATATTGAATTCGTACAGAAACGCAATATGTAAAGTCCGAGTTTTGTTTGTGTAAAAATGTGATTTCTAGAATGTAACTATGTTTTAATGTTGTATTTTTGGTGTCATGCTTGGTTCCTTATTACTAAACTAGTGACTTTTGTTTCACATGGTGAAACTATGGTAGACTTCCAACAAGTAATGGGGATTCAATATTAGTGGGTAAGTAGTGGATCTGTTACTTCTGGTTTGAATAGCAGGATAAAATCGGAGTTGGAACCAATAATCGAGACTGATTTGATTTGCTTTTATTTTAGCGTCCCTTTCAGCAGCGAGGGTATATGAGACAGGCTTTCGGTTTGAATAGAGGGATAAGATCGGAGGTAGATCCAATCCTCGAAACTTTGATTTGGTTTGACTTGATTTTAGCGTCCCTTTCAGCACCAAAGCTATATGAGATGAGGACCTACAGCTTTACATTGAATACGAACGACATGATCTCTTTCCGGGAATTGAACCCGGATCTCTCATGCCAAAGACGCGAACGCTAACACGTATCCACGAGAGAGACGCTAAATATATACAAAAATCATTTCTCACTGTCTCTTACAGTGTTTAATCTATGGAAATGAGTTGAGTTGATTTTCAGTTTTACGTCCCGTTCAGCAGCGAGGCTATATGAGACGTGGACCTACTGATTAACGTGGAATCCGAACCACATGAGCTCCCGCCGGGAATCGAACCCGGACCTCCCACGCCAAAGGCGCGTACGCTAACCGCTTAGCCACGGAGGAGCTCTTAATCTATGGAAATGAAGGGGGCGCGGTGGCTCTGGTAGAGCGTTCACCTCCGGTGCTTGGGGTCCCTGGTTCGATCCCTGTTCGGGCCATGTGGACCCCGTTTCCTCCCACTTTCTTCATTCCACTATTTCATTCACTTTTCATCATCACCGTCTCCTTTAGCATAACCGGCATAATTGTGGGACGTAAAACAAAGATTTCATTTCATTTTCATTTCTATGGAAATGAATATCAATACCGGAAGTAGTATTTCTAAAGCTTTCACTTTTACTAGCGTGATAAGGAAAGTGACATAATATCTTCTTGCAACGTTGAACACTATCAAAACACCACTTCACGTTTTCTATTATGATAACGTTTCTGCTGTATGCAAATCAATACTGAAATCGGAACTGGTAGTAGATATCTACTACTTCAAATCTTAGTAAACATATAAAAGCGTAGATGAAATCTACACTTGAGATAAATAAGAACTTTTTATGGTAAGAGTTCAAATAGACACATAAAAGCGTAGATGGAACCTATCTTCAGATAAATAAGAACTTTTTATGGTAAGAGTGCAAATAGACATATAAAACGGAGATGCAACTTACACTTAAGATAACTTTAGGACTTTTTATGCTAAATTTTCAACTTTTGTTACTGACAATATCGAGGTATTTCTATATTTTACTAGCAGCGTTCACCCCGCTTCGCTGCGGTCACCCCGGAACGCAATAAACTTTGTTACTTAGATAATTTTTACTTTTTCGCTTTCAAGTGATATGATAAAAACCATAGAAGATTGCAGTAAATGTTAACATTATATCGCCTGTCATTTATGTTAACCCGCCCCGCTTCGCTGCGGTCACCCCGGAACGCAATAAACTTTGTTACTTAGATAATTTTTACTTTTTCACTTTCAAGTGATATGATAAAAACCATAGTAGATTGCACTAATGTTAACATTATATCGCCTGTCATTTATGTTAACCCGCCGAGTGACACGGTCATGCGGGTTGCATATAAATACGTTTATTTTTACCTATGATGAACTAACAAAGGATTTGTACGTTATGGACACTTGAATGGTCAATTATCTCAAGACACTGGTAATTAAAAATTAAAGTGATATGATAAAAACCATCTAGGGTCCAAATCCTAATAACCCCCCAAAAATGAAAGAAATTGGTTCAGCCGTATTAGCGTGATGAGGGAACAAAGGATTTGTACGTTCTCTTTTATATATAAGATTACTAAAAGAAACGTTTTTGTTTTGACACTTTCTTACACAACGATACATGTCATGTGGTGTGATGAGTTTGGTGTAAATGCTTTAAGAATATGCCGTTGTGAAATATGAGAGAGTTCCTCATTGAAAAATCGGCAATTGCAAGATAATAGATGTACATCAAGATTAGTCCGAGTGAATATTCTTCGGAAAGTAATTCGATTTCATAAAATCGTTTCTTGCTATTGTCGTTTCTTATCTATGCGAATCAAACTGGGAAATGTAGATGTCTACCAATTCCGGTTTGAATACTCGATTAAGGAATTTGACGGAATCTATTCTTGAGACATTAGATATTCATAAAGAAATCTCGCTCTAACCGTTTTTGTTCTGATACCTATCGACAAGCAGACGGACGCATCTGTTCTTGTATAAGACTTCCTTTACTTATGCATAGCATAAGTTGATTTTATTCCTTTTGTTACTCATAAGTACGTATTACACAAAATGAAAACTAATTTTTTCTTATGCAAATATATTTTGGAAGAGTAATAAAATTGATCAACCTTACGCCACAACCCATGAATGGTTAAGATCAGTCGGACACAATACTTTTAACTAATCGATGCATAATTAGCATATCGTATCCCAAAGTCACTAATTGTGAATCCTGATCGAAAATTCGTTATATTTCAATTCAAGCAATTCTCCAGTCACATCACATATCGGATAACTCCTAAAAAATTAAATCCCATCAGGAATCGAATTTGAACCACACTCACCAGATACACAAGAACAAACCATTTGGTGTTACTATAGAATTATTAACTGGGTTGCAATAAGTTGTATTTAACCCTTTAATGGGCAAACATTGATAGCATTACCATTAAAATATTTAGTTTGCTTTTATGGTTGAACCATGTCTTCCTGATCATAATTTCGTAATTTTTAAAGTGTTTTTGTACTTTGGTTACAAAATACAGGGTGTTTATTTCAAAACAACATTGCCATAAAATAGGTTTTATGTGTAGCTACTAAGCAGCAATGCCCTATTATGGTTAAATATCATAAGAATGCGCTCAGTAATTACCAACAGTTTGGTTGAAATATTTTCCTACACAGCAAGAAACCACAAATAAAAAAATAATAAAAAAAAAGAACTTCCGCGGAACGTAGGAGATAAAGCTTCTACATACTAAATTTGACTGTCCCCTGTTGACGAAGATTACAAGTATCTAAAGATGCGACCCGCAAATCATGTATATGAATATTGTATGAAAGCAATAATGCTAATTAAATGATCAGTGAAGTTATAATTCGTGCGGATAACGCAATAGAATGCGATGTTGCTTGAGAGACACTGCCCACTAAAGGGTTAAATAGATTGGTGGATTTGGGTTTAGCTTCCCTTTCAGCAGCGAGGCTGTATGAGATGTAGATCTACAGCTTATCGTGGGATCCGAACCACATGAGCTCTCTCTGAGAATTGAACCTGGGTCTCCCTAGCTAAAGGCGCGTACGCTGACCACATAGCTAGAAGGGAGCTCAAATTGTATTTAAAATTACAGTGATTTGCTACATATAATGTTTGAGCAAAGCATCTGACAGTGTCTTATAGAGACAATGTAGCATCAGCGCGTTCACCACTTTTTCAACCATACTTACGTGAAAACGATGCAGTTTTCGACCCATGTTTATTAGATTTTTTCGCGGAGGGGATTTATTTTTATGTCAATTATCACCTTCTTTAATTTGTCGGTGTCGGTGTCTTACCATCTTATAAGAAAGATGATATACATCGGTTTGTTTGTAATTAAAATAGCAAGATTATTAGGTTTTATGCAGTTACAAGAGTAAAAATGGATAAAGAAAATCATTAAATCGGATAGTGATCAGTATTTACATAAATTTATTGTTTCGGTTTATACCGTGGGTCATTAAGTCTAGGAGACTCAAGTGGGCAGGCCATGTAATCAGAATGGAAGAAAGTAAAAAAAGTTTTCGAAGTTTTAACTGGAAATCCAATCAGAAAATGGCCGTTAGGAAAACCTACGCGCAGATGGGAGAATAATATTAAGATGAATCTCGTAGAAATAAGAATACAAAGTAGAAATTGGATCCAGTTGGCTAAGGACAGAAGACAAAGGAGAGCTTTTGTGAACGCATCATTGAACCTCTGGGTTCCATAGGCCAAGGGTTAGTTAGTTTGTGTTTTGGTATATTCTGTATTTCGATATGGTTCAGAATTGTGATATTTTTCGGTATTCGGTATGGTTCGTTATTTTTGATGTATCTATATTTAATTATGAATAATACCGAAATTTCAGTATTCGAATACTACTAATACTGGTTTCAGTATTTTTACAGTCATATCTTATTTACTTTTCTTTTATTATGACAATAGTCTTTACAATAAACACAAATATACATATAGTATATCAGTTTTTACAGTTTTCTCCCTTATGGGGCGTTTACACTTAGTCGATTTGCGTTCGATTCAGTTGAATTGACGTCACTTTCAACTTAATCGACCGTGTAAACGGGACTTCAACTTAATCGCTTGTTGATCGAAGGCGACTAATCGACTGGCAACTGAATTAAAAGACGTTCTATTTTCTGTGGTTGAAATGATTGAACACATCCATCAATCTGATTCGGCCTAGTTGCTTCGATTTAGTGGCAAATGCAGCGAGTCGATTTAGTCGTGCGACTAAATCGACTAAGTGTAAACGCCCCATTACGGGAGATTTATAGTCCCAGCCTTATAGCCATATGGACTGCTTCACTAAATTTGTTTTGATTTAAATATATGTACTCAAGTGGCACGTGCCAAAATGGTCGAATTTGCCCGTTTTAAATAGACTTGTTTATCACACTGTTACTGTAATAAGGAAGGATAAGCGGTGCACGAATATATTAAAATTGAAATACATTGTATTAAGATTGTACTAAACAGTAAAATTGTCATAAAAAATGAATAAAAATTGAGAGCGAATGCTCCCCAATACTTAGGTTTACATCGCCATCTCAATTCCATTCCATTCCATTCGGCATCTGTCAAATGCCGTGTAGTTTGGCCCAAACATAGATTCAAATGGCCTGTTCCCTATAATTGTCCAAAATAAGATGGTATTAATAGTACTGTATCACATTTGAATGCTAGAGGAAAAAACTGGAAGTTTTAAACGTTGAGTTTTTTTTTATTTCGTTTTGTTGAAATGCGCAAATTAGTTCTTCAATTTCTCATGATCATGCTGTTACAAATGAATTATAGTGACAATAGTTATTTCCCAGACTTTCCAATTATTTGAAGTAATTTAGATATATCTATGTAACACCTTATACGTCATGTCATTTTATTTATTTATTTATTTATTTATATTTATAGATTTAAGTTATTATCCTGTATAAACTGTAAGAGTCTTTTTATAAGTATCCAATTTCTTGAGGTGATTATCATTTGAACTGTAATTGGGAACGTGTAGAAGCTATTCAATAAATGTATTATAAATTATCGCCATCTCTTATTCCTATACATATATAGATCCACTGTAATAAATAACAAATGACAATCACTTCTACTATTGTAACCGGAAAATTATAAGAACTTTCAGTTTAGTGTTTCTTATAAGAACCTAATACGACCACGTAATTGAATTCTACTTTGATTTCGGAATTACAAAATGTATTAACCAGAAACTTATACATTTTATTCATAATAGATAATTAATGATAAAAAGATGGGAATTGAGCTGATCAAACATAACATAAATTTACTTGATGTTTTAAAATTGCAGTTTAGACTGAAGAAAATGTATTATGCCTCTTTCACATTATCCGGCGATTTGCCGGATCCGGTTCCGGCTGTTGGCCGGATCCGGTTTCGGCCCCTTTCATATTATCCGGCGTTTTGCCGTGGATGAAAAATATGCGAGCAGGGTTGCTGTGCAACTGAAGATACAAAACTCAGTGACTCTTGTCGTGTTGTGGTGGTTGTAATGGACAGACGCAAAATGTGTTTTCTACTCGCCTTGTTAAGACACAGGCAGAAAAAAAAAAACGTTCAGAGACACATACGGGCCTGTTTGTTACCGAATGAGAGAACATGCCACATACAGAAAAGATGTGCACTTTTTATTAGAGAAGCGGTATTTTGGAAGACATTTTTCTATACTGTTTCCACAATTGATAAACGTGGGCAAAATAGAGGCCCGGTTCTGGATATTTAAAATACCGTTCCGATATTCAACTGTTGTGACTGAGAAAATCAGGCCAAAGTCCTCTCTGGATAGTCAACCGTTGAGGTCTATTCGAGAATCTCAAGCCAACATTCAGCCACTGACCCGAAGACTGGTCTGTAGGTATTATTATTGTTATTACTAGCTGTTATGCCCGTTCTTCGCACGGGTCAGATAAAATATCAATGTAAACAAACTGAACAATGAGAGAAGAATTAAGAAACATTTCTAAAATTAGATACATTTTGTGTGAATATGTATCCAACAACGTACGTGTTTTCATTGGGAAGGCCGATGGGGGCTGAATTTGAACGTAAACACTATCGGGAGTATCAATATACATCTGAGCGACCTCGATAAATATGAATTCGACACAAATATTGGTCATTTTCTACTACTTTTACATGTCCCGGTAAACGCCCCCTGAGACCCCTCCCTGGTTCGAATTGTGAAAAAATCGCCTCTAATCTTCAGCCGATACCGCAAAAACTATGAATGTGACACTAACAACTGTCATTTTCTACTACTTTTACATAGAAAGTAAACGCCTCTGTGATCCTCTGGTTCCAATTTTGAAAATACAACGCCTCTGGCTCCCAGTCAACGGGGGCTGTATTTGGAAGTCAACGCCTTGGGAGAATCACCATTCATCTCAGCGACAGCGAAAACTATTGATTTGACACTAATATTGGTCATTTTCGATTATTTTTACATGTCTCGCAATTCTCCAGCCCGGTGACTCCCGGCCCGCATACAATGGTGGCTGAATTTGAAAATCACCGCTAATGAAAGTATCACTATTTATCTCAGACCGCGAAAACTGTGAATTATCGGTCATTGTGGATTATCTTTTACATGTCTCGGTGATCTCCTGGCCCAAGTTCCTTAGCTGATGGGGACTAAATGTGAAAGTAAACGCTATCTTGAGTTTCACCATTGAGCTCAGTGACCCCGAAAGCTATGGATTTGACATTAATATCGGTCATTTTCGACTATTTTTACATGTCTCGAAATTCCTCCCCCCCTCTGGTGATCCCCGGCCCGCATACAAATGGTGGCTGAAGTCATCGCTAATGGTAGTGTTACCATTGATCTCAGCGACCGCGAAAACTATGGATTTGACACTAATATCGGTCATTTTCTACTACTTTTACATGTCCAGGTAAACGCCCCCCTGAGACCTCCTGGTTCGAATTTTGAAAAAAAAAACGCATCGGTTTGATCTGGAGCCTGGACCAAGGTACCCGTGACCAAATTTTGGTAACTTTCGGTCCACTCGTATGGTCCCTAGGCCGCACAAAGACAGACAGACACATAAACTCTATTTTATTTATATTAGATTATTATTATTATTATTATTATTATTATTATTATTATTATTATTATTATTATTATTATTATTATTATTATTATTATTATTATTATTATTATACTATTTTGGGTTTATTCTTTTGTTTTAAGCGTTCCGACTATTGACTCAAGTCTCTTTAAAGCACTGCTCTAGTCTCTGAATTCAGAGGACTATTCAAGAAATTACAGCCAGATAATTATAAAATATATAAAGTACGGTATATTTATCAAATATCACATCATGAATTCTCTCTTGCTTTGCGTAGCAAAATAGTACATAAATATATAGCAAAAGACTGTATTGCTGAAATATTTGATAGTGTATATTTCAATTTTGGGTCACCACAAATTTATAGAAGGTCGTTTGTCCAGTGCTACACGGACATCTCCCAATCTTCTATTACATAGAAAAATAATAATTTATATTGATTTCGACACTTGGGTAGTATTGGTCGTTTTCAATTAATTTTACATGTCATCTTTCCCCATATGTTGTATATACAGGTTTGGTTAATTACTCCAGATGTACTGGGCTAGAACATAACCACATACACAAACACACTCCACATAACACACAAAACCACACGCTCCCATATTATAGCAGCCACTTTCTGCTCTTTCCTGGCAACACTTGCTTCCTCCCCCAACACCCATCCGGTAGTTTGCCGCGTATATGTGAAGAGCGTCATTGCTTGTAATGTCCCGCTTGGCTATACACGGCGATTTGCCGCGCCGGATTCTAGCAGGGAGATCCGGCTGTTTTTGCTCGCCGGATGAATGTCCGGCGACCGCCGGACATATGTGAAGAGCTTCATTGCTTGCAATGTCTTTCTACCTCGTCCGGCAATTTGCCGGAACCGGATCCGGCAAATCGCCGGATAATGTGAAAGGGACATTACTCAGAATATTACACAAAACATTCATATTGAAAATTCTCTTGTTTTTAGATTTCAAATAATAATTGTATAATCAGTAAAATTTGTAAGTATTTTCGTATAATAATTGTTTAATAGGATGGTTCCATGTTGATTTTGAATCTAATGTTCCTGTAAACCACGAATCTGACTAAAGTTACCATAACTATGACTAAATACAGCTTTAGCTGCCAAAATTATAATTTTGTCTTTGAATTTTCTCTTAAATATTAATTCGCTCCATAAAGTTAGAGAAGACAGCAGCTAATTATCAAATGATCATCTTATTTAAATAGGGTAGTTAAAGGGTATAGCTGAATAAGGTAGTGAAAAGTTCCCTTACACGGATTGCTGTGATATTTATACCAAAGATATCGTATACCCAATGATAACTTTCGCGACAAAAATCAACTTCAAATTCCTTCGAATTTCGAAGTTATTGTGGAAAATTCGAAAACCAAATTGCTCATTTCTCGGAAACAACGTAAGTTACGTGCGTGAAACAAAATATGAGTGTAATTTGCTTTAAGGGCTTCACCGAAAAAAAAAAAAAAAACATTTTGTACTTCAAAGTAGTAACGAAAAGCGCGTCGAAATATTCATATTCAAATATTTTTGCTTTATGTTTGAGTGACCACCTTCTATTTTCCACCATAGGAGCATCACTAACCCACCTATAATATATTTTGACCATGGTTTGATACTCGCGGTGCAACTTGGTGTAAAATGAGGAATTCCGAATTCGGATACACCTGGAAGATATACAACCCGCGTTACACCATAAATGTCCTGGCAGGCACGAATACGGTCAGAAGTCAGAAATGATTGAGTTTGAATTTCTGACTAGTCATGAATGGTTCTACGTGGGAATATAACTCTCATAATCGTACCTCTTTCAGAAACAAGTCGAGAGCACTAGTGCGATTGATTTTTAGTCTGCCTTAGTAGGATACCAATATTTTAAACCGTGATTTACGGAGAACAATGTTTTTGTTTATCAATAATACAAAAATAGTCATTGATTGTCCAATGTCTTTCGTCTACTAGAAAACATTACTAGGAAAATGAAGGACACAGTATGTCAATCTTTATCACTATGTGCCTTTATTACTGGAGTGACAAGACCGGCAACACACAATTTGCTTAAAATCTTTGTAGGCCGAACAATCTCAGCAAAGTATCAAGCACGTGAGAGGTAATAAATGTATGCAGCGACATATGAAAAACAAAGTGTTCGATTTCCATATGTACATTCACAATAATATGGTTTTAAACCAGAAAATCCTATTGTATTTGGAACAAAATCAATATAACACCTGTTATGTCTTCCTACTACATCGTACCTGGTACCTCGATATTTAAGGTGTGTGTATTTTCTTTCAGGAAATGGAGAGAGATGCTGTTATCTTCATTCATCATTGCATGAACTAAGTTGATTTTGAGTTAACTTCCCTTTGTGCATTGAGGCTATATGAGACGTAGATCTACTTATTAACGTCGAATCCGAACCACATAAGCTCCCGCTGGGAATCAAACCCGGCTCTCCTATACCAAAGGCGCGTACGCTAACCGCTTAGCCACGAAAGGAGCTTTCGTTCATCATTTGAGCCAAGTAGAAAAACTGCTTGAGACAACTGATAGGAACCTGTAAAAAGAATATTTAATCTCTTTCTGTCAACTTCGGTAAGTCCAGGATATTCGCACATGTGACTGTTGCGGAAAAACGTCTACACCTGTCCTAATCGTGCTCTTCTACTTCTAATCCTAATGTATTCTCTGCGATGTGCTGTCATTCCATTTGTTGAACTTCCTCGTCGAGACCATCGTCAGAAATAAGATGGTTACCAAAAATATATAGATACTCTCAAACCCGTCTCACACGGATCTCAACTAAGGCCTCAACCCAGGTTACAACTTCATAGTGTTGCTTAACTTCCATACAATTTCTTTTATCTTGAGGTGATGTAGGGGTCTCAGACGATCCTTAAAACTAGGTAGGTTTTACCAGCAGATCCTCTCGTGGTCGCTGTATTAAACAGACGAAAACCACTTGAAGAATGTGTGACGTACATGGCAATCAACTGTTGTCATCGTAAATATTATTGCTTTTCTATTTCACAATATGAGTTCATCCGAAGAGGATGAAATAGCCATAACAGCGATATCTTCTCTGTTGTTGACACAAAATCCACCCTCCCCTACCCCCCCCCCAAAAAAAAACGAGAAAGAGTAAAGAGAAGCTGCTGGACCAGGGAGTGAATTTTTCGCCGCAATAATGCACAGGAAAACACCGTATTTTCAATGGTGAATAATGAACTACTTACAGATCCTTGTTCCTACAAAAAAAAAAAAAAAAAAAAAAACTACAGAAAGGACTATTTAGAATACCATACGCTATTGAAATTAGTAACTCCAAAATTCGGCAGCGAGATATAAACATGAGGGAGTCTGTATCAGCTGAAAAAAGGTCTGTAGATCCTTGCATCCACCAGATTGTAAAACTGAAAATCAAATGACTTGTCCAAATATGTAAATGAGGGCAGTTACCAGGCGCGACAAGCTAAAATAAAGAAGAAAGAGCAATTTTCTAGTATAGGTACTGAGTGTATCCACTCAGCTAACTACCTACAAAAATGCCCAAATAGCCCATAAAGTAAATAAAGTTCAATGTCGTCAAGCGCTTCTCTTTTCTGATTGGTAGTTGTATGCAAATCCAGGAGAAAATAGAAACTGCTTCTATTCTTCCAAGTCAGGATCCATATAAGGACAGCAGAAAATTTCAACCTGGATTAAGGGCAAGTTACTTCTCACACGATCGTTTTAGATCGTGAATCGCAGCCTTACTTCCATAGACAAAGGATATATCCTTTGTCTGTGATTACTTCAGTCTCCTCTGAGAAAGGCTTCAGTAATTGTAGTTGTATATTCACTATTTACGCTCCTCATCTAGTAGGGTCTCATTCCGTATCGATTTGATAAACGCAACGCAAATTTTTTGTTCTACTTTGCGATAGTCGGTATAGTAATTATAATTTGTTGAATTTTTGCATTCCCAAAGTTACTAATACTTATACAGTATGAATAATAATGCAAAGTTTTGAGTTACCAATTGAAGGAATGCACAGATATATATATATATATATATATATATATATATATATATATATATATATATATATATATATATATATATATATATATATATATATATAAAATCTTCGGGTTTTGAAATTATATGAACTATTTTCGACTTCTAAAGACCAATAGTGATCATGGATACCAAGACTGCCGTTTGGCCATATACGACTCATATGGTTTAAAATTCTCATACTTTCGACTTCATACTTTGACATTCGATTCGATTAGTTGTAGTTTTACGATAATCACAGTGCTGCAAGCTTGAAGATATCCACTCTAACTTTAGTGGGAAATAAGATGTGATCCAATTTTTAGGATAAATTTCTAGGGGTGATTAATATCCCTTGTCCCTGAATCGAACTCTGTAAACCACCCGCATGTACTGGTTATGTGTTAACTTCACTTTCACCTAGTACCCAAATGTTCATTTAATCCATTGTTTGTTTACTGTTTAACCACCATTTTCAAATTTACTTCATAATAAGCTGAGGCTACTGCGAATCTCGCTCTTCAAACAAATTTGAAGTTTAATTATTATTTTAGAAAGGCGTGAGATAGAAATATTTTTTTAAAAAATCAAGGAAGATCTAGGGAGAAATTTCTTTTAAAGGTTGGCAACACGAGGTGCAAGTTGATGTGACAGTAGGGTGTATCTGTAAGGCATATTTATTTTATTACTGTTTTTAGTGCATTTTATATAATTATTATTACATAACAATAATTTATATCTTCTTGCAATTTCGTATGTTATACGGTACATGTTGCTTAATAGAACGCGACTGCTTCTGAAATTATGGTAAAGATTTCACTTCTGCTAATTGTCAAGGGTTTATTTCTTATGAATGCCTGTAACTACTTTTTCAAGCATTTGTCATTCACTTAAATGCTCATCCTTTTGCATTATACCATTAATATATTTTAATGTATATTTTCGTAAGTGGAGTTTATTCAATTCGTGATTGTATTAGGAAACATTCCTTTTTACCGCGATTTATTGACGTTATAGGTTGGTTTTAAAAATGCGAATCGCATTATTGTTACAATTTTCTCGTAAATGCTGCCGACTGTGTAAACATATTTTTTTTAATTGTGTATTTACCAACTTTACCAACATATATCATAATTTTTAGGCCCTATTTTTATACTGTGACTGAATGGTAGAGCGTTCACTTTAGTAGTAGGAGTCCCCATTTCGATCCCAGGTCATGTAAGTTTGTTGTGAACAATAATGGCGTACATAGAGGGATGTGTCTGGATTTTAACATTTCCCTTCAACAAGGGGTGAAAAAATATGGGTTAACTTTACAACGCCCGCTCCAGCAGGTATACTCGCTCAGAAACAAGAAATTACTAATAATTTTATGAAAATGGGTCAAAACTTACATAACCTTAAGCTAACCCGTTCCTAACCCCTACCCTACTTATTTATATCTACTCTACCCTACCCTACTCTACTATACCGTACCAACTCAGTGCATATCTTGAAACTATATGAATCTTAAAGTTTGGGAGCTTGACCACTTCCTTGATGAAATTTTGTGTACTCCATTGATGGATGACATACTATTCTTATGTTTTCTGGGAGTTCTCACGTTGCCCTCCCACGTTCTCATTCCACCATCTCTTTCACAATCATACTCTTTCATTAATTATCCATTCGCTTTAGCCTAAAAGGCATACCTCTGGAACGTAAAGCTAGAAATTTCAATTCGTAGCATGCACGGTAATTTATGCACAATAATAAATAATATTTATAGATTAAGAATATGAGTGTCGTGTTTTCGAAAATTGACTGTTAAATTTAAGTCACGAAAAAGTTAGGGCTATTGTTTTACTTGGGGGGGGGGGAGATTCTAGAACACAGATCCCCCCTATACAGATTAGTAGCTAGGTTGGGTTCTTTGTGTACCAAAGTTTTAACATTTAATTCATATAGTATTGCCGAGCGAGCTTTAGTGAGTGAAGGCGGGCTAGAGCCTCGCAGGGCACGTTGTTTTCTGTCTTTATCACGGCTAAACGGGAAGGGGGACCTGTTGTTCTAGACCCTTGCCTTTTTTTCTTCGATATTCTATTCTGATTCAGTCGTTTTATTGTTTCATAAGTTAAATTACGATCCATAGTATAAGTAGTAGTAGTAATAGTAGTAGGAAGGGTTTAGAAGCCCCGCAGGGGTTCGTTGGGTTCTGTACATAAAATGGGCAGTCACTTCCACTTACCTTTACGGTCTGTACAGGTCCCCTACTGCCTTCAAAAAATTGTGTACGATTCCTTTTTGACTACCAAAACACCACTATCAACTTATTTCTCCTGTAAATCATTCTGTTTTTTTTTCTTTCTTTCTTTGCCACTTTTGGACCCCCAATGCTAAAGAATTATCAAAATTACTATATAAATCACGAGTAAGAGGCAGCAGTTTAGTATCTTCATGCAACAACATCTTGTTCATGGTTTTCTTGGATTTGTTCTGTTTTCTCCCACAGTCACTTTCCACCACTCATTTCATTACTCATTCGTCTTCTGTTACCTGAAGAGAATAACCTTGAGACGTTAAAGTATTAATTTCATTTCATTTTATTTTATTCAATTTTTATGATGTAAAGCAGGCTGGGTTATATTTTACCCCCCATAGCAGAACATGCCGCGATCTGCGATGTGATCGCAGAAAAATTAACAGAGGGAAAAAAATAGCCACCAGAAAAGTATGAAAACATGCCTTCTATGTGTAGGTTTCTTAAATGCACGGACGACTCGCATAGTCTGTTTTTTATGTCGCGTAAAGCGTTATTTTTAACTATCACAAGTGTTTCTTCTCCAGAAAATTTTTTCAGAATTTCTGCAGAAAATTTTTGATTTAAAAAACCTCATCGCAGAAAGTTCTGCCATCGGGATTTTACCTATTTTCAAAATATACTTAGCCATACGAGCGCCGTCTCCAACGACTTGTGTTCTATTCAATCAGCAGCGTTATAGGCTATCGCCCACATCACAATTTCCATTCCAACAATTACTTGCAATACACCCACACCGACTCCATCTTATACCTCCCGACAGATTTTCTGATGCCATTGAAGGTTGGAATGGCGATGTTGTATATATCGTTTTTACAGTTCAAATGCGCATAAATCAATCAGGTTGGCGTCAGGATTTTTTAGAGGAATGTCAATCATTACACGGACTCTTTATTTTCTCTGTGGATAAAACAGGAAAAATGGGGTTCATTCGTGTAGACGGCTCTACCAAATAGAGAAGTTATAGGTAAAATACGATGTGAAGCATTTTTCGTGAAGGAATGAGAGTGTGGTTATAAGTAATTACTGTCAGTGCACATCATATTGAAATGAATTTTGAGTGATAGTGAAGTATTGTATGTGTAAGTGTGCTCTTCCATTATCCACTACGCGCCTACCCCCCATGGACGCACCCCCACACTATCGCTCGCCCCACCCCCTGCTGCGCTCCTGCTCTGACTCAATTAGATAGCGTTGGTGCTTTTAGTGGCCACCTAGGACAAGTTGGTTCGTGTTTTATGCACTGTAGTTTTTATATCAGTTCACACTGTATTTATACTGAACTCTCCTGAAATCATTTCTGCAAGCAATAATGGAGCTCCCCATTTAGTTCATGCTGCGCTAGAAGAAATACAAAACTCTAATTTAGCCTGAAAATGAAAGAGATGTGTCAAAATATGGTAGAACAGTCTGCTCGAGTAATTCCGAGAAATGATCTGGCAATATGGTTGGACACTTTATATCTATATGAGTGGTGGATCCATCTAGTTCTTGTTGGCTTAGTAGAGTGAGATAGATAGATTGGGATCATAATGGATTCCTGGAGGTAGGCAGGACTCACGTTCACTTTTTTTTCTCATCTTACGTATTTCGAACTTTTTCTAATTACAGTCATGATTCCGTACGGAAAACTTTCTCAATACTGCCGGTGAAAATCGGTATGTTCCTTGGATGAGGTGTCACGATACGTAATTCCCCAAATGTTAATAACTAACTCTATGGTCTATAGAACCCAAAGACTCAATGTCGCGTTCATAAAATATCTGCGTTGACTTCTGTCCGTAGTCAGTAGGATCCAGTTTCAACTTTCTATTTCTGCTTCTGAGAGACCCATCCTCCCAGCTGCACCAGGTTTTCCTAATGATCTTTTTTTCCGTTTAAAGCTCACTCGGTAGTAATTATGGTCCGTTATTTGTAACTGTGATGAGTGTAAATACAGTGTAGACTTGTGACATGAAAATTAGAGTGCATAGAAAGCGAAGCAACTTGGGCTAGATGGCCACTAAAAAGTACGAATACTGCTTAAACGAGTCAGGGCAGGAGCGCAGCAGAGGGAACGAACGGTAGCGAGAGAGTGCATCCGTAGGGAACAGGTGCGTCGTGACGGTAGGCATACACGAACAAGATCGTTTACAACAGATCCCTATTAGCACCGACTTCCGAGTTGTCCATGAATATGTGGAAGATAGTAAATACCATCCCAATGTTTGGTAAACAATATAAATTATGCATTTTCTCCTCATGAAGTTTCAGCCATTCGTCTCCGTCTTGAGTCCGAATTTTCGCGTCAAGATTTTATTTTCAAATACTTTCAGTTTGCATTTTTACCTCAGAGTAAGCGGCAGCGGCATGATCTTTTTTCCGTTTAAAGCTCACTCGGTAGTAATTATGGTCCGTTATTTGTAACTGTGATGAGTGTAAATGTGATGTGTCGCAACATACTGCATAAATGACATAATCAGTTTCTTATATATTAAATGTTCATATTCTTTGACAGAATACGCTAAAACAAGAGAGTGTGGACTGAATAACAACACGAACTCCCTGTTTTTATTACATGTATGATAGATGTAGACCTTATCGAGTGTGACAGATGTCTTCCAAGTTAACATGCCCAAGAGTTTCTCGTACAGTTTGAATACATTTAGCGGCATAGTGCGAGAAGAGATTGTTAACACGGCTGTAAGCCAGGACAGCAACGAATGACGTGGATAACAGATTTAGTCTCTGGGTCATGTCACGTTTGGATGGTAGAGTCTTCTGGCAAACCAGTCGAAGAATTTCGCAAACCACTCATGCGACACTGTCACTGGTAACCTCGAACGGACCTCTTCTGTTGTCGAATGTCTCTGCATGGGCCCCATCTGTTTTTTTCGTGACTACGATGGTTAGTTAAATTATTTTCCCGACACTGTTCCAGTATTTGATAATGCGAAAAGTATGCGAGGAAAAGACCCATGATATATACCCCTCCCAGTATCTGTTCATTTCCTGTTCATTGAACTAGTAACGTTGCTTATTCATTTTACATAGGGGCTGTTACCAGTGTGGAGCACAAAATGGTAGCTTCAGAGAATGGTTGCAGCATTTATGAATTTACTTGGGGATTTATCAGTAAAAAACTGTGTAGTCAACAGCATTTACTTCTCTTACTGTGATTATCAAACTGTATCCTTAGTCTCTTTCGTATTGTACTCGTTTGTTTTTATGCGTCAGTACCAGTATTCCTCATCTCAGGAAACGTAATCTCACTATTTAATCAAAAGAATATTTGAGCAGGAAGTACAGGCTGTCTCTCAAAAGTACCTTCACATAGGACAACTCTGTTATTATCAGAGTTCTTACAACAAAATGTAAGAGGAGAAACCGTCTTCAAATATAATGTTCTCAATCTAAAGAGAAGGATTTTTTTTTTTTTTTTAAAAAAATCGGAGAAACCGTTTGTGTTTTACGCTAACATGTCGATGGCGAGTCCCCATTTCAAATAATAACTTCATTGGCTTTTGTTGTGGGTGCAGGTAAATGGCAACGTTGCATTTTCATTTAACATTGGGCGCATAAAGAGTGTACGGCCCAAATGGCTCATCAGATTTAAAAAATTCCTTCACTTTAGATTAGAAACATCACATTTGGAGATGTTTTTTCCTCTTACATTTTGTTGTAACTGATAATAACAGAAGTACCCTATGTTAGGGGACTTTTGAGACACCCTGTATTACTGTTTTATCAAATTGATTTCTATATCGTGCCTGCTTTGTTCGATGTAACCTTTTAGCTTCATTTCTGCTTCTGCATAATTACACGAATCAGTTACATCTTGTTACTGTATTCCCTTTGCGTATGAATATGGCAGTGGTTCCCAACCGGTGTGTCACGCAGTCCTATAGGGTATGTCGCAAAATTTTTGAATTTAAAAATCATGAAGAATTTAATAATGAGTTAAAATAAATATTGAAATAGACTATAGTAGTCTAACTCTTGCAGCGGCAGCATACTTTTACACTACCATAATTTATATTATTATTAATAAATAATCAAGTAAGTGTATTGCAATCCGAGGACGTTCATTAAAGTGAATCGTTAATCTAAAGCAGTTGAGAACCACTGGAATATTCAGCGTTTTACCGACATATTGCACTTTCTTCATGAAAATCCTAATTAGCACCTATATTAGCAGCAAATATTGTTAACATAGAAATACGTAAAATTACGTATCTAGCACGATAAGAGTCACCCTGTCATCTGCTGTTCTTCATAACCAAAAGTCTATGTGAATTTTAAAAACGAATCACATTTTCTGCTCACCCATTGAATTACATTTTAAAGTAATGTATGCGCTCTTCTTCTGGAAAATTATACAGGAATTCCCTCGTGGCTAGGCAGTTAGCATACGCATCTTTGGCTTGTGAGACCCGGGTCCGATTCCCAGCTGGATCTCATGTGGTTTAGATTCCACTTTATGCTGTAGTTCCACGTCACGTATAGTCTCGCTGCTGAGAGGGACGCTAAACTGAAGAGTCAAATCAATTGGAAAATTATACATATCTTCAGCTGATTGATATGCTGCATATCATACACTTGAAGTTCCATGCAAAATACAGAAACTACTAGAAACGGTTAAATAATGCATCATATCTGAATTTGTTCTTGTTGGCCAGAGTATTATATACCCATACGACAACGTGCATACAAATTGAAGAAACTCTTGACTCTGTACTCAGTTCCCTTATGGCTAAGCAGTTACCGTACGCGCCTTTAGCGAGGGAGGCCCGGGTTCGATTCCTGATGGTTTATGGAGTTAAAATCCCATGTTAAGCTTTAGGTCTATGCCTTATATAATATTGCTGCTGAAAGGGATGCTAAAAATCGATCAAATCAAAAATCTTAATCCTGTCCTCTTACATCGAACACTGCATGTCCTCTAGTAAGCGAAAAATAATTATATGGCTTACATCAATTTTATGCATTAATACATTTGAGCTAGAAAGTTGCGCTGATGCGATTGGCACCTATTTCCAACAACTTCCCTCTCATTTCATTTTTCATACCATTACCTATAACAGAGTCGGCCTAATACCCTGGACTTTTCATACATCCGGCATATGTAAAGTATACTTAACTGAGATCTTTCATCTTGCTTTATCACTTCACTTGTATAAGATTACATAAAAAATTGTAGGCTTTGTATTGCAATTTTTCTTTTGATATTTCGCAGTCTTACCTTCAGGAGTGCATTAAAATATTCCATTATGGTTACGCATGCATCGCTCTTCTCCCTGTATATAATATCGTTTATTCAGGTTTGCACTACTTTTTCAGTGGTCGGTGCGTATCTGTAGCACCACTAAATCCTCTCTTGTCTTGTAATAATTTAAGGGGACCGCATTTGTTCAGTCATAGAGCGTTCATCTCATTCCTGGGGTCCCTGGTTTAATCCTGCTGGCGCCAAGTTGACTTCGTGGTTGATACATTATGTGTGTGTGTTTTTTTCGTGGTTTTCCCGTTTCCTCCCACTTCATTCCATCATTTCATTAATTCCCATCATCACTGTCTTTTTTAGCATACACAACATAAACGTGGAACGTGAAATGAAAGATTTCATTTAATTTTCTTTTCCCTTAAGTTTTAACATCGTAATTCTATCATCAGCGCTGTAAGCACTTACCAAGAATTACCTCTACACTATTTGTTATGCAAGCAAGTCTGGAATCAGAAATATTGAATCTATGTATAACCTTGGATTATCGACCCAAACATAGTTATCGTATTTCGATTCATGGAGTTTACGAAGGCAAATAAATGAATTTAATCTGTGACATTCTTTTAGATTAAAACAGACTTATTGCCAATGAAAGTAGATGATTATGAAAAACAAGTTGGATGATGTTCACGAACAAATGAATATTCGTACCACGAACAAGAAAATGGAACATTTTGTGACCCTTTAACTTTCTTTATGGGTCAGTGACAACTTTCAGGATCATTCCTTTTAAAAACAAGACATTTGGTCATCGTACGTTATGTCCATGTTTCAATGTCGGAAAGGAATAATAAAACATTTTCCCCGATAAATTAATGATTGCCAGTCCGAGAAGACCCAATAGTTACTAATAGAGCGAATGGAATACATATTACCAAATAAAATAAGAACAGATATTGATTAATTTATATTGAGATGAATTTCAGTGTGCTACTTACCTAGAAAATGCCGTGTTTTGAGCAAACGGTGAGCCGTGGATCGAACACGGTGGCCAAATTGTGTTGGCTGCGTTGCAGCTGGAGCATGAATATTGGATCCTACTCCTCTTTGCGGGCTTTCCACAGGCAGGGGACGGTTGGGACTCGACGATGGAACAGGAATCCGAAAGCTCAATAGTCCGTTGGGCTAGTATCTGGACTTTTGACAGTGGTGTCAGAGAAGGGAATTTGCTGAAATACCAGTTTCCCGTTCCTTACAGCGATATTTTTTCCATTTAGTACAGTTTAACCTGATTAAGATTTCATGCTGGTACATTTCAGTCAGGACATGAGTCTGATAGTACGCAGCATTGAATTTGACGTTTTGCTCCATCTTTCGGAGACACAGTTTGCCCCTGTACGAGAAATCGACCACAATTATGAATGCTTTTGAGAAACTGTTCTAGCTGCTCGCGATAGAGTGGGGAGCCCAGGACTCTGTGGCGCATATATCCGTATAATACGATTCACAGTGGCACGACCCAAACGAAAATTACGCATTTTCTATCATGCGCGATGCTTTGGACTTTGCGTCGGAATGAACCCCTCCCAGAATTGGTTCAATGTGGACCCCATAGCAGAACATACCGCGATCTGCGATATAATCGCAGAAAATTTGCTGCGCCTTTGCAGAAAAATTGCGAGAGAAAAAATAGCTAGCAGAAGGACTTTCCGTCTTGTTCAAACTTCTTTGAGTTTACGAATATATTCTCATTTCAGTTTTTGATAGATGTAGATCAGAATAGATTATTTTTTGAATACAAGATTTTCATTAAATTTATGCAGGACTTGGTAAACCAGCTCAAGAAATGAAAGAAAGTTTTTTTTTTTTTTTTTTCGAATTGAAGACTCTCTTTAAAGTTGCAGTAACAGATTTCCGACACAAATAATCTGTTGCAGTAAAGTTAATGATGTTTTGTTTGACTATACCATTGTCTGAGGCCATATGTGAAAGCTGGGGTTCAGTGGTTACTAATGTGATTGTGAAAAGGCCAGCAGCAAAGGATGGAGTTAGTGATGGTATTGCAACAACAGACCAGTTTACGTACATTATCCTAAATGTACTCCCATCAGGATTTAAAAAAAAAAATCCTTAAAGCTGCTCTCATTACAATATATGTTGTATAGTATCATAAATATTTTAAATCTGCTTCTTTTAGCAAAACTCTTTAAAAAAAAAAAGTGACTTCACAGGTTGTAACTCGAACTAGGGATACCACTGAAAACTCTTTACAATGCTTCATGTAACGCTGTAATAAAAATATGATAGTATCACCTTGATTTTTTTAAATTTTGGAATTCCTGCAGAAAATTTTTGATTTACAAAAGCTTATCGCAGAAAAACAAAGAAAGTTCTGCCATCGGAAATTTCGGTAGCATCAGACTACACTCGATCACACCACTCTATTGTGTGCGTAATGAGATACTGTCGCTTACCTTGTGGCAATATCATGGCTATGGGTTGCGCATGCGCATGGTTGCTCATTGATTTCGGCTCAATATAAATTAATCAACCTTTGTACTAATCGCTTTTTTATTCCTAAGGAAATTATATCCAATTTTCTGATACGAAATCGGACATCCATTATTAAGGGCTGTAGAAGCTTAAAATATATTCAGCCACCAGGATCTTTACATGCTTAAAGCTTCGACTTCAGTGGAAATCTTCAATAAAAAAAGGTAACGCACGCATCTTAACCTTGTAATGTGTTTAATAGCTCACTGCATTTTTTTTTTTTTTTTATTTAGGAGAATACACTGTGTATCCGTACCTTTTTTTAAAAAATAGTTAATCTGTTGACGTTTAAGCACTTACTCCAAGCTGAAATTTAAAGAAAAAAGGGAAAGAGGTAAACATATATGCACCCAAGAAAATACAGTGCGCTATTAAAACTCGTTACTATTTTTATTATTATTATTATTATTATTATTATTATTATTATTATTTTTTATAATTAAGATTTCCACTGAAATCGAAGCATTTAACCATGTGAAGATCCTGGTTCTGAATATGTTTAAAGCCTTCACAGTCCTTGATAGTGGATACTCGATAAAGTATCTGAAATATTGGATGTTATTTCCTTAGGAATAGAGAAAAGATTAGTAGCTAGTTTCTTAAAACACCACTAGTTCTTATCTTATTTTGTAGTTGTCATTTAGTATCAGCCTGCACCAACGTTTTTTATGGTCTGTTTTATTACTATTAATAGTATTTTGTTTTTCGCAGGTGTTGCTGCTTCATGAGTAGCCACTGTGATGCCACTGCTAAAGAGCAACGAATTATCTCCAGAATCAGACCCAACTCACCAGTATTTTCACCATCACTATGCTACAAAAGTACTCCAAAATCTCAATTATCTTCGACAGAATTCAAGATTTTGTGATGTTGAAATCACTGCTGGTGGAAAGGTCATGAAGGTTTGTAGACGTTTTGTATAAATTTTTGCTTATGTCATTTGAAGGCGCTATACAACTCAAGTTTCCACTTTTTAGACTGCCAGACTATGTTGTGTATGGGAAGTCTTATAGAACGACTATGTCCGTCCGTCTGTCTATCAATCGACAGGTATTAGAGCAAAAATAATAAGAGAGTGAGGAGCAGTTTCTTAAAGATCGATGCAGCATCCCGTACATGTGTTCAATCTCGACCTTTGTCCCTGTATTCAAGCCGGAAGTGGCGAAAATTTTATAATTTCCAGTTTCAATATTGATTCCTGTAGGGAAAAATAACGGTAATAGATAGCGAGCAAAGTTTTTTCGTATGAATTCAGTATCGTAAGAATATGATCCGTCTCTGTTTCAAATGGAAGTGGTAGAAATCTGCTACTACTTATGATTTTCTGGCAAGAGGGTACGGTTCTCAGTGGTAGAGCACTTACCTCTGATGCATGGGGTCCGTGGTTCGATCCCTAGTCAGATACATTTGTGCTGGATAACATCGTGTTCGTGGATTTTATCGAAGTACTTCCGTATTGAAACTCGAAATGGTTGATTTCTATCACTTCCGGTGAATGGATTACTTCTATCAAAGAACTCGATTCCTAGCATTTCACTCTCTACATCATTCAAACTTTTTTTTTTTTTTTTTTTTTTTTTTTTGCGTACCCGTAGAGAGTTCGCCATGCAATTGTGTACCCCTGAAGCTCTTTAAAAGAAATTAAATCGAAATGAACTTATGAACTTATTAAACTTAAACACATGTTCTATTGATTAAAAAGGGGAACAAACAGAGACCCAACAAAAGGACAATCAGCGTGCCAATCAAAATGAGATGAGATGAGAGGGGGGGGGGGGATAAAGTGCGAATTAACATGAAAAATTTCAAAACATATAGGAGACATCCAGTTCTACTGAGGGGAATTTCCCTTTATCCTTCCTGACAATTCGCACACTGGGGACAATGTTAAAAATTCAAAAACTAAAAGTAACTTCAGAACTAACCTGTTAATGAAATGACTGAGCTTGTTTCCGGGAAGCAAACTCCTCGATTCTTGATCGAATCTTCGACAGTGCGAGAATCAGAGAAATTCGCTTACGGTCTTCCATAATGAGATGCGCTTACAGTCTGTGTATATGGACTTCAGATATAATTATAAAGACCACAAACTACATGACTGGAATATTTTTGTAAAGCTTCCAAAACCGTGGGATGATTTACAGAGGTGTAAAAAATGGATTCATGCGTGTGGAAGAAATTCCGAGACTGTATGCAATAAATGTAAACCGATTACTTGGAAATATTAGACGCGCGTGACGTCATCTCAAAAATCGTTCATTTGAAAGAAAAATTTTCTCCAACTCTGACCATTCAATAAATATTGGAAATATGCTTATTTTAGGATTACGTACCCCCCAGAAACATCTTCGCGTACCTCCGGTTGAATAGCACTGCTTTACATTGTCTCCCAGACAAACATACAAACAGACAGAGAAAAATACAAGAGTTTTTGTAAACCAGACTCCTTAAATAAACTAGGTAAATGTTCGTAAGATGATCTTGATTTATAACCATTTCGTCGCCTAAGCCTGGCTTCAAGTTATGTTCTTTATCATTTGGATATCGAAGTACTAAATAATTACTCAGAGAAAGTGTACTCATTTCATTATTGTTTGATTTCCACAATATTGTAATGACCAACAATGTTATTTATTAGATATTACAATTCATCATACAGGATTTACGAGATTATCATGTAAATATTACGAAGAATATTATATAAGAAAATAAAGAAATAACTTGAGTTTTCTTTACACATCGTTTCTCGATGCGAATTCAATGGAAGGTTCAAGCATGAAAAAAATGCGATTGCTGGGCCAGTCACGCTACTCTGGATTTTTGTTGACCAATGGCTGAACAAGCAACACATGTACTATTTTTTTTCTTTTAACTTTGTTACTTTCCCCATTACGTAATCGAGATTTCAATTTACACTTGAAACAGTCCTTACAATAATGTTTATAATGATTCTTTGTTTGTGTCCCCTTTTGCTTTGCTTTCAGCTATTCTATTTGCTATTCCTTCTTGTAATTGAGAAATTACAAAGTCACGTTTCCTAAATTCCTCGAAGATCCACAAACGAAGTTCTTTTTCACCTAGGTAGTATCTCATATCTTGAAGCACAGCGTTACACGTAGATCCCATTCCATAAGACTGCGCCATTTGTTAGGTTTGTTTCTTTTAGGCAAGAAAAGGTATTTATTTTAACTTTCCAGTCTACTATAATTAACAATGAATGCCTAAACAACTTCCAAACTGCTTCAACCTTTCAGTATATATATATATATATATATATATATATATATATATATATATATATATATATATATATATATATATATATAGGGTGGTCCGGAAGTGGGCGTACCCCCCTTTAGTTTCAACAGTATAATGTTAGTTATGGTAGAATGTCTGTACACAGTTACCTTGAAGTCTTAAGAGTCATAAGCATCGGTATGATCACCTGCGCCAAGTTCTCGCAGATGTTTTGCGGAGATACTCCAGAGTTACGATGGTGAAGGCGTGTAGCAACAGCTGCTTGTAATTCCTGCGTTGTGTGATATTGAGTGTTTTTACTTGTTGCTTTATGAAATCCCAGAGAGCATTGTATGGTGTCAGATCGGGACTTCTTGGAGGCCAGGCAAAGGGATCTGGTAAAGATGCACAACCCCTTCCAATCCAGGGCCAGGAAACGTCTGATTCACGTAATTGCGCACGTGAATCGCGAAGTGCGCTGGTGCTCCATCCTGCTGCATCACAACAGAGTCTTTGATACCATTTTCATCCAATTGAGGCACCACCACTCATTAAGCATCTTGACGAGGGAATGATTTATTTATGTATTTAACAATCACCAGATGCAGCTCAGAGGCTATTTTATACTGGATATCTAACAACATGGAAAGGATTTGCGAAGAGATCGGCCAGGGCCTATTTTAGTAGGTACCATCCCGGCATTTGCCAGGTAGGACTGAGGGAAACCCTGGAAAACCCCAGTCAGGATGGTCGGCAGCGGGAATCGAACCCATGACCTCCCGAATGCGAAGCCAACGTTGTACTACTTGAGCCACTTGAGATACGTAATGAACAAAGAGAAGAACATGCTATTTTTGAGAAGGCTACGGCGTCGAAACTTAAATTTGTTTTGTGCGTTTGTTCAGTAAATATATTATCTTCCCAATGTGTTATTTGTTTGAACTCACACACACAGTACAATAAATTTTGTATGTCATGTAGGAGTTTTTCCTTGTTTTTGTATTTTTAATTCACAATAAAAAATATTGCTTATAATGCATATGAATGTTAAAACTTAACTGCAAGGATTAATTTTTTGGGATTCATAATAAAAATGTGTTAAGAATTAAAATTGTTGGAAATATGTTTTCGAAATTCATGTTTATTTTCGAGGTATAGTATTATTATCTGCATCCACTACTACTTAAATGAGTTTTTGTATTCTAGAGAAGCGAAACAAAACTGCTTTATCAATTTAAAGCGGAATTTGGAAAAAAAGCCCAAAATTTCCCAAGCAAAAAAGCGAAGCAGAAAAAACCGTCTCCCCAACTAAAAAAAAAGCTTTTTTTTTTTGTTCGAACCCTTGCATCTCTATTTGGAATTGAAATAAGTTAACGACTGGCAATCAATTCAAAATTCAAGCCCAATATTTTCACTTAAATGGCATAATTAACATTTAATATTAATTTCTAATGTTTTATCTTCAGTTCGTGACTTGTATTACGCGAGAAGAAGAAAGATTTGATTTAAATCAAAAAACCAACAAAAATGATTTTTTTTTAAAAAAGAAAATCATGATTTTTTTTTCCACCCTGGTATGTGCGAATAATCACTTTGTTTACTTGCATTGAACTTTAGCGTCCTTTTCTCACACCGAGGCTATGTCAGACGTGGACCTACAGTTTAAGATGGAAACCTAAAGTAATTAGCAAAACTAATTAAAAATGATAAACTTTAAAAAGTTGACAGGACAGTGCAATTATATTTGAGACAAGCAATTATAAACATGTGTTCATATTCGTATATAAAGTATTTTAATTAATTATGTTAGTAAGAAACTGAAAGCTTATTAAAAGGAAGTATTTGTTGAGTTAAGTTGAATTGATTTTAACATTAACGTCTTGTTCAGCAGTGAGGCTATATGAGACATGGACCTACTGATTAATGTGGAATTCGAACCACTTGAGCTCCCGCCGGAAATCGAACCCGGGTCCCCTACGCCAAGAAGTGTTTGCATATGTTAAGCTATGTTTGTAGTATAATCAATTGAAGGAATTTCCTGTTTATGACCAATAGTGTCTGATATATAAACAATTTTATATCCAAACTTCGAGTTTTTCTTGTGACCCTAGGTGAAATGTGTTTAGCAATAGTTAGATTACATTACGCGCCCTCAAGTTAGCATAAGATGCGCCATTAGAAATTTATCCAAGCGTGGACACTTTTACCATTGCCATGACCCCTTGGCCGGTAGTTGTTTGGAGGCCTTAGTGCTGTATAAAGATCTTGAATGGCCCGAAACGTGTTTGTGAAGTTAAAAATAGTATTATAGAACTTAAAGGAAGAGAAGAAAGTACGATATAGCAGCTCCTTTGGTGCAGACCATTTAGGACAGATCAAATGTGGCTAAAGATAGTATAATACTGTCTCCTCATTGTCTATTGTGTACCTTAAGAAAAAAAAAATATTAATATTAATAACTAAAAGGGAAACAGTGAATTAGAAAATCAAATTATGGATTAAAATTAAACGAGTGGTTGCAGTCTCTTATTGTCATAAATAACAATCTTTTTTTAATATAACAAGTCACTTACAATGGTAGTATAGTGGATATTTTTGTAACAATATCATTATTCATCTGTGAACATTCAAGAGTATTGAGTTCAAAACCAGACATAGTATGTTAGCTTAACTGCATAACAGATAAGTTTTAGATTCACTTAATGCTAAGCCAATTATAAAGAAATAAGCTAAATATTTAAACATTGAAATTTTCCTGTTACCTCCTAATGACATGTCACATGCAAGTAGACAGTTAAAGTTGTCTGAGTCATACTTTACCTTATCGCCGATCCTGCTTAGGTTGACCGTACAGTGCTCTCTTTCTATATTTGTAGTTTATTAAAGAATTTTCCATTTCGATGCTTGATGAGGATCCAGAATGATTTTTTAGTTGCAAACTTGGTCATTTTATATGGAATATTTTTATATGGTTGTCCTTGTTTGCCTTAATTATTTTTCCTTTTTACTTTGCCAAAAGCCAATATAAAAATTTACAAAATCTTAAGAAAGTCCTAATTACATTTTCTGAAAAATATTGTTATCTAATGATGTAAAAATAAGTATTTTTGAACTTAAACGTATCCTGAGGTTTGCTTTCGTCTTTTTTCGTGATCTTATCCGAATTGTTAATTACTACTGACAAACATTGTTATTTGACTACAGGTGATTCTTGACTTTTGCTTGTGCTTCCAACGATTTCTTGATTACAAATACTGTCCTTGTCATTTTTAAAAATAATGTTATGCACGTATCCAAAAGTTAAGATATTACAAAAAACTTCGTTCCATTTTCACCTATCGAATTGCGATTATGACTTTTATGAATAAAAATAATGATTTTTTTTTTAAATTCTTAGTTCACGGTTTCATTACAATTGCATTGATTGGATTTGAGTTTAATGTATCGTTCAGCAGCGAGGCTATATGAGACGTGGACCTAGAGGTTAACGTGGGATCCGAATCACATGTAATCCAGCCAGGAATCAAAAGTCGGGTCTCCTTTGCGTTTACGCTACCCAAATAGCCATGAGGGTACTCCGCACACTTTCGACACCTCACTACACAAAGAAGGTGGTTGATGCAGTCAAAACCACATTTTGGATGCCTTCTACCATTTAACAGAAGTGGGTGATATTTGAACCGCATTTTGACGAAAGAAGAATAGGAGAATACGTCCCTGGACTTTCAGTTGATAGAAAGGCATCTTACTGGCTACGTCACCACGCCTCTAGAATTTAGAAAGTACAAAAAAATCTGTCAAAGTCACAAGTTTAAAACTTAAGTTCTCTTTTTGTGATACGCGAATTCCCTTATAATATGAACCGCATCTCACTTTACTCTGTTTTTTCTTTCCTCCTTTTTAATAATTAGTGTGACACATCGAACTTCTCATTTTATAGATTTCTTTGCGTTGATTAAGTTTTAGCAAAATTTTTACAAAACAGACAGAATTGTAGGGATTTTCTAATACACAATAACACACTGAGCAAGACTATGTGATAATATGTAAAAAACAGTATCATGTAACAGTTTCAACACAATAACTGTGTCTTCATCAGACTTCCACTCCTTCTGGCTGTTTGGGAGTTGAGCACCTAATTATAAGTTGATCTCCGGAAAGTATATATAAGTAATGACCAACTCCCAAGCAACCAGGAGAAGTGGAAGTCTGATGAAGACACAGTTATTGTGTTGAAACTGTTACGTTATACTGTTTTTTTTTTTACATATTATCACATAGTCTTGCTCAGTGTGTTATTGTGTATTAGTACAAAATGGAAACAAGGCCTGATAGAATAGTTATAGGGATTTTCTATAATAGAAAAGAGTAAGAAAAACAGGAACATACGATAGTTTGCACAAGTGTAACAAGAAGGAACAATTTGCGAATAAGAATTGGGATAGTTATAAGTTTCCTTGAAATATTGCAAATGATCATTTACAAATGTCTGTTCTCAGGAAACATAGAGATAAATGTTAAGTATGTAGTTTTGTATCAGAAGTTAGTTTTACCTTAAGTATAGGGTGTATAGACACGCTCTTGTTAACAACTTGTACTATTTTCCAGGCTCATCGGGCTGTTCTGTCAGCAAGTAGTCCGTACTTCCAAGCCATGTTTACTACAGGGCTAGCCGAAGAACAACAGGACACTGTGGAGCTTCATTCAATATCTCCAAACATTTTAAATAGTCTCTTGGACTTCATTTATACGGGTAATAAACAAAAACTATGTTTTATATATATACAAAGCGAGTCTGCTTCAGTTCCAGCTCTTACCAATTTCTCCATCGTAGGATTGAAAATATGGATGGAAATGTTTTCTGTATACATTAGTATAGTACAGCTTATTTTAAACTTTTTACACATGGGATGATTTTTCACATTTATTTTACTACTCATATGCCATACCAGCTTACATCGTTCCAATTCGATCACCATTCCAGTTTCTTTTGGTTCTCCTGTTTCCTACTTTTTCTAAATTCTTTTACCATCGCCATCATCCATTTGCTTTTATCATCTGACTCCAGTGTTCGTAGGTTTTCGTTAAAAAAAAAAAAAAAAAAAAAAATCCTTGACTAACAAAATTTTTCCTTTTCAAATTATCCCTAGTTTGTTGCGTGTCTGATTCCTATAACAGAAGTTATGTGATCAAATCAATTTAGCTATATTAAAGGAAGTGTCACCTACATTTGTTTTCTGTTCCTTCATTTTTTTACTTTTCCTTCACTTTTTTCTTCACTCAGCCAACAGTGGCTGCTAGTTATGCCACTTTAAAAAAAAAAAATGATATTGTATTGTTTTATTTCTAAAGAGCAAAGCAATCAGTCAATGCGAGAATTTCCCTGAATTTTCACGTTTTATCGAAAAAGTACCTTTTTCTCTTCTTGCTAAATTTCCCTGATTAGCAGATTAGGGAAATTTCGCTGAAACTACGAATGCTGTCCGACTGCTACACTTTATTACGATAATCGTAGGAAGCAGTGAAAAATGTTTAGACAAGGTTCCTACTGGGCAGGGAAAACTCAAGAAAAATGATGTAGGCCAAGGAAAAAGACTGGACATCAGGGAAAGTCAAGGAAAATTTATAAAATATATTTTTCTAACATTAATTGTGCACCAATTTCAGCTTAGCCAACCATTAATGTTCACAGCTCAGATTTTTATAGGTGGTAAGTGAAATATACGTATGAGCAATTGATTACTGTTTGTCTCTATGGAATAAATATTTTCATATATATAAATATTGACCGTTACTTATTCCTTATTTATATGTCAACGTCATCCGACACCTGTAATGAAAATCAGGGAATTCCCTGCCAAAGGTCAGGGAGAGGTCAGGAGAATGGATTTCTCCAGATCAGTAGGAACCCTAGAAATTGGTATGAAGATCAATACGATCAGTAAAATAAAAGGTAACAGGTGGAACAGTCCAATCCTATAACTTTCAAAACAAATAGTAAACAAGGCTACCGTACCAATTTCCAAACACCATTCAAAGATTTATATATATATGATCTGAAAGCAAATTGTGAATAACAGTGAAGTGATTGCAAAATTTCTGTTTATTTTGTCTTCAGTGAACTCAACCAACTTGTTTGTAATTTCTCATTCCTTTCATGACCGAGATTACATGAGAATTAAACATAAGAGGTATAGTGAAATCCATATTGCATGAGCCATCTTGTACGAAAGGCTAAGTACTACGTATCTAATGACTTAGTGTGTTTGTTTTGTAGTCTCTCTAGTGTTGTAGGTATTGGCTGAGGAGGGTGGTGAGAGTATTTTTCTTCATTATTTTATAGGGTCACCAGAATATAAGAGCAGTGGAAGTTAATTTATAGACCATTTCTTATTGTGTTTTGTTATTAAGTACAATTGTTGAAGTGATTGTTGTAATTTGAAGAGGAAAGTGGAAGCACCAGAACAATTGTGAAAGTCATTTTCAAAACCTGCCAAGTCCATTTTGGGCAAATATTGAAAAAGTGCTTGTTCCAAATAAAGAAAAATCTTCTTCACTCATTTTATCTCATTTAAGTGAAGTACGAGAAAGTTTGAAACAAACGCTATTTCAATGTTTGTCCAAAATAGACTTGGCAAGATTTGGAAATGACCTTCACAATTGTCACACAAAGTAATTCTCTGCCTGATACGGGAAAATCTACATATAAAATCCGGGAATTCTGTAGAATTTGTACACAGAGACTATTAATGGTAATACTTTTTCAAATATTCTTTAATGTTTAAAATTCTTTTTCATATGGAACAATTCAGTTAGCAGCCATCCATGGTGGTACAACGCTGAACTCTGGTGTGAACGATCCCCAGATCCGCAAGTTTCTGGAGGACAGCATTTTGTTCGTAGGTTTTCTCGAGGTTTTCCCGTGTCCTCCCACATTTTAATTCTTCCTATTATCTCACAATCATTCATATTATACCTGTTTTAGCTTAGGCGTGGGACATAAAGCTACAAATTTCGTTTTGTTTTATTTGATCCCATGGTAAATAGTTTCACGTATTCAACAAAGATCGACTTAACACGACTGCTCGCACTAGCTTTAAGTTATACTTTTTTGTTTTCTTGTCAAACCTATACAAGTACAAGAATTTTCACTAACGGCATTGCCTGTGACATCATTGCCATAACTTCGATCCCAGCTCGGAACAAGTGGGATTTGTGCTGGACAAACAAACACTGTGTGCGTGGGTTTTCTTTGGGGGGGGGGGGGGTTCTTCCGTTTCCCATTTCTTGATTCTAGTATTTCATTCATTATCATCATTAAGACTCGGGTTTCTATGACATGTCATATTTTTATCCTGGCATCATCTTTTTACATGCCTAATGCAGTGTAAACACATTTCTGATTCTTGTGAACACGAAAAGACTCATGTTTTTATTAGTCATATAAATGTATATTTGAACCACAGTTTAACTTTGAGTCACATTTGCCCCTGAAGTAATGTAAAAGGCAAAACCTAGGCAAGTTTCGCTTGTTGCTCAGAATTAGTGTATTTGCTAGTATTGTCACTGTGGTTATGTGGAACTTCCATTCTTAGAAGTATTTTGCCTTCTGTAACGTGATTTGAAGAAATATTTCTTGACCTGACGTAGCATCAACCACCTTGAAAAGAGGAATCTCCACTCCAGCCTCTGTCTGTCTCCTCTATCCTGTATCCTTCCTTGTAGTGATTTGTTGCATATTGATGGAAAATATTTATATCTACATCCGGACGTAACTTGAAATGTACGGAAGTTGAAAGGCTATACTGTGAAAATACTTGTAATCCACGTTCAACACGATCGGGAAGAATTTTCAACTGGGCTCTCATTGAAATCATAAGTTATCATTATGATAACATCCAAGTGTGGGAATTATTTAATATTCATTGGAAGGTTTTGTGTCTGAGAGAACCTGGCATCCAAGGTCGGATCCAGGATTTTCTGAGGAGGGATGCACCAATAACAACTACTACATTTGAATTAAATTTGATTTTTCTTAATGACTTTACGCATCTGTGGTGAATAAAAAATATTGTCTTGCTTGGTGATTCCTTTTGCTTCAACCTTCAGAAAATCGAACTAAACTATTGCTTGTGCAAAGCTCTGCTTACTTTTAAGCATTAAACGGAAACATGACGGCAGAAAGTTTCTGAAAGTGTTGCTATTTTCACTGCTAGCTTCTCTTTTTAGATAGTGTTACTTATAACGAAAAGAGGGCGGGTGCACATGCACTGCTGCACCCCCCTTAAATCCGGCTCTGTTGGCATCATTGAGTATAGTTTCAAGATTCCTAAATTCAAAGTCCTACCATAGTGTGAGATTGCATGGCCATATTTTGGCAGTTTTAGGTCATGAGTGCATGCATATTTTCAAAGCTTTTCTATGACCGCGGTCATAGAAAGCCGACTCCTAATCTTCACTGTCTCCCGTAGCCTCGGTGCATATTTGTGGGATGTTAATCTATAAAAAAGATGTGTGATGTCACCTATAAACAACGAGATCAATTTGCAATTTTGCCCTTCGGCCCAAATATACCAAATTTACTCATCCACGAGGTAGACCTGCAACTTAACTTATTATCAACAAAGGTAATAGACTATATATTTTTTTCATAATGGAATATTATTCGAATTATTTGATGTTCGTTTTTTACTTATAGCCATTAAGTTGCATGGTACTATGTCTTCTTGACATAACATGTTGTTCTATTAATATTTGCTGTACTAAAATTTACCATCTTTGGATATTTGAAGGAGAAATCAGTATCCGACAAGAAAATGTACAGGACCTAATGATAGCAGCCGATATGCTGGAATTGAAGGAAGTTGTTTTAGGCTGTACGGAATTTTTGAAACGGGAACTACATCCATCCAATGCTATAGGAATTTACAGGTAGGAAAGTGTTACATCGTTTTTATTTCACTTTTGTAGTAAGTCGTTTTAATTTCAAGTGGAACGAGTAACTTTCAATTACTTTGGTAAACACATATATTTAACGTTTCATTACGTACAGGTGTATATCCTTCAATATGAAAGCAAGTGTATGTTTTACGGATACATAAAACAAATGATAGACAAAGTGCCAGCAACTACAGACTAATCACTCTTGTCAACGCATTCTCAAAGATATTTGAACTAATTATACATAAATATATGAACGTAAGAAATATCTTAAATGAGTCTCAACGTGGTTTTTCTAAGGGCAAGTCAATTGTAACCAATCTGATCCATTTTGTAGACTTTACGTACCACACACTGAAGAATAAATTGCAAACCGATGTAATATATAGATGTTTCAAAAATTTTTGACTGTCATTCATAAATATCTTACTAACAAGTTATCGAACATTGGTTTATCATCTTTGTATACATTCGCTGGTTTGAAAGCTGTGTGTGAAATAGAACATACGAAGTTAAAATTGGAGCTGTACATTCTTGTGTAGGCTATGCAAAAAATTGAATACCGCAAAGGTCGACCTTGGGGGCTCCCCTTATTTACTTTTTTTTAAATGATCTCCCGGAAAAAAATCAAATACTCTAACATTATGTTATATACAGACGATATGAAGTTCTGCAAATTAGTCAACAGTAAGTATGATAATTATTTACTGCAGCAAGATTTAGATGCAATAAACACGTGTTATAGAAACAATTTACTAAAAATTAATGGTATGAAAACAAAAGTTATGACGTACACAAACTCAATATTATTTGTCAGTAAATATGAGGTTAATGGTGTACAAATAGATAAAATAAACATTATTAAAGATCTAGGTATTATATTTGACAGTCTGTTAAAGTTTTTTTGCTACATAAATTCTATTGTACAAGGTACCAGAAGAATTATAGGTTTTAGTTTTAAACAGTGGCCTGTGTTTCAAAGAGAGAAAATATATGTATATTTATATAAATCACTTGTAAGACTAAAACTAGAATTTTGATCGGTAGGAACAGTATTTCTAAAACTGTGGCAAACAAAATCGAATCTGTGCAAAAATGTTTTATTTGACTGCTTTCTTTTAAAATGAAAATTAGCTATTATTCACATAGCTTTGATTATTTGGGTTTAGAGAGTCTTACGAATAGAAGAAAAGATTTTGACAAAGTATGCATGCAGAAGATACGAGATAATATATATATCAGTAAATACTGTTTGCGAAACATACGTTTTAAAGTATCAAATTATAACATAAGAAATAGCACGATTTTAGATTCTGTGCATTGGAAATGTGAAATTTTAAAAAGATCCTCTAACTAACTAACTAACTCTATGGCCTATGGAACCCGCAGGTTCAGTGCCGCGTTCACAAAAGCTCTCCGCTGACTTCTATCCTTAGCTAATTGCATCCAGTTTCTACTTTGTATTCCTATCTCTGCGAGATCCATCTTAATATTATCCTCCCATCTGCGCCTAGGTCTTCCTAATGGTCGTTTTCCTATGGGTCTTCCAGTCAAGACTTTGAAAGCGTTTCTACTTTCTTCCATTCTAGCTACATGACCTGCCTACCTAAGCCTCCTAGACTTGACGACCCTAACAATGTTGGGTAAACCGTATAAACTATGTAGTTCCTCGTTGTGAAGTTTCCGCCATTCCCCTTTCTCGTTCCTCTTGGGTCCGAATATGCTTCTCAGGATCCTGTTCTCAAATACTTTCAGTCTATGTTCTTCCCTCAGAGTAAGCGACCATGTTTCTCAACCATACAGAACAACAGGCATGATTATCGTTTTATATATTTTAAGCTTCAAATTCCTCGACAGAATTCGCGACGACAAGAGATTTTGAACCGAATAGTAACACGAATTCCCTGCTTTTAGTCGACATTTAATTTCTTCGTGAATATTATTTTCGTCTGTTAATATTGATCCTAAGATCCTCTAAGTATGTGAATTCATACTGATTGTTAAGTAAGTGAAATGACATTTTTTTTTTTTTTTTTTGAGCAGTAACTATAGCAATATTAAGCCAAAATGTAATTTTAAAACTGCTATTCTTTTTCTTTGTTTGTTTTTAGGTAGAGAGCTTAACAGTTTTTACATTATTATTATTATTATTACCTATTATTATATCGTAATGTATTTCTCTAATACTAGATAACAAACAATCTATATTTTTGCTAACAAGCTGTTCACGGCACTGAAATAAAGGCTATTATTACTATTACATGTTCTGTAATAAGAGTAATGTTAATAATAATACATGTTCTGTAATAACTTGGACAGTGAAAATGCAGTAATGCCGCGATTATACGCGGAATTGGATGACAAACGGATCGCGAATAACCAGAAAAAAAAGACTAAAAATGAGGTTCAGACACGAAAAAAAAAAATATTTCAGCATAAAAACTATGTTTTATTGTACACAAAACATAATAAAACTTTTAAAATAGGTATAGTACAGCAGAAACTTTAGCTCTACGTCTGATTTTTATTGCTTTTTACAACGCAATTTATTTTTATGTTTTAGAGCATATGATATTATTTGCATGCGAAGTGTCAGTCCGCAGCGACTACTTATGAAAAATAGTTGAGCGCGACTGCAACAGGATTTAAAAAAAAAAAAAAAAAAAATGCGGCTCTCGCGGAAAATCGTGACTTTACTGTATTTTATTTATTGTGCTAGTTGATAATTAGTTTACTTTTATTTTAGGTTTGCCGATGGTCATAATTGTGAAGACCTTGCGAGTTCTGCAATGGAATTCATACAATGCCACTTCCCACAGATATCGTACGAAGAAGAATTCTATGAACTACCAAAGGACCAGTTGGCTGTCCTCCTTTCTAGTGAACACCTAAGGGTAGACAGTGAATTTCAGGTACGTTTCAGAATTTTAATGTATGTTTTATTTCGATGTTCTATCTGAAAGTAGATTCTTGCCCATTTGCTTATCAAAGCTAGGGAGAGTTAATAGGCAAATAGAACGGAAGTAGAGTTTCCTAAAGAGGTAGTGGTGGTTAAAAATATATGGGAATATTTGCTGATGGACGTTATGGAATACGTAAATATAATTAAATAATAGGCATTCACCTTGTACAGCCGGCATTGTTTCATTAACTCCAGTTTCTTTTCTTTCCTTACAAAGTCATCCTCGAAGAAGGCCGTGCTGAAATATTTGAAGAACACAGGATCATCCGAAAAATTCTTAAATTTTGTATTATTTCTTGTTGATCGTCGTAAAGCATATCCACATTTTCCAGTATAACCTCAGTAAAAAAAATATTCGATTTTAATGCAATATGGTGTGTATATTTTTTAGGAGGTATTACGACAGAATCAATCCTCGAAAAAGCAAAATTTGCTGATTCGATTGTTTATTTACAAGGCGTGTCCAGAATGTAAAGTACCGTTTAAAAAAAAAATACTAAAACTGGTTTGTTCAAGCCAAATTTATTTTTACATGAAAGAGCCACCAATGTTCAAACACTTGTCAGAGGGACTGACCAACTTGTTCAAACCTTCATCAACATGTTCCACAAGTACGCACCGTTTCGTTTGAATGCCACCACAGCGCTAGTGTCGGCGCTGCGCTCATGCAAGCTAATATCATTGTTTCATTGCCTCTCCACTGCCGCCAGTACGGTTGAGTTGTCGCAAATGCGCGGTCCTGTGATCGTTTATAATGTTTAAAACATTTGCTGAACCCACCGGCTGTAAGATTCGTTCTGTTATCCGATTTTGGAATGCAAGGAACGTTACGCCGGCCGAAATTCATTATCAAATTGTAGTGAATGATGGAATGGTGCAAAAGAGGGCGAGGCAGTTTAATGAAGGGCGGACAAATATCCACGACGAACCACGAAGTAGACGGCCATCAGTTGTACTGAGGAGTTCGTAAGAAAATGGATGAGAAAATTCCTAAGAATAGACGGTGTACAATGACAATACTTTCAGATGAATTTTCTTAAGTTTCGAGAACTATTTTGCAGGAGATTGTTACCGACTGCTTACGTTATCGCAAACTATTTCCTCTGTGTTCTGAAAAATACTCACAGACGTCCACAAAACCAAACAGCGTGGTACTGCTTTGATATTCCTTACTCGTTACACCGAGGAAGGAGAGGACTTTTTAAACCAAATCGTGACTGGTGATGAAACGTGGGTTCGACATGTCACACTAGAATCGAAACAATAATCAACGGGGTGGCGGCACACAGGATCTCTCACAAAGCAAAAGTTCAAAACGACAATGTCAGCACAAAAATTCGTGTACCCAGTGTTTTTGGACAGGAAAGAGGTTTTTCTGGTTGACTTCCAACTCAGGGGTGAAACCATCAATGCGAAACGATAGTGTGAGACTGAGAAGTATTCGGCGTGAAATGAAAATAATAATAATAATAAAAGGAGAGGAATGCTCAGTAAAGGACTTGTGTTGCTCCATGATAATGCTCTTCCTCATACTGTTGGTACCACCCAAACGTTAATCCGACAGTTCGGTTGGGAACAGTTTGATTACCACTTGTTCCGGCACCTGAAGCGCGAGCTTAGCGGTAAATGCTTTGAAAGCGATGACGACTCAAAAATGCTGATTGTCTTCACCGGTGGGATGTTTCTTTGAGGAAGTTTATACAACTTTAATTTTTTTTTTTTTTTTTTTTTTTTTTTTTTTTTTTTTTTTTTTTTTTTTTTTTTTAAGGTTACGATTAGAAATTAGGTTTCTGAGCTTTCAGCATCTAAAGCCATGTTAGCCCTTCATGTACGAGGGATGACGTCTCTCGACAATCACACTACCTGAGGAAAAGATTGGGGAAGAAAGGAAGCGGCCTGGGACCTATATGTTAGGTATCATCCCTATGTTTGCCTGGTGTGAGTGAGGAAAACCTCACTCAGGGTAGCTGGCCTGAAAAAGCTGTTACGTTTTTTCGACCGAGTTCCCCATCGAGAATCTTTATTTTTAAACAAAGATTTGCTCTAAAATTAATTGACAGGTATAATGTTATCAACTTGATAATTCTCTTGTCAGAAATTTGAATTGGAGTAGTTCTTCAATAAGTAGGTATATTTTTTCCTGTTTGCTTGAATTTTAGTACGTTTTATTTAGAATAGTTAACTTAACGATAGAAACAAGTAATAGTACTAAATGTTTATCTTGAATTTTATCGATATTAAATGATAGAATTCACGAAATTATTAAAAAGGAGGTATTGACGATTGTTGTAGTAAGAACTATTTTGAAATCGTGATTGTCACAGAAAAAATAAATTCTGTCTCATTGTCTGTGGATGCGGGTGCGGTACGGATGTAGATGCAGTTTTTTATATCTGCACAGACCTCTTCAGAATAATTCCGAAACGCAACGTTCCCCACTGATTAGTATCACGCATGGTTCCCGAGTTCCATTCCTGGTCAGAAAGCATTTTTAAAAAATCCAACGCATTAAGGGGGTTCGGACTCCACTTCACACTGTAAGTCCACGTCTCATATAGCGTTGAAGCTGAAAACAGACAAAGCGAAATGAGAGCAGTAATTCATTCCAATACAAAATTTTTACTATTAAGTGAAATTACATTTGAGTTTCAATATTAGATCAAACTTGAGACGTCTTCTACCGTGCCGGTGTGCTAACTGCTACGCTTCCTAGTTCACGGTAACTCAGTGGGTAGAGCACTTACATCTGGTGCGAGGGGTACCTGGTTTGATCCCCAAGCATGCGAGTTTGTGGTGGACAACATTACGTCTGTGGATTTTCGCGGGATTCTCCTGTTTCTTCCCGTATTCTCATTCCGCCATTTATTTGTAATATTCGCTTTCATTAATCATCCATTTTCTTTAGCCTAAATGGTATAAGTAGAGACACGATTTTGTGGTAAATAAGAATTCGTAATTTCGTTGTAAAAATATGTGTAAAGCGGGATAAAATCGGTGAATAAAAATTCAATGTAAGAACACTATTTTCCTTGGCAATTACAATTAGTTACCTTTCATTTCACCTTAATTTACACCCATCAATCATCATGGCATGAGCTCACGCATTACTGTATTAAATAATATTTGAGTTTTTAAAAAATAACACGAAGCATCCTCATTGACTAAAAGTATCATTTAAACAAACAAACAAAAAAAAAAATGAACATTAATAGAAAAAGGTAACTAGTGTTCATAGTTTCCTTATGCAAATAACACGTAAGCATTTTGTGTGTGTGTGTGTGTGTGTGTGTGCTAAATTTGTTCTTTTGTCCGTAAGTATTGCATTGTAAGAAGTGCGAGCCCTCTTCACTTCAGCATTCGAAATTGATATTTAAATTAGTTGGAGACACTTTCCAGCGATTTCTAAATGCTTATCTAACATACCCCGTAACACTCCTTCCACACTATCCACTTCATCAGTAGATCCGTATGGAGCTCATTTTGTAACTGCATGTAAAATTTCAAAAATTCATGGTGGTCTATTTTCTCAAAAATGAGAATTTTCATCATATTGCTAATAACTGCCAAATAATGGTAATGAATAAACCGTAAAAGCGTCGAAAAATTGTCACTTTTGCGTAAATTTCGTGGAATATCGAGACTTGTTGCAAATTTCTCAAATTTGACAGAATTTCGCGTTTAATCGCGAGCGTTATATGGCCTAACAAATAGTGAAAAATTATATATTTTAGATACACAACATTTTCATACAAAACTGTTACATTTCACGTTTTCGCGTGTCATCAAAAAATCGTGTCTCTAGGGATAAGCATTGACGCACGTCACTAGAAATTTCATTTCATTTTGCTTCCTAGTTCTTTCTCAGACCAGCAACATACCTTCACTCTTAAGAGTAGTGCTTTACATCGAAGGTCACGTGAGTTGTACCATCCGTAACTTCCGTTGCGTTTGGATAAATATATAGATTATGGTTTAATTACATAGTTGAGGAGTGCAGCCATTAACCTAATATTAGGTGTTGGGGAAAATGTCTACATTTTTTCTTTCTTTTTTTTATTACTTTACAATGCTTTTTTTATTACTATTTCTATTTTTAATAGGTATTTCAAGCCGCTATGCGATGGATCACCCATGACGTCTCTCAGCGAAGGTGCTACGTTTTCGAAATCCTTGGCCACGTTCGTCTGCCTCTGTTGTCCAATTGTCTGTTGGAGAAGTCAATAGAAGAGTGCTGTGACATTAGTCTCAAAGTGGCGTTGCATAGTATTAAGAAGGACCTTGTCACCAAGAAAGGCAGTTTAGTTCCATTGTATGTACAGCCGCGACTATGTGCGAAAAAGAATATATTTGTGATTGGTGGCTCAAAGAGGGAGTTAGTGAGTGCATGGACACGTTCGGAATGTACGTACGAATCAGTGGAGTGTTTCGACACTTTCCGCAAAGAGTGGCGGAAAGCGTCGCCGATGGGAATCGGCCGAATTCTTCCCGGTGTGGCCAATTTGGATGGTCGAATTTTTGTGGTCGGTGGTGAACAGGAGTCTCAAATTCTTGCCAATGGTGAAGTGTATGACCCTCGGGAAGACACGTGGAGTAAAGTTGCTAGTATGGTGGTGCCGCGGTGTGAATTTGGTTTGTGTGCGCTTGGCGGGTGTTTGTATGCTGTTGGTGGTTGGGTAGGGGAAGACATTGGTGGAAGCATAGAAAGATATGATCCTATTATCAATGAATGGCAACTAGAAGGAAATCTACCGGAGCCACGGTTTAGTATGGGTGTTGTATCATATCAAGGTAACGAGATTGATTACTTATTCTTTTATTTTACTACTGGTATTGGTATTTTCTAGGAATAATATTTGAATGTGTTGTAAAAAAAATGCATGAGTTACTTTTATGAGTTTTGAGTTACTCAGGGTGTCTATCGGTCACGAAAGTCATGAAAAAGTCACGAAATCAGAAAACTGTCATGAAAGTCATGAAAAAGTCACGAAATTTAGCTTTTGGGTCACGATTTTTTTTTTTATCTGTACAAATATAAGTGCAGACTGGAAAATTTTGTTCCATAAAACGTCAAAATTCACCACCAAAAATGTCTATGGTCGGCTTTAGACGCTACCAAATCGCAACCAAAGTATGCTTCTATCGCATGTATGAAAATTCGACCTAATTCGTACTCAAATTTGCACTTGAGAATATTACGAAATTTTATGGTTTGGTTAAGAAAAGATCAGAAAAAAGTCACGAAATTTCATTTTGAAATTTCAGTAGACACCCTGGTTACTGTTTCTTTGAGAATCTTTTGGGAGAACGATGGGTCATTGGTAGAGTTCTTACCTCTGGTGCGTGGGGTCCCAGGTTTGAGCCCCGACCAAAAAATAAAGATGGACAATTCTCGTTTCCTCCCACATTATCATTCCGCCAATTATTCCATCATCATTCACTTTCCTAAATAATCCATCTCCTGAGCCTAACGGGAATAATCGTATAACGTTATATTGAAAGATTTCATTTCATTTTGTTTCAGACTCTGAGGGGTGACGCATATTTTGCATCACAGTTTGTCTTGATTGTATTACCGTACAGAGTGAAACAAGGATGTATTCTAAAAAGGAACTTGAGTCATTGACTTGAATACATTTTTACAACGATACGACTCTATGAAATTTTTATATTGTTAAAAGTACCTTACAGTTAGTAATTCATTCATGTACGGTTGTTAAAAATTGGCTACCATTTATCCGGAACCTGTAAAGGATAACCCATGATGTTTGTCTGACTGTAGTATTTGTAATTCTGGACAGAAAGTTTCGATACGGCAACACTGTGTAGCCTGAACGTGGGGAAAATGGTCACTAGACTTAGGATCGTCAATGTATTCCAGGCAGGATGGCAGAACGGTTGTTTCTGGAACAGCGTGTGCGTTTGTATTCTAGAGTGGCCAGCTCGATCTCCTGATTTGCCACAACCTGACTTTTTTTCTGGGGTATTTTAAAAGACAGGTATACAGGATGTCTATCGGTCACGAATGTCACGAAATCGGAAAACGGTCATGAGAGTCACGAAAAAATCACGAAATTTAGCTTTTGGGTCACGATTTTTTTTTATTGTTTTTTTTTTCTTTAACTACAAATGTAAGTACAGATTGGAAAATTTTGTTCTATAAAACGTCAAAATTCACATCCAAAAATGGTCGGCTTTAGGCGCTACCAAATCGCAAGCAAAGTACGCTTCTATCGCATGGATGAAATTTCGGCCTAATTCGCACCCAAATTCGCTCTTGAAAGTGTTAGGAAATTTTATGATTTGGTAAAGAAAAGATCACGAAATTTCATTTTGGAATTTTAGTAGACACACTGGTATATCAACATCACATACGCAGTTGGGCCGAACTACGAGAAGCTATAACAGAGAAGTTCCACTAGGTACCAGTATAGGTCTATCAAGCTGCATGTGAGTTGCTCTTCGTCTCCAGATATGTATCGATTTGGATGGTGTATTTGGTGGACCATCCTATAGAGAACAGAGATTAAAATTCTTGTAAGGAAAAGTATGAGAATAATGTGTTTATGTTCAATTAAATGTTCAAGTTACATTGCTAGTTTCTTTACCACAGTCTTTGAAACACCATATATATAATTATGAACTACCCTGTATATAACGAGAAACTTTTTGTTGACGATTCAGAGTCTGATGTACAGATTCCATCTCTTATCGTGTCACTAATCCTCTATTTGCAGCCGGAAATTACAGCTCTACGACTTCCGTTTTAATATTGAGTTTGTGTAGTACCTAGTGAGAATTTTTGAGTAACAGCCATGAAATCCACCTCCAAATATATACTTCAAAAACTTGGATTAAAATGATAACCTTTGTGTGATTATAAATTACTTTCTTTAATCGTGATTCGCAGCACACGTCTAGTTTCCGAGTTGGCTTAAAATATGTACTAATCACCAAGATGAGATCTCCAGAACAGATTGCCATTGAAAAATACATGATAAGGAATCATGCATATCGACTGTCGTTCTCGCTCGATGAAATTCAATGTAACGGTGTCAGCTGTAATCTGGAACAAGAGTTTAATGCGACTACATTCCCTCTGTTTTTTTGTTGTATATACACGCGTGTTAGTACAGACAAATAATAAAATGCCTTTTTCCACATGGTTAATTATAAATCGAAATCGTTTCACTTAAAAATGGAAATTATTAATTATATACCTCAATTTTCACAACATTACATTTGGATTATTGCACACATACAAACGAAAGTTTTGGTAATACTATAATTTGAATCAGACTGTAAACGCTTCACTTGATAAAAGATATTACTAAGGATATATCTCTAATTTTTCAACGCTATGCGTGGATAATTACGTACACAAAAACGAAAAGAAGTTGCATTAAACAAGATCGGAAAACTTCCGAGTTCTTCATTGCGTATCTGGTGAAGCATGTGATGTACGATTATCGTATGTCTCAAAGGCTGTTTAATCGTAGAATATGTTGTAAGAAAGCAGATTGGCAACAACAAATGATAGTTTATAATTAATAATAATAATAAAATAAAAAGAAGCCATTGCATAAAGAATTTTTTTTTCATATCTGACCTTGAGATATTGTCCTGGCATGTTTTGAGGGGAAACTAAAGAAATCTTCAGTTTGTGCTGCTGGCTTAGGAATTTGTTTCTGAGTGTAATAGAGGTCTTATTCTATATTATGTGTGTACAATTACTCTGCACCTCTTTGTTACTCTACAAGATTGTTTTGTTGCTTATTTCTAGAAATCGAAATATAAGCGAGTGCTAATGATAAAAAGTGTGTCCACAAGGCTTTATGGATTCCCTTTGTGCGACAAAGAAATTCCATAGTTCCATGTGTACAATAGAACATGAATGCTTAAATGCTGTTTTAAACAGCAATACGAGTTTAAATGTATCTACAAAATTTAATAAAACCCAATTTTCCACAATAAAACCAATCCTGCTTATTTGACTTCGTACTGCTGGGAATAGGATTGAACTTTTTGGTAAACCTAAATCGGGCCATACTTGTCAAACGTATGCAGACTGCCGTTTTTCATACCCAAGTTTGTACATGGACAACAATTTATTAAAAATTATAGAAAGAAATACATATATATTCATGAGAGAAACTTGCCATAAAAATTTACACCAAAAACACATGAAATTGAAAAAACTCGTAGAGTCACTGCATTTTGGGAGTCACCTAGTAGCTTTCCGTTTGCAGGCATTTAGAAATGCGAAAATAAATGCCGATTTTCTAAGGATGCTCTTGTTCCACTTTTCGATTATCTGTTATATCTATATAAAGATAACACATAATTACTGTAAAATTAGCGGTATTTTAATTTCGCCGTGATGGGGCCTCTTGTTTCCAGATACATGTAATAGGGGTGCATTTAGACGGGTTCCAGCCCCTCTCCGAACTTAAATTTTTTTTAGATTTTATAACTTTAGGTATTATTATTAGGCGAAATTTATGTATTTTATATGTATTTCGTGCTGCAAGATAGTTCCGATTTTTTAAAAATATGGCCCTGCCAAATATCAGCAACTTTTGTGGGAAAAAAAAGTGTTATGTTGGTAAACGTAGCTGTACTTTTTCCTTAATGTTTAAGAAACAATTGTTGATATTAAAATAGGTTAACGATTGGGGATTAATTCAAAATTCAACCCCAATACTTTCACCGAAATGACAATTAACATTTAATACTAATTCCTAATGTTTTTTCTTCAGTTCGCGACTTGTAGTATACAAGGAGAAAGATTTGACTTAAATTTTTAAAAAATCAACAGAAATTATTTTTTTCCACCCTGCTATAAAAGTTATTTGCTCATATCTACAATTTTATATATGACAATAAGGAGGATTACGACGAAATTAAAGGAACATGTGAACAGTTCCAAAGGGAAAGAAACCCCATGAAGCCTGTCGAAACAGTTCCAGGAATCTCAGCGTCAAATTGTAAGCATCGGAGTTTCACATCCGTGCTCCTCCATCACAGGAGTGTATGTTTAAATTGATTTAATTAGAATTGAAGACTACGTCCTAAATGTAGACAAAGGAAGTTTGGACTATAGATGGGATGACATTGTTTTCACTTTCAAGAAATATAAATTCAATAGATAAAGCTTTGTTTTATTACATGTTTACATATCAGATATTTACAACAGTTCATTTTCTCCAATGCAAGAGTCTTCAGCAGTTCAAATATATATAATCACCCACATAAAAGTAACTCTTCGCCGCTCATTGCGGTGGCCACTTTGTGATGCTCCAGCTTTCGCTTTTACATCACAATTTTTGAGGTCACTGATGTTTAGTGGGACTTATATATATTTGACCTGCTTAATTATGTTTGTTATTTGTTACTTTAAATATATTTTGTATTAGTTCAGTTAATCTGAATCTGCACCGAAGATTACAGAATGGTTATTGGCAGTGCGAAATAATTTGGGTGTCCACGTATATTTGTTAAAAGAAAAATTAATTGTAATTGTTACTATAAATATGTAAAATCTACAAGAAAAAGAAAACTTAACCACATAATTTTAAACCAAATTTCCTGGATTTTGGAGAGTTTCTTGCAGACAGAAAACGAATAAAACTCTAAATAAGTATTTAGGACAATTAAAGTAAATTATTTAATCTTTGTTGGTGTAAATAAAAGTATTAATAATGCAGAGTAACTAAGCATCTCGGGCAGGATCATCCTGGCACAGTTAAATTCTCCCAAATGTTCTGCATAATGTGTTAAATCAAATCTTGAAGCCAAATCTAAATTTTTGTGTAAAATCAGTTATCAAATCTGGAACTTTCAGCTGTTTTTTGTAATTCAAAAATTTAAAATTTCGATAATCACTTTATTTGTGTCAGGCGTTACTTATAGTTTATATGTAATGATGGTTATGGTAATTGACAATTGGAGAATTAACACTCAATCTTGTGTATCGATGGCACAACGTTGATTAATGTGGATTTCAATGAATTTTGGAGGAAATAAGGATGAGTTTAATTGCTTGGTTAGAATTTGTAACGATATGAGAGGCGACGTTTGTTAAATAAGTATAAAGAATAGAATAAGAAAATGGTAAGCATTTGATATTGAATAAATGAAATGAATACATAAATAAGAGAATGATAAAATAAATAAATAATTTAAATAGTATATATATATATATTACGGCATATATTAAGCTGCAATTTAATCAGCGCAATTTTAATTAATTACAAAGACTAACTAACTGAATGATATGCATACAATTATAATCCAGTATTTATGTTATTTGCTGCCTACAAGATATATATTATGGTGTTAAAGCCATCCACTGTATAATGCAACCGGAATCTCGTGGAGTATGTCATCAAAGAGAGGTCAAAAAAAAAGTCACGACCACATTTCAGCAAACTGAAGATTGATTTTGATAATGGAAGATAATGGAATTATACCATCATATGAAACATCTTCGTTAACGCAAAGAATAATGCATTTGTTGATATTGATTGATTGTAACTTCTATTTTGAACAAAATATAAACCACAAAAAATTATAATCCACTTGTTGTGTGTATGTTTAAGTAGTGTTTGTGTATAGATAGTTGATTTCTTATACTACAATTTTAAAATCAATTACCTTCATATATAAAGGTCTGGAAAATTTTAGGCTACATCGACTCTCAGGAGGAAGGTCAACTCGTTCAACGAATCTGGATGCGTCGAAGTATTTTTCTAGGACATTGTTTCTATTGGCGACTCAAAGGACTAAGGAAGTGTCGCCTATCGCGTGTCATAATGTCACCATCGATAGTGTGGCACTAGAAACACTATTAAACTGTTGCGTGGACAAAATCTTCACACATTTTATAAGTTTAGAATCATTTCCTCTTTAACAAGCAATTAGGTGAATTAATGTTATCATGAAAATTACGCCAGTTTTTTTTTACGAACAGGAAAAATATATAGCCTATCAACCTTCTAATAGTGAACAATCTATGAAATTTGTAACTTTTTTTTCCTAAGAATCTCAGCTCATTATAATTTAAGAGAGGATTTCAATTACTTTTTCTCTCAGAAGAGTTTCACAGGAAAGCAAGAACCTATCCATGTGTTAATAGTATAGCAATGAATAGAAGTCATTGATAAAGATGTCAGCGAACATAGAAATCATTTAACATTATTTTTAATTCCCGGATACAAAGTTAAATTTTTGTACAATTTACTCAATACGTTGATTGCTCATTCCCGGTGGAGGCACAAAAAATTTAATTTAACATTCGTTTACTTTCATTAATCATCGTCTCCTTTAGCCTAAGGGGCATAACCGTAGAACGTTAAACTAAAAAAAAAATAATAATAATTTGCAGTACGTTGATTAAATTGTAATGAAGCGATTGAAAATAACTTATTATTTTACAGGTCTCATTTATATTGTTGGAGGCTGCACCCATAGTCGGCGTCATCTGCAGGATCTTGTTAACTTCAACCCAATAACAGGGGAATGGACATCACTGGCTTCCATGTTAGTTCCTAGAAGTCAGATGGGAGTAGCAGTTCTGGACGGTTATCTCTACGTGGTTGGAGGAACGAACCGTAATCATGAGGTTCTTCGTTCCGGGGAACGTTACTCATTTGAACAAGTAAGAGTAAATTTTTTTCGTATTTTTATTGTGTACCATCTTTTTTAAAGCAAATAAGAATTTAACTGACCGCTTTGCCGGCTTACGGAAAGTTTTCCGTGATACAGAAGGTTGATCCGTCTTGTGTGTGTACATTTTGACGTCTCACTACCTTAGGAAAAACTATGGGACCACCATCGATTGCCCTTGATGTGAGGACCATGTGTCTTGGCAGAGCCCTGCACCGTAATTTCCATTGTAGAAGTTCCAGTGAAGCATAGGAACGGGAATCTTGAGCCACTCCTTCTGATAGGCTTTCCGGAGGCCACGGACAGTAGTGACACGACATAATACAACTGTTCTTTCCAATATATCAGACCCGCACAAATCCATAGCATCAGGTGACTATATTGGTATGTCCTGGGAAGGAATAGCCTGGATACCGTTGTTTGCCGCCATCTCTTGCAGAAATCTCTGTGTAGAACGGGATGTGTGATCAACCCAGACTTGATTTAACGTATTTCCATACAAACGGAGCAGACCTTCTGTGTAAATTGATGTGAGGATATGTTGTTGATAAAATGCGAAGTTGATTTTACAGTTTTTAGGCACCTGCCGAATCGCTAACTTGCCTTTATAGCAATATCCCGCGACATCAAAAATTCCTTCGAGAAATTTGCTTTGCACTGACAGAGGAAGTCAGGATGGGTTTTTACGTTTCATGGGATGTACATTACGGCTCAATTTTGCCATAATATTATAGATTAATCCATGCTTCATCAAGTATGGCGACAAACTCCCACTTTTCCTTGGATATATAGTGTTCGTAGAGGCACTTGCGATGGACCTTTCTCTCCCTGTGATGGGCCGCAGTAAAGACGTGTCCACGACGTTTAAACATCATCCGGAGCTTTAATTTGCCACGTCGATTGGCTTCATAGTTGGCTGTGCCATGTGCGGTCGTTTTGCCATCACATGTTATGTAGGAGGGTGAGCAATTTTCGAGCCACAGGTGGAGTTACCGCAGTACTCGATCGCTTTCTATTCCCCTTACTGGGTGAATGAAGTGCTGTAACGTCGTGATGTTTATGTCGATTAAGGATTAATTATGTCCTTGGTGGTCGTTGACTCCAATTCATTTCCATTTTCTCTTGACTGTTTTTGAGTCTTTGTCACGGAAAACTTGGCGTGGAAAAAATACTATGACGTAATCTTTCCTTGTAAGCCATTATGTACAAACCACACACGCGAGAACCTGGCGCGATACTAGAGGCCTTTTGCTTTCTCATGCTTTCTGAATCATTCGGATCTGTCGATTCTGTGAGCAATAGTGAAAATTTATGTATATACATAGACGGACCAACGTTCTGTATTTTAGGCTAAATTGTGATCCATTTCAAAAGGAGAAGAGTGAAATGAGATACAGGTCAAAAGGATAAAACGAAATGTCTTCCAGAGTTCTCCCATCAAAACGTAACTTCCTGTGTAAAACTGAAAATTGTATTCCAATTATTAAGTTCGTGGACACTAACAAAATCAGACATTCACCGTCTGCAGACTACACAACAAAGCATGGCGAAATTAATGTTAGCAATTACCCGCAAAGATAGGAAAATAATCACACGGATTAGAAAGATGACAGAAGTGACGGATATTATCATGTAAATAAAGGCACTGAAATGGCAGTGGGATGAACGTATTGCAAAAAGAAAATGGTGCTCGGTGAACAAAAACAGTTCTTGAGTAGATACTAAGAGGCAAGAAACGACGAGGGAAATTCCCTCATACAAGGTGATGTGACAGTCAAGAAACACTCCGGAGTAACATAGAAAAAAATTGCCCAATATAGATGGTTGCGGAGAAGAGTTGGAGAGACCTTCATCCAGCAGTGAATTGACGTGCACTCAAATTTTAATATGCATACGCGTAATTGAATCACATGCACCAGTATACGTATATAAATGTTGGTGATTTTCATTTAAGTATCTGAGAGGGGAGTCTTATCTTTATGTTGATCTAAAAAGATGGTATTTCTTCAAAAACCTCATCTGGATACCACGGGAAAAGTTGTCGCTAACGGAATAGAATTACAAGTTTAAAGAAATAACATTATTAAATAATTTTATCAATATGTGTTCTTTGCGCACGATATCAAGCGCTTGAAAATTGTTACAAATTAGCTTTTCTGTGCTGAATACAGTAAACTTGTCATACTAAACCATTTATTTCTAGTATTCGAAGTGTTGTTTCACTAATGCAAGTTTTTTTTTTTTTTTTTTTTTTTTTTTTTTTTTTTTTTTTTTTTTTTTTCAGAATAAATGGACAGAAATTCCTTCCATGAAAGTGGGACGAGCAAGCCCTGCTGTAGCGGCTGCCGACGGTCTCCTCTATGTGATTGGGGGAGATCAGACGCACGAAGTAAATTTCTATCGTGCTCAAATCACAATAGCTTCTGTCGAGTATTATGATCCACTTGAAAACGCATGGTTCGACTGCGCACCTCTTCCAGAAAGCCGAGGCGAAGCTGGAGCAGTGGTTGTATGATACCCAAGAATAAGTCACAAGGAACAAGTGATCTTAAAACGCTGGTAAGGACAAGTGTTTAGTTTGCTTTTTCATCATCATCATCACTATTTTATTATTATTTGTTTCCCCCAAGCCTTCAGTTCGTTAGCAAATTGCCTGCACGCTAGTGACATCTGGCGTCAGATAAATGACATCGCAGCTAGTGACAATTATTAGCTTGACTGAAGAATTAAGAGCGTGACTGACATACTAAGGCGTGTTAGTCACGCTCCATGATACTAATACTAATAATCTTTTATAATGATTATTATTAGTATTATTAGGAAAAACAGTATTTTGTAATGTAGTCAGCAGACATTCAACTGCGGTCGCCGTGTCGTTACAGAAGAATCATAACCGGTCACATGGTCTTATGATCAGTATATTGGTTTCCATTATTGTTAATTCTGGCAATCTACACGTATCCATGTTCCGCATATGCAAAAGGCACTAATTCAAATGAATATTGGTAAGGATATAAGGCAGTGTACATTTTCATAACGTAGTTTCAAGATATTTGTATTTTTACAGTCTCGTATCTCATGTATACAATTCTTTTGATCCTTCTGGTTCAATTTTCCGTCGTTGATACGTAATATTGGACTTTCACAGCGTATTTATATGTACGTAAGTTGTGAATGTTGTACACTTCTCTGAAAGTTGGAATGCATAGCAAGTAAACGATAAGGAAGCTAATTACAGTAATTACAGTTAGTCTCTGATGACACATGTAATTTACTGTGTTTACTCGCGCAATTTTCTTTTTCGCAATTTAAAGTTCAGAAAATGAATTTCCCCGAATTTTCATCCGTCATAAAGTCATTGTTAGTCATTTGGTTTTAAGGTTAAGTTTTACAGCAGTCTGAGGATGGTTATTGCAAAATACCTTACATTTTCACAACAATCGTTGGAGAGAAGAATTGTAACTGCACAGCTAAGTTTAAATTAGAACTATTAAAACATGCTGAAACTAACGGTCAGAGTGAAGAGGAAAGAGAACGAATTCCATCACTACTGGGGATCGAACTCAAACTATCTGATTGGTAGCTAGACGCCTAACCGACCATATTACCTATGTTCTTTGTTCCATCTATTTACAAAGCAGAAAGTCTTTTGTAGGAGGTAAATTGTTATACTTGTTGATCGATAACGTGTCTGTTCATTTCAGAAATAAATGTGTTAAAACAATTCGCAACGAACTTTCAGAATTTGTTTGCGCATTTATTGAAGTTTCAGCACTGAGACCATATAAAACGTGGCCCCACTGATCAGTGTCGAATCTAAACCACCGTAATGCGTTCAGTGCTGCCCCAATGGGAACCGAATCCGAAACATGTGCTTCAGATAAGCGTGCGCTAGCAACGGGGAGGATTCTCACAGTGTATTACTTTTAATATGGTAGTAATCAGAGCCGGATTTCCATGTTTTGCACCCATGGGCCCTAGCAAAATTGCCGCCCCTAACCACACCAATCGCATCGCGCTCCAAAACTTTCATTCTGTTGGATCCACTTCTTAAAATATTATTTTTACGTTTGCTACTAAATTATAATTATTACTATTATTAGTTATTACCGTTCTTATTTCTTATTACTCATTTTATGTAATATATTTTAATTACTATATCTGGTCAGCATTTGAAGTAAATTCATTAAAACTTACCTTGCTTCTGCCTAACCTATTTAGCATTAAATGGTGTAAAAGACGGCAAAATATAAAACAATCTTAAATGATATAAAGAGTTATATTATTGTACCGATAAATTTACAAAATGTTTCTGGAATTTTTGTGTATCAAAACTAGTGACGTCTTGCTTTGACATTGGCAAAATCATTAATAACGTCATCAAAATCAAATTTAACAGTTAAGTCGTTTTCGATGGTTAAAACAGCTAGAACTAGTCTCTTCCGAGAAAGAGTAGATCTCAGGTAGTTTTTGATTCTTGACAGTATGGAAAATATCTTGAGAAAATATGGAAAATGAGCTTAAATTTCTTTTCACGCCATCCATTTCAATAAATGTTTGCAACTTCTTCGCATATTTCTGACACGCAATTAAAAAAAAAAAAAAAAAAAAGTAACATTTCACTGATTTACAATACCGAGCACTGTGTAGCAAATATTCGATAGCGATACATTTGCATAAATAGCAATAAGTGCTCCTTTAATCCTATCCGATAACAACCACAGACGTAGTCCTGAAGCCTCTGAGTTAGCTTCTGACCAGTACTATGCGTTTAACAAAGCTTGTGTATCGCAGTTGATGCCAATAAAAAAGAAAGAAGGAAGTTAAAAAGAAATCAAGGAACCTTTTTCGATTGTCAGTTGTTCCCATTGTATGTGTGGGTGGCGTGCAGTTAGACAAAACATACACAATCACCCGGGTCCATCACTCTCATGTTTTCGTACGTAGCACTTCTAAGGCTGTATTGAGAGTGTCTACATAAGTACGTTTCACCACGTACAAGAATGTCTTTCGTTTTTTAAGAGCAGTAATTTAAATAAATGTAACTAACTTTTCTGTCTTGAGGCGAAAATGGTGCAAATGTAGGACCCTACTGCTTCAAACCGAGCGAAATAGCTCTGTTGGTAGAGCGTTGGGTCATTCGCATTGGAAGGTCGTGGGTTCGATCGTCACCGCCGACCATCTGAACTGGGTATTTCCCTATCTTTCCCTTGTTATATATCCAGTGTGAAATGGCTTCCGGGCTGTGTCTGATATTTGTTGAATAAATAAATAAATAAATACTCGTCAATTTGTGAAAAGTACGAGTGTCGAGCTGCCTAGTGCCGTTCCTTTCAGCAGATCCACCGACAACTGATCAAAGCACCATAATAACCAAATAACTTACGACAATATTTGCTACGACTAATCTACTACAATACGTATCGTAGTTACGGCCATAAAAAAAAAAAAAAAGGCTTTCGCTTATTTTATTGAGTCGTCGGTGAAATATGTATTTTCAATAGTTTTATCGTTTTTTAAATTTTTTTTACCCCTGAAATTTGCCGACCTGGCCTAGCAAGTGTGCCTTTAGTGGTCACGGGTTCGATTGCCGGTGGGAGACCATTAACTGAAGGTCTATGTCTCATACAGCGTTGATGCTGAAATGAGACTAAACTTCAAGAAACAATATTGATTGCAGCTCTCATCATAATCTGTTTCATGTCTTTAGAGGATAGTCAAAAAAGGGTCTATCCGACTGCAATGAAATGAACAGACTTTGTGGGAAATGGCTGAAATTCAACTCAAATGTTGAAGAGTCTATGTAGATTCTACATTCAAAAACGAAATTGTCCTAAAATGGAAGGAATGGAACAGTGTGTTAAAAAAAAAAAAAAAAAAAAAACGAATCATGAATATTTAAGTCAATGGAAAATCAATGAAAAAAAAAATAAAGTCGTGTCACATATCTCAGAAACTATAATAAGGAGATGGCTAATTGAAAGCTTATTGCAAAGACATAATGAAGAGCTTAAAAGCGATGTATAGCACGTAAAGTAAACATGGATAGAACATTGTCAAAAGTCGTTGTTTGAGTAAAATCAATAATAGTGATTAAGTAGATCCATCTCCTGCGAATTATCCAGGGCGGTCCATGCGGAGTTTACGTGCTTGAAATATCTCACATCTAAATTGAGAATCTCCAGACTCGATTTAGCACTAGACATGACTTGATCTGATCACGTGACACTATTTGGTCTTTACGACAAACCGGATAGGCTCTTTGTTGCTCTACTAACAGTCGCGATACGCAATGAAATACTGACTGACGCTTACAGAAACAGAAAGAAAAATATAAGGATCATAGGTTATTGTTACCATAATATGAAAATTATTATGTTTTAAAATTTTGTAATTGCTTTTTTGTTTCATGTTGCAGAAGACTGCAGACCTAACGCCTTCACAAAGGTGCTGTGCTGAATGTGCTTTCAGTTCGTTCTTGCGGGACGTAAATAAGAATGGTAGGAAGTGCAACTACTAAACTAGAAGAAAAGAGGAAGCCATCGTGTTCGCCTTTCGTTCAGGAATAAACACATCGGGAGCTTTTCGTAGTTGTTTCAGTTTCCATAGTCTCCATAACTATCACGCAAAACACGTCATTCTGTGGAATAGGAAGGATATCAAATGTAGTCGAATCTGTTACCTTACTGTTAATGAAAAAAATGCATGATGTTAGATACTAGCAGGATTCATTCCTTTGTGGATATAACGGTAGCTTAGAATTTTTAACTTTTGGATACTTTGTGTGTTTATTTTATAAAGAAAGTTAATAATAGTATTTGTCTTTTCTTTTAAAATGTTGGTTAGATGATTTTTTACAATCAACTAACATAAAGGAATTCTTTTCTTACGCAGGTTTTATGTCAAAATTAGAATGCAATGTTTTCTCAAGAAAATAAAAACATATTTATTTGCTGATCTTCTAAGCATCCGCGTGATATTTTTTGACCAAAAATCTAAATTGTTAGCTTGAGCTAATACAAAGCTGATAACGCGCTCTGCTTGTAATAGTTAGATCCTGTGTTTGATTCCTGTATCCAATGTTTTTTTGAGTAAGACTTTTTTCACATTAAGTTAGTGAAAATGCTTGGGTCCTGTATACACTACTTTGCATCAACCTCGGAGTGCTTTATATTCGTTGAATAGCATGGACTTCATTTGCACAATCCTCCGAGGGCGAGTTGCCTCAAACAGAAATGTGTTGACTGCAACAGCATTGAATATTTCTACAATTTAAAACAAAAATCGTGCACCGAAGTATCTTAAGATTCGAAGAAAGAAAAATTTATTATTATTATTATGAATGAAATTAGAAATAAAATTTTTAAAGTTCGCGTCAACGTCCGAGTTTTATTCCTTAAAATAAAGTTATTTTTATCTTAAAATAGTTCGGCGCACGCATTTCGTTTTAAAGTACATAAATGTCCAATGCCATTTCGCAACAAATATATCGTTCCGTATCTTGCAATAGGTCGTATGTTGAAAATCACAACTTCACAGAAGAACGAAGAAACTATTTTGCATTTTATAGTTTTCAAACAGGGTGAGATATACAATTCTTTTTTATAACTCTGCTGTTATTAGCCGGATACATACGGCCAGGTTATGCAACACGTGCTGCCAGGTCCAATACTGGTTGGTGTTAACTAAAAATACCCAAATTTTAACATACGGTATATTGCAAGATACAGAATGATATATACTTGAAATCTATCAAAAGTCAAAACAATTGTCGTCGCATTGAAAGAAAACATTAAACATGTCATATGTCCAGTATGTTTTGTATTATATATATATATATATATATATACCTATAATGCTGCCCTAATTCAACCACTAAAGCTTCTTCCATCAAAAGAGAATCATGAATAATTACATAATGTCACTTATTTCAGGTTTATGCATGTCCACGGACGTTACAAGGGTCGTTTACACTAAAGCCGGAATTTTATTATCCCCCTGTACGAATATGTTTCGATTGACATTTACGTCCTCTGATAACAGCAAGGTTATATAGTGTTGAATTTTAAGTTATATTTATTTAGGAAGGAAGTAGTAATTCCTCTCCTTGTAAGTGTATGCCTTCTCCAACGCTGTATATTGTTTGTGTATTGAAATTTAGCACCTCTTTTCAGCGCCAAAGCGGTATGAGACGTGAACCTACAAGTTTACGGTGGGAATTCGAACCACCGTAATGCATTCAGTACTCTCCACTGGGAATTGAACCCGAAATCTCATACACCAAAGGCATGCACTCTGGCTAGTATATTAGTGGACAGGATTAAGTATCAGTATTATGCGATTTACACTTCATACAAACTACATGGAATATACGCACACTGTCGTTTTCTAGAATCTCCTCACAACTTTACGGCATCTGAATACAGTATATCACTGTACCTGAATACACCTAACCACTCATAACTTCTGGTAAGCAATTATGTGAATATTCTTTCTGTAGATTCTTTTCACCACAATTTCAGTAGCATGTTAATACCTACATTAAACACTTCTTGCCCACAACAGAGTATTCATTTCTCCAACATATAAAACAACGAGACGTGCCGTTTAAGTAGGATCTTAACCTATATAGTACCTTTGGATGTTTTCCCACCGGGAATCGAATTCGGGACTTCGTACACCAAAGACAAACTAACTAGGCCATCGAGGAGGGCTTGCTTTTTACATATACCGTATTTGTACGAATATAGGCCACTTTTCCCTCGATTTTGGCTTGAAAATCGTGGCTCAGACTATAATCGAGACTTTTTCTCCTCAGATATAAACCGTAAATTTCAAAATTACATGTACACGTATCTTGTGGGTAGAAATTAATACCATTACAAGCAACTGCAGTTACTTTTGTAAATCTTCAAAGACTTAAAAAGGAAATAGTAGAAAAACTTACCATGTTCGCAAAAATTGCCACCTTTGTCGGGTACCGGTAACACCTTACACTGGCACCGAAAACACTTGTACACTTAACACTTGATTAACAGGAATACCTGTCTTTGTTAAGCGACTTCGTTTTGCAAAACTGCGTCAGCTTGTTTGTACCCACCCAAATAAAGCACAATCACTTCCCACCATCTCAGCATCACCATCGTCTGATTCTTCACCCGTGCTAGACGATCCAGTATGCTGCTCAGAGTCATTATCACAAAGGACTTTACAATCCCATCAAGATTATTGGAAATTTTAAGTTTTTGTAACTTTTCATGACAAGTTCTGATATTGACTACCAAAGAGCCAAAATCCAACTGAACATTTCTGACACAGACGCACGTTGCACACGGCTTCCTGGGGTCGAAGTTGCTTTGTTCAAGATCTTCATGGGGAGGGAGAAAGATGCAACTCAAAATACTGTCTATTGAACTTTCTCGTAAATGTAGTAGTGCGGTCCATATTCGAGATTTACTTTTTTCCCTATAATCTCGTATCAAATGTTTAGGTGCGGCCTATATTCGCGCAAATACGGTATGTGGGAAAGTTTATTGAATTATTGTATTCTTGTAAAAACCTCGCGGAAATGTGATTCATATTCTACCTTTTATATAGCCTCAGTGCCGGAAAAGCACATTGAACTACAATCTACCTTTCTAAGGCAGTGTTGTGATGTACAGTGGAAGCGAGCGAGGTTTGGAGGTAAATTTACCCCCTTATCGGTTTCAGCCGTAAAAACAGGATTGATTTTAAAGCTTCAAGGAAAAGATGCATTGTTTCATCAAAATCTGTATTTTTTTCTTTCTTTTTCAGAAAGTTAATGTGAAACACATGTACGTGTATTTTTGTTATATATGTCAAATAGTGTAAATTCGCTCCAGTAGTTGGTTTCAAACAATGATAATCTAAAAATAGGCCAAACTTTTACACAAATAAAGAGAAATAATTTGGATATTTCTTTAGCAGAAGTGAAAACTGAGAATTTAGTAGGGTTCCATTGTATCCTCATGATTTGATGTGTTAGTTTTTGCGCATATTTACAGATTCAAACTTTCAGGGAATAGAACACCTTGGATATGAACTCGAGTATGGTTCAGTAGTAAAGCGCTGCTGTTATACAAGGCCGTAATGCAAAATCCATTCCAAAATGAAACAATAGCTAAAGAGATCTTAATAAAGCATGAAAAAAATACATATAAAAATAACACTCACTTCTAAGAAAAATATATGTTACGATGCAGTTCACATGATCTAATGCATCCAAAAATCCAATGTTTAAGATGCATTCTTTTGAGTGCCTGATTTTGTATTCGATTCTCAGTGACGGAATATGGGTTTGATTTTATGTTTAAGCTATTTAAAAATGTCTTGGAATGGAATATTTTTACGTCATATAGCTTGTCCTGCAAACAGCTCTCAAAATCCGCCTACATGTTGGACAGCCACTTAAATACGAGACATACATGTAATTTCTTTACAACATAATAACAATTTGTTTAAAAAAAAAATAATAAACTTTTATCTTAATTCCTAAGTATACTTATTCATGACGGAATATTCAGATTTTAAAAACGTGTATTTTCAACGAAAGAACTAAGAATGACGTACCACACTGCATTTCATTGGAGTTGCTCATTTATAGATCGATATTAATTTTAGGGCAAGCAAGAAAATGTCTTCAGTGAGTAGAAAAGATTTGTGCGGTAAAGAAAATATTGAACGTCATTGTAAGCAATATATTTTCATGTTAGAATTAGTACTTGAATGCCAAATAGGATTTCATTTTTCTGTTAATGTACAGATAAAAAGAAAAAGTTTGCAATTTTTTTTTCTTTTTTAACTTTTCATCAACTATGGAAGGTGACAGTTCTAATTAAGTGATATAATTTGCAATGAAATTGTATAAGCTTACGTTAGATAAGATTTGTGGTTGCAGTCTCATATTATTATAATTAGTATTATTATTATTTCGTAAATTATAATAATGAGCTTTGTGATGCGACAAGATTATTTGATTGTAATCCATGAACTGAGAGCTTGAAGATAAAGCTTCATGTAGTGTGCATTTTGCATATATGAAAATACATTTAATAAATAAGTAAGAATTGTATATTATATTTATACTGGTTAATAGAGATGATTAAATAAACAGTATACTAACACTTGTGTATATTCGGGTCATTGAAAAATCATATTACCAAATTTTGCAGAGGTGATGATACCTTATATACGAAATAAGAAAAAAATTCTCATGAATATGAATGTAGCTAGGAGCATATCAAAGTATTGTGGACGACTGAATGAACCGCGTATAAATAAATCGTAAGATCAGTGCTTTCTTGTGACTAAATTAACGTACACTTTCGTCGCGGAAGACCTGACTTCAATTTTCTGGTGAGAGCTCGTGTCTTTCAGATCCTACGCTAATGGGGCGTTTACACTTAGTCGATTTTCGTTCGATTCAGTCGAATTGACGTCACTTTCAACTTAATCGACCGTGTAAACGGGACTTCAACTTAATCGCTTGTTGATCGAAGGCGACTAATCGACTGGCAACTGAATTGAAAGACGTTCTATTTTCTGTGGTTGAAATAATTGAACACATCAATCGATCTGATTCGGCCTAGTTGCTTCGATTTAGTGGCAAATGCAGCGAGTCAATTTAGTCGTGCGACTAAATCGACCAAGTGTAAACGCCCCATAAGCTGTACGACAAAGTCTCATATAAACTCGGTGGTCAAGGGCACGCTGAACTCCGATTTAACCAACCAATCGTAGAGTGAATGAATGTCAAAATATTTGATAAATGATCTATGTGCACAAGCCACTTTCAAACATGAATATTTATGAAGAAAGGGATCACAGATGGCTTGCATAATGTTAAGAGTTACCAATACCTCAGGGTGAATTATGATTTTTAACTCTGAATTTAACTGTTTTTATTGTTTACGGTAAAACAAACCATATTTTCTAAGAAGTTTTAAATTAGAAATGGAAAGGTCAAGTTAGAATAATAACCACCAAGTTCGAAACCAAGAATTGGATTATTGTTAGGAAGTAGATTTCTGGACTTGCGGCATTTATGGCCATGTCAGCCCGTCACACACAAGAATGATGACTTCCCTCACCGATCACACTGCCCGGGAAATTGAAGTGGAAGAAAAGAATGGCAAAGGAAGGAATCGGCCTGGGACTACTATGTTAGGTACAATCCCGACATTTGCCTGGTGTGAAAGGGAAGCCCAGGAGAAACCTCACTCAGGATGCTTGGGCTGCCCACTGGAAATCGAACCCGGGACAGCTCGCAACAAAGGCTAGGGCGTTAGGACTATGCTACGCGGGGCCACAACTTTCCAATTGCAAACTACCTACGTTCTATCAAAATTTCTTTCTCTCGAGAAATCACCTTCGAAAATTTGGTAATATTATTTTTCCGTGTTCTGTATATATAAAACTTAAGTTACTGGTTTTTATGCATATTACATTTACAAATGTTTCCAATAATCTTGATAACTTTATGTGATGGGAGTTGTCTCTATGTGTATATCTAGTCATTGATATATATATATATTTGTTCTGTTTGTGACGAATCTTATATTTCTTTTGTTACTATACTGTTTACATTGTGGAGCACTTTATTGTATTTTATTTATAATTTAATGACATTGATACAGTAAAATAATTGACTTTCTACTCATGCGTTTATCTTGACAAATACATGAATTACTACAAAAGGTACTAGGCATATTCGGAAAGTAAGTACCGTTTCGTTTGAACGCTACTGCAGCGCTAGTGTCGGCGCTCCGCGCATGCGCTCTAGTTTCATTGGTTTATTGCTTCTCCACTGACACCAGTACGGTTGAGTTGTCGAGTGTATTGTGTCCGTTTACGATGTTGAAAACAATCACTGAACGTGCCAACAGTGAGATACATTTCTGTTATTCGGTTTTTGAATGCAAGGAGCGTCACGCCGTCGAAAATTCATCGTCAAAGTTTAGAGACTTAACGGTGAACATGTAATAAGTGATGAAATGATATGAAAGTGGGTGAGGCAATTCAACCACGAAGTGGGCGGCCTTCTATTGTGATTGATGAGTGTGTGAGGAAGGTGAATGAGAATGCACTCAGATGAGGTTCCTCAAGTTCCGAGTGTTTTGCATGAGATTGTTACCGACCGCTTAGGTATGGTTGTCTTCACTGGCGGGATGTTTCTTTTAGGAAGGTTTGAACAACTTGGTCACCCCGTTATGACAAGTGTTTGAACATTGGTGGGAACTATGTTTGTCAAAAAATAGCTTAAAGTGTTGTCTTTCGTGTAAAAATAAATGTGGTTTGAACCAGGGCCGTGCCGTGGAAAATCAGCCCCCGGGGCGAGAGTATACGACGGCGCCCCCATACATATATTCCAAGCAATTTTTCCTTTTTTCTCCCGAAATTTTCGCCCCTCTTACTTCGGCGCCCCGCTCCCCCCCACGGCACGGCCCTGGTTTGAACAACCCTGTTTTAGTATTTGTTTTTTTCAAAACGGTACTTACTTTCCGGACCCGCCTCGTAAATGAATATTAGTCAGTAGAATCTGATTTTAAAAGTTAAATGTTGTATTTAACAAAGAAGAAAATAATAACTTTCAGGCACCTTTTCCTCTTTTTGTCAATACCCTAACTATACTACCCTGACGGAACTATCCGGCTTCGTCACCAAAAAGAAGCTTCTGCTTACAAAACCACAAATGACACGGAGATACAGTTGGGCCATTGTCACTTGCAACAAGCCCACAACACTTTTGGAATAACTACTTTCTCCGATAAAAGCCGATTTTCGGACAGCAGTCATCAATGGGTGTGCAAGCGGTCAACAGACACTGATCCACTAGAATTCCATCTTTTGGAATGGGTTGCAATGTGGAAACGTAGTTGCGGCAACGTGTTTTTGCTATGGTATAAAATTCGAAGTACATCGAGATACTGCAAGATATATATTGATACCCTTCTTTGAAGATGACAAACTGATGCCATGCAATTTATGGATGATGGACACCAGGTTGTAGAGCAAAAGTGGCCACTCGCTCGAAGAGACGAAATAGGTATTCGAATTTTGGAATTGCCCGGTCATAAATCCTATAGAAGATGTTTTCTAGAACTAAAACTATAGAAAGGGCGGCACACCTGCTAACAATAAACAGGTACAGATAAATCCATTTCAAATTAACCAATGATGGTCGCTGATAATAATATTTTTAAATTTTTGTACAGAAGGTTGTACTATACTTAAAAAACAGAAAACAAACATTCATTATTGTTGTAAGTGTGCAATTCCTTTTTGAGTGACCATTTTGCATAGGTGCATAGGTATAAGCATATTTTGCACTTAACAAAAGTTTGCAGTAAACGCTGTATTTTTGAAGATTCTGATTTCAAACAAAAACCATTTCAAATAAAATTAAATGTGCAGAAATTGTTATTTTTTTAATTAAAATTTTTAAATAAAAAGTAAGATTCGCCTTTTTTAATATAGGTTTCGTAGTATTTTACTACTTTAAAAAGTTTGATACCTGAGAGTCGCATCTTTTCTTTGTTATGGATCGTTAAACAGTGCGATTTTTTCGAAAAGGTATCACTATGTTCAATCTGAAGTATCTCAAAAGAAACACACTGAAAAAAATCTCAATTTTTCACAAAACAGTTGGCATTTGTATAGTAACAAGTGGTTAAAATTTGACCACTGAAACTTGACTGGTTTTTAAGTTGCTGTTTCTTTTGTATGGCGAAATCCGGTTTATTAGCAACTAAAGTACAATTAAACTGATGGTTCATTCTACAATTAAACTATTTGTGTTAGGATTTAAACATAATTCAGTTTAATTGTACATGTTTTATCGTACTTGGACAAACTAATCATGTCTCGAAGGAAATAATTATTAACAATAAATGCCGTTTTGTCTTCCGTAGTTTCTGAATTTATGCAATTCATAAAGTAGTTAAGACCACTTTATTAATAGCTGGTACTATTTACTTTTATTTACAAGGGCCTCGGTGGCTCAGTGATAGAGCATTTACCTTTAGTGCGTAGAGTTCCTGTTTCGCACCCAGCTTTGTAGTAGACAAACACCGTGTGTGGAAGTTTCTCGGAGTTTTTCCAGTTCTTCCCACTTTCTTCATTCCATTATTTCATTCATTCTTATCATCACAGTCTCATTTAGCCTACATGGCATACCCGTGGGATGTAAAACTGAAACATTCTTATTTAGCTTACTATTTAAGCAAAAAAAAAAAAAAAAAAAAAAAAACCTGAAGACAGCGCGGCCAAAGTGTCCCCGGTCGGCTGCCTTTTGTATTCAAGCTAAGACATCTTCTGTTGACCGCAATTGTCCATCCATTTTATATACAGTGCAATCAGAAGAAATGCAATGAAACTGCATGACATTACAGAAGAGATTTGATTCTAGCAAACAAAATTCTACAGACAAGGTCATTCCAGGAGATGCCTCTAACTCAGACAAAAATCGGATGTACACTCACGTTCAAAGTTTACTTATTATAGCGGTACAACAATTCAAGAAACAAGTGCATTATTGAGAACACAAGATACCGTAGCTTATATTTACACTAAGAAGTGGTGCATCGGGAAGATTAAAGAAACATGCTAGGAACGAAACGATCTTTTAGGATAAAAAGAGAAGGATTAACAGTTGTTTGTGATTTTGTTTAAAGTGTGACCCATATAAATCAAACGATACTAGTATGATAGTATTACTATGGTATTATAATTAATTTATATTTCGATTTAGAACAGAATTTTTTAAATTATTTTTTGTACAACTGACCATTTCTTGAGATTTCGCCTTATAAGTTCATAAGTAAGAAAGGAAAAAGAAAAAAGCAACTCAAAAGCTAGTGAGTGGAGTCTCAGTGATCAAATTTTAACCACTTGTTACTATGAAAATAAAGGTTATTTTCTGAAGATTTGAGATTTTTCCAGTGTGTCCCTTTTTGAGATATTTCAGGTTGAGCATAGCCAATTTTCGAAAAATCGCAAATATGTGAAGATCCATACCAAAATAAAAATTACACACATTTTTTTTTAGGAAGTAGTGTACCTCGAAGTTCATATCTAGGAAAAAAAAAACAGTGGTAAGTTATTTTGTTCTTTAAAATTTTTAACTTTAAAGGTGAGAATTTGTGATTTTCAAACTTTCAACGAGATTTTCCTTCAAGTATTTATAATGTAGGTTTAAATGTGCATTGAACATAAAATGTTATACATTTAATTCTCTTTCAAATGGTTCTGGTTTGAAATTAATATCTTTAAAAATACAGGGTTTACCGCAAACCTTTTTAAAGTGCAAACTAGTCTTACCGTCTGTACGAAATGGCCGCTCTGAAAACATCATCTAAAAAATGAATGAACTTTTTATTCTATAAATATAAATATTATTCTATAAACATAGTTTTCAATTCTATAAATATAGTAGAACTTTGTGTACAAGAATTAAAAATAATATTTTTTTCAGCGACCTCTTAATCTGAAATTGAATGGTTTCAAATATCAAATAGATTGACCCGTACTTGAGGTATTCTGTGACGAGTGAAACAGTAACGAAAGAATATATATATATATATATATATATATATATATATTTTAATCCAAGTCATACGAGAGAGGAAAAATACGTCCAATCCTGTTCATGTGATTTAACTTACGAGGGAACCTATCCAAGTGTAACTCTGACTTCAAGTCGAGACTATGGGCGTTGGATACCTTGTTCCAAAAGAACATAACACGAAAAGGGATACATTCTCGATCGCAACCGTTGCGGAGATATAAGCGTGAAAAGTTAGAAATTGAGCTCCATACTACACATTACAAAGTCAGATTCCGGGTCAATTTTTTCGGAAACGGTCGAGTAAGGAAACTCAGCGAATACACATCAAATTAGTGTGGGGAGCACACCATCTTTTGAATGAAAAATTTGTGTTCCCGGGGCACTGGCAGGGTCCCAGGCGGGGTCCAACTCAAAATTTGCAAATGGAACCGGGGGGTCAAGTAGCATATTGTATGAAAGCTATTGTTAAATAAAAGAAGATAGAACAAATCTCAACTCTCTACGATAACCCTGTGTTTACCGGGCAACTGGTCAAAATGTCAATACAATCTACATCAGAAAATCTATGGCCACGCTTCTAAATCCGTTAAGTTGCGACAATAAGAAAACAGAAAAACACGTTTAAAAGTGCAAGGTATTGAAGTAAACCAAATTGCTGCAGAGTCTCTCTCTCTCAAAAGCACACTCCGATATATTTTATTTCTGCACCATTATTCCAGTTTTCTCCAACCCCACTCCTCTCCAAGTTACCTCACAGTTTCAAGGTTACTCCTTTTCGTCTTTACCATCATGTTTCTCGTTCAGCAAATCCCCCGATAGAAATTTAACAGTGCAATCTGTGAATTTGGGGTCCCGATGCGCGAAGCATATACCGTTGCCTTTTGACCTTCTCATCCTCCACGACGTCCCGGGGACACAAATTTTTCATTCAAAAGATGGTGTGCTCCTCACACTAATTTGATATGTATTCACTGAGTTTCCTTACTCGACCGTTTCCGAAAAATTTGACCCGGAATCTGACTTTGTAATGTGTAGTATGGAGCTCAATTTCTAACTTTTCACGCTTATATCTCCGCAACGGTTGCGATCGAGGATGTATCCCTTTTCGTATTATGTTCTTTTGGGACATGGTATCCAACGGCCATAGTCTCGACTCGAAGTCAGAGTTACACTTGGATAGGTTCCCTCGTTAGTTAAAAAACCTGCGTCTTACGGGTGTGGTCTGCAATCAGACGTCTGCTCTAAGGAATCCAATGAAAAACAATCGTTTTCAATACTAAGTGTAGTGCTTTCAGACAGAGAGGAAATGTTTCGTAAATTTATTTTGGAGGGAAACGTGAAAGAGCAAAAGAATTCTTACATTGTAGCTTACACTTGCGTTATTATGTGGTGTAATGCATTTACATCGAGACATGAACAGTGGAAAATAATTTTGGAAATACAACAAACTGCATTATTGGTTTATTTCATTGAAATGAAATGGAATCTGTAGTTTAATATCCCAGGATTATGCCTTGAAAGCAAAAAAAGAGAGATAATGAGTAAAGGAAGTGAAAACACACAGAGATACGATGTCCACCACTAATTAATAGCAGGCGTGAAATCAAACCAATGACCCTTAAAACTGGAGGTGAGCACTCTTAATCATTGAGCCTTCATATTCCCAATATGGCAGGTGTAGACGCTTCCTATCCAGTGAACTTCATGTTTTTCGCTAGGTTTCCCGCAAGATGAGATTTAAGAGTGTTCGTCTCGAAAATGTGTATCTGTTCCTATCGGGAGAGTTCTGTCTTGTCTCATTTCGTTGGCAACACTTAATTTTTGCACACAGTAACGCACGGTATACATTCACAAGGCAGTAGATCTATAATCATGGTGTATGAAGATGCTATTAGGTCTAAAAAGCGTGATTTCTTGTGTTCGTTTTTATTTGAAACGTGTTTTGTTCTCAACTATTAGTTTGAACATACGATGTGTTCACATGAAGAACAACAACAACAAAAAAAAAGCAACTAACAAGACGGGTGAAATAATTTGTTGTTCTTGTGAAATAAGTATTACATTATCATATTATTAATTATTAAAATAGGAATTCCGAAACATTGAAAGAACAAAATAATTATGAAATAAGGGTGCTGTAATTTTTTCAGTTTGGAGGAAAGTAATTTAATTGCATGTGTTTTGCCTTAACATACATGAACTTTCGATACGTCATACACCTTCTAGACAGGATTTGCCATATTTTTATCTTGGTGAAAGAATACTTTCGCTTCTACCAACTGTTACTGAATATCAGTTAAATTACTGCATACCATGCAAAGGTTAAGCTTTACATGCTGCAAACTGGACTTCATCAAGTACCAACTCCAGCATCAGGAATGACTTCAGGTCGGATACTTGCACTTAACACATGGATTTCTGCTTCGTTGCGACAACTCACCTTTGTGCGCGTCCTGTAGGCATTTTTGCCGATCCCAAACGTTTCAGTATTCGCGCGCTACCCTAGCTAACTGTTTTATGTTAGTCATGTAAAATGTACAGAAAAATTTGGGCAAGTCGTTAATTTGCCCATTTTATGAGAACAGAACCCAACCAACCCCTGCGGAGCTTCTAACTCGCTCCTCCGCGGTAAATCACTTTTTTGAGTATTATTTTAGATCTTATTTAAATGAAAAAAGAGTTACGAAAATTTTAAAAAATCTTTCCTTGGGCCGGGTTTGAACCCACGTCAAAAGTGACTTTCATTACCAACACGCTCGGCTACGAAAGGCGACAGCGTCTGACCTTTGTTTTCTGCTATATGCATGTCATTGCTCTTGATGTCCTATCTATATCGGCCAATAAGATTAGAGGATACCTGAAACGTTTGGGATCCGCAAATATGCGTCCTGTAGTGCTAGACAGATAATTCAACATCTGCCTGTGAATTGTCCTAATAGTGTTCAGCTACGAACTCACTTTACCTTATTAGCAGACTTACTAATGCTGCTCGGAGATGACCACCGAACGATTTCCCAACCTCTTCTTTCACCTATAGATGGTGAAAATTTTCCGGAATCCGGAAATTTCACTTTCCGGATTTCGGAAAAAATCCGAACTTTGTCCGAAATCGGAATTTTTAAATTCCGGATTTTTTTCGATTTTTTCTGACATCCCAAATTGAATGAAAGATTACCTATGCATTCTTCTTTTTCTCCAAAACCAGTAACGGTTAAATAAGTGGGTGCTTCACCTTCACCTATTGATAGGTGTTGTAATTAACAGAGTGCAGACATAGTCTGTTTTTCACCCATATCCTTAGAATTGTAAGCGGAGTACCATTGTGTTTGTTGGTTAGAAGGTAAGCTTTGAACTTTTCCAGTGGAAATTGAAAAATGAGAAGTAGAATAATAATTCCCTCTTGTTGGAATATATGAATGGTGTTCATTCCGTTGCCTATGTGTAACATACAGAGCTAATATGTTCTAATGAAGTATTTTTACTTTATTTATTTTTCCACCGGTAGATGAAATATAAATGAAAAAATGATATTATTAATCAAGTGCTGATTAAAGTAATTTAAAGGACAAATCCATTATCTAAATAGGTGCCTCAGACATATACTTTTGTAAGATACATATGAAAAAACCCCATGCCGTAAATGTCGCCAACACTTAGAGACCCACTTGCGGGTAAATGTCGATCGTCGATATAGCGACGCGTCGAAGGATTGCCGCTAGTGTCCCACTAGTGGCAGGGCTTCGAGTCGAAACAGATAACTCGAGTCGGGGTGTTGAACTTATCACTGCGTAGCAGCGAGGACTTCGTTTTGGTCCGCGCTCCTTCGATTCGTCGCGGAGAATCGCGAAGAGACCAATACGAACTATCGCCAGTCATGTGCATGCGGTTATTATATATTATTTTTTCCTGACGTATTGTTCCTAAAGTGAGCTCGGGGGTCAAGAATAACCTCTGCCTCAACATCATGAAGTGAAAAATCTTGAGATAAGTGCGATAATTGTATGAATTTAGATGGCAACTGTCGTCGATTATTAGAAAGTGAGTTTGGGAGAACTATGAAATAAAGTAAATAGACACGCGTCATTTTGTTATAAAATTACATGGCGAACCCATTTTATCTTAACCCAAACAGTTATCGTCTAATATACACGGTTAAAGGATCATTGTGATTGACCAAATTAAAAAGTTCTCAACTATTACAAACGTCGTTTCCTTCATCGCCTCCGTGGCGAAGTCTGTAGAACACCCCCCTAGTAATCATAAGGTTGCTGGTTCTAGCCCCTTCCGGGGTACTTTTTTGGTAATTTTTTAAAGTGTTTTTAGACTCACCTTAATGTAAACAAATCACACACATAGGCGATTTAACATTTTTTTTTGGGGGGGGGGAGTAATTTTGTGGTTCATTGGCGTTTTGTCGCGTCACTACCGCTGGTGGTATAATTTTCAAAACGGAAGAGCGCCCACCGCGGATCGTCGCTGCAGGGACGCCAATTTTTGGCAAAATATCGCTAATTGCCCATCGGTGGTCCACCGACGCTTACGGTATGGGGATGTCTCATGTATACCTCAGTAGGAGATTTTTGAAATGAAAACTAAACTGTCCATATCTTAAAGAGTTCAATGGCTGGTCGCATGATGACTCCCTCAATTTTCTTCCTATTACAAAAGAACGGTCAACCGCATCACAATTTTCGAACGAATAACGTAATTTTTGGTCGCTTCTCTATTTGTAGTATGCAAAAAAATGGCGATGAGTGTATCATCACTTCTTTTCTGGTGTATAAAACCACAATATGCTTCGATGTCCATAAATATGTTGAAAATAGAGCATCTGACGCATTTAGAAATCTTTGAAGATTTGTTACTTCCTTAAAAATGTACGTAATTGCTTCGATTAATTCCGAACTTATTATAAGAGTAGAGAAATTAATTAATATTTTGATAGAAACTGATGTGAATTCTTTTCCTTCCAGATTTTTTAAAAACTAGATTTGAGGTACGTTCCATAATAGTTTCCGAAAACACAACCGGAGCAATAGTGCGGATCGCAAAGCAACACAAAAAATCCAACAAGCAATTTAAAATTCTATTTCGAGTATCGTAAAATAAAATGCAAAATTTGCGTTGTGCTGACGCAAACCGTTCCAGAATAAGCCCCTAAACGATGCAATATCACAAGCAAATGATAATGTCAAGTGAAACATGATTATAGATTAAGCAAAGAATAACCGTATATACCATAAACAATAATAGATCCCTTGTCCGATTGAAGTATGACTAAATCTTCGTGAAGTAAACAAGTGTCTATTAAAAAATAAAGAAAGAAAAAAACGGACTTATGGAAGGTTAGCGTCCTTCCATTCTTCCCTATATCGTCACGTTTATATGCACAGTTATATGGAACACATGTAAATGCTATGTTGAAAATTACATGCTTTATTTAAAAATGCTGTAACTCGAAAATTTTAAAAGAGGACGTAATCGTCATCTATGTTCTGCCTTCGTTACAGAGAAAACATGTGATATATAGCAACCACTGTACATATTAAATATATGTAGATTCTAATCCTTGGTAATGTGTCAAATTTTGTGTTGCGGTGACGCAAATCGTTACGGAATGAGGCCTAGTGTCAGAAATTATCCGTTCAAACATTTTGGTGTGGATACCAGCTCTGTTGATTTTGCTGGAAGACGGCCCTGAGAGAAGACGACTAGTTTTAGATGGAAGCATTTCTCGTAGCAGATGCGCTGCCAAAAGTACATGGTGCTTTTACATGGTAGCATTTTGATAAATATCTTGACGTGACATATCGTTTATACAAATCACTGGAGAAGAGAGCAATTATGGCTCCGAAACTAAAGCATGAGGTAGCTAAAGCTATAGTGGTTGTAATAGTTCTCCCTGGTTATATTAACTAACTAACTAACTCTATGGCCTATGGAACACGGAGGTTCAATGCCGCGTTCACAAAATCTCTCCACTGACTTCTATCCTTAGCTAACTGCATCCAGTTTCTACTCTGTATTCCAATCTCTGCGAGATCCATCTTAATATCCCCGGTTATATTAAAAAACGAAAACCATAAAGAAGTATATGGGGCAAAGAGTATCTCTACTCCAACTCATTTTTCTTTACTATAATTCAATTTCCCACACAAAACAAAGAGCATGGATGTTTGGCCCAAAATCCTTCGCTTCCTTTTAACACACTACGGCGCTGCAATCAAACTAGAAATGCTGGTAAAATGCTACGAAATAGAGCAGGTTCTATCGACAAGAATAATGCCATAGGATATGCCATTTGCTACATTGCTATAGCATTTGCCAATTTACACGGTAGGATATCGATGATACGATTTTTGCTACGATAAAGGCTTTCGTCTAAAACTAGCCTAACGGGTGTAATTAAATTTACATTGAAGTAACACCCCCATGCCGTAAGCGTCGGTGTACCACGATGGGCAACTAGAGATATCTCGCCAAAAATTGACGGCCCCGCAGCGACGATCCATGGTGGCCCCACTTCCGTTTTGAAAATTACACCACCAGCGGCAGAGACGCGACGAAACTCCAATGAACAACAAAATTACTCCCCCAAAATATGTTAAATCGCCTATATCTGTAATTTGTTTACATTAAGGAGAATCTGAAAAACACTAAAAAAAATTCAAAAAGTGTCCCGGGATGGGCGCGAGTCACCAACCTTTGGATTACTAGGCACGTGCTCTTCCGACTTGGCCACGGAGGCGATGAAGAAAAGTCGCTTGTAGAGGCATAAATCCTTGAGTTATTTTTAATTTGGATAATCAGAGTGCTCCTGTAACCATGTATATTCGACAATAACCGTTTGAGATAAGATAAAATTCTTTCGCCATGTAATTTTATAACAAAATGATGCGCGTCTATTTACTTTATTTCATGGTTCTCTCATATTCACTTTCAAATGATCGGCTACAGTTGTCATCTAAATTCATACAATTATACGCACTCATCTGAAGATGTTTCACTTCATGATACAGAGCAAGGGGTTACTCTTGACCCCCGTAGCTCACTTTAGGAACAATTCGTCAGGAAAAAATAATTTATAATAATAACCGCATGCACATGACTGGCGACAGTTCGTATTGGTCCCTTCGCGATTCTCCGCGACAAATCAAAGAAGCGCGGACCAAAATGAAGTCCTCACTGCTACGCGGTGGTAACTTCAATACCCCGACTCCAGATATCTATTTCGACTCGACGAAATCCTGCCGCCAGTGGCACACTAGCGGCAGTCCTTCGACGCGTCGCTATAGCGATGATCGACATTTACCGGCAAGTGGACCACTAGGTTTGGCGATGTTTACGGCATGGGGACCATCCGGCCATGACGTTATGTCATTTGATAATTAGTACACTTTGAACACACAACTTTATCGATAAAAATAATTAATCACGTTACGAAACAGCTGAGCGAGCGTCAGTGAGCGAAGAGGCTTAAAAGCCCCACAGGGCTCGTTTTATTCTACCTTTGCCCCCCATGATAATACAGTAGAACCTGTCTTCAGCTGACTCTGTATTAAACGGAAATATTTCACTATCCCATAAATTTTAAGGTAAAAAACATGTTAAATTTCCTTTATTAAATGAAGACTTTGTTACATGGACAACGGAAATCAAAGTAAGCCTTTTAACGGAAAATTGCAAGTTTCTAAGTGCAACATTTAGAAAGTTTTTAGACATCTTATGAAAAATTGGATATACTAGTTGATATATAATATACTACAGGATGTCTAATATACAATGTAACCCGAAGTTTGAGATAGTAGAACTTTTGAACCTGAAGTGGTACACAAATAATGGTTACACTAAAATAAAGCTTTGTTCATGTATATATTTTTAAACTAGAAAGCAACGATTGAACTACACTATGAACCACACAGTGTTGCCAGATGTAACCGAAGGTGTAAATATATATATATATATATATATATATATATATATATATATATATATATATATATATATGTTTTTTGCAAAACGTAAATTGACTCATAACTCATACGTATGGATGTTCTGTCGTTAATTTTCAGTTTGTTTAGTGGGAATAGCTTAGAAACTATGGAACAGAAAAAGGAATTTTTCATTTCCATCGATAACTAATCAGATGAGGCCTCGGAAAGGGGGATCTAGGGAAATCGTAGTTTTCATAAATTAACACTCTGAATTGGCAATATTGCTGATGTTTCAGTGCATCAAAAGGTGTGTTAAAGATCTGTCTACATTATGCAATTCCTGAAAACAATGAAAAAGGAACTTTGAAATTATCATGATAAAAATTTTACTTATATGCACCCGGCAACACTGCTATTCATTTCTATAGGGCTACTTAGAGCAAGAGGTATACAGGAACTATAAAAAACCTGCAAACGAACATTCGCACTGCCATTGAGAACATTAACACTTCTACTCTTTGTAAATTTGCTGCCAACATGGTGAAACGTGTGAACCCAGTGTTTGAATCAAAACAGGGGGTACTACCAGCATCGCTGTAGAGCTGCTAACTCGTTTCGTGATAGTAGCAGTGTTGCCGGGTGCATGTAAGTAAATGTTTTATGATAATTTCAAAGTGTCTTTTTTATTGTTTTCAAGAATTGCATAATGTAGACAGATCCTTAACACGCCTTTTGATGCACTGAAACATCAACAATGTTGCCAATTCATGGTGTTAACTTATGGAAACTACGATTTTCGTAGTTTCTCCTTACAGAGGCCTCATCCGATTAGTTAACGGTTGAAATGAAAAATTCTTTTTCCTGCTCCATAGTTTCCAAGCTACTCCAACTAAACAAGCTGAAAATTAACGACAGAACATCCACACATATGAGTTATGAGTCAATTTACGTGTTTTGCAAAATATATATATTTACATCTTCGGTTACATCTGGCAAGACTGTGTAGTTCAATTGTTGCTTTCTAGTTTAAAAATATATGCATGAACAAAGCTTCATTTTAGCATAACCATTATTTGTGTATCGCTTCAGGTTTAAAAGTTTTACTATCCCAAAATCCGGGTTGCATTGTATATTGGACACCCTGTAGCTGTCAGCAAAACAGACAGTGACGTACAAACCGGAAGAGGCACACTGGATATAAATGCTTTAATTTACAATCATACGAAAAGTCTGAAAGGAGAAGAGAAATATAGCATTGAGTTGGAAGAAGAGTGTACGCTAAGGACTTACCAAGATGTTGTCAAAAGTTCAAAGGAAATGCAAAAATTTGCCTTATGTCGAAATGATAATGATATGTTTAATGTGGTTTCTCAATCTAACGTGTTTCTACAAGGTCGAGTAGTCAAGCAGTAATATGTAAGAAAAACCCTCCGTGGCTATTGAAAAAAAAAATTGGCATGTGCACATTATTTTTTTTCTGTTCATTGTAAGTTTTACGCACGAGAAAGAAAGTATTTGAGACTTGACAAATTTTTATTTGCCAAAAACTCGGGAACAAATGAATTAATTTGGATCTTTTTTGTTTGCGATCCTTAGAATAGTTATAACTTGACAACTTGCCAAAGTCGATACTCTAATAGGTTAATTAATTGTTGAGTTATTACGAAAAGAAATTTTGTCGACTGAAGAATACTTTCTTTCGTGACTGTACGTGTATTAATTCGTAGTAGGTACGTAGGAGTAAGGTACGTACGACATTTTATTTTATCTCATTATGTTCATTTTATATAGGGTAAATGTGCCAGTCCTCGACCACCTAACTTATTTTCGTATGGTCCTTAATCACTGTTCACTCAATGGAACAACTTAGGAGGACGCAACTAGCTCACATGTGTTCCCAAAGCTATATTTTATCTAGATTTTATCCAAAACTGAGATAACTTATACCATTTATGTAATATTAGTCGGAGAAACACGAATGACTGATTTCTTTTAGTGTTCGACCACTTTTCGTTAATGTTCGACCGCCTACTGTTTAGTCATCGACCACTACTCGGTTAATGCGCTTTTAATTACAGTATGAAGGCTAAAGCATAACTTTACCACACTAATATTATCTGTAGATGTTACATCATTAGTTTTTCAGGTATATATCACTTCGTAGTTTCGCCAATAGTCGCTGGGAATAAGTAATTTTGTGATAGTTTTGTCAAGAAAGGAACCACCAAATTCATTTAAGGTTCAGTGGAAAGCAGCACCAAACAGCCTTCGTCTTCTCTGGGTTGAAGGGGTATAAATCCCATTTTCTAAATCCGTTTTTAATTACTAATTGTGTTGCTACCTTGTATATCACTTTTTTTAATTAGTGGTGCAAAAGTAACACGTGTAACATTTTACTCAGTTTCCATGTAGAACTCTCGAACTGTCTTCTTTCATTCACTTTTTAAGGATTTGAACATTTTTAACGATTTGAACACTGATGCGTCGCAGGGTTGAAGAATATGTGTACTGTTTGGTGGAAGGTAAAAATGTACTATAGCATGGCTGGAACAAAATTCGCTGACTTCCATTGCCAAGTGAGTCTTGTGGCTGTCGATTAGCAGAAGAACTGTTTCTTTAATAGAGGGATCATCCTCCACCCATTTTAGAAAACGGTTTGCTATCCATTCGTAGAGTGTTTCACTTCGCATCTAGCCGCTATCTGACCTGACCTGCCTATGAAAATTTCTGAAGAAACACCACTGATGACGTCCTTTGGAAGATGTCTTACATACAGATATATAACCATCGGGGATACAATTTCTCCTGCTGTGGAAGAAGTGCAAAGCAGTGTTAATGTTTCTTTCTCGTTGTCCTTCACCTCGTACATATTTTTTCACGCTTTGGACCCCAACGCTTTTCTTGATTTGGGACACTGTTGAAAGGTGGATTCATCAGCATTAAATATTCGCTCAGAATCATTTAGAATATCAGATTGTCCCGTTTCTTTCAAGTATTTCTCAAGGTCCTAAAATCACAAGCGAATGTTTCCCTCGGTTACAGCGTATCGCGCCTTGTTCAAAGTTTAGAGACACGATTTGTGGGTGTCTCCTCAAGTAAGTGTAGTACCAGGTTTCACCAGCTCGATTGTCTTTGAATGGCGCTTTACATTTTTCTAAATCGACAATTTTTTAACACTTCAGAAGATCGTGTTTCTTCTGTAGAAAGCCCTTTTACTCATATTAAGGAGCCAGTTTGCTAATCCCTCTTCTTCTTTCTGTGTTAGGTATGGTTCTGGACCCATTTTTTCACTCTTTGGGACTGTGACCATGAAATTTATCCATCAGCGTTACCCGAGGAATTCCATAGATTACTGATGCCTTTCGTATGGAGCGCTCTTTGCGACAAGCCTCTAGAGCTTTTTGTAGATCCTCGTTTGAATAAGCTGGCAGTTTAAGCTTAGGTCTACTCTCTCATTATCTCTGAAAGAAACAACAATTCTTAAGGACATGCAAGGAAAACAAATGTATTCCAGACGTAAGCTGATAATAGCTATTCCGCTAACAATATTTGAATGCAGGTCCACGACGAAGCGAGAATAGTGTAGTTCAGTATTAAACGAATTAGACCAAATATAGTAAATTTATTATTCAAATGAAATGTTATACCCTAACAGTGCCGGTAATTTTCCATGAAAATGTTGTGAAACTGCATGAATTTAAATTTATTTTATGGCCTTTAGGCATCTACGGTTCCAGCCGGGATAGGATGGGGGAGAGGATGTTCGAAAATAGACGGCCAGGGCCTATTTTGTAGGTACCATCCCAGCATTTGCCTGGTGTGACTGAGGAAAAACACGAAAGAACTCAGTCAGGATGGTTGATCCTTGGGATCGAACCGAGGACCTTCCGAATGCTAAGCCAACACTCTACCATTATTTAAAAGTTCGTCTCAAACGAGACATTGAGCCTGAATGCTCCTCGCGCCAATTTGAGGTAATCCAACCATGACAGAGACACGAACACAGAAATATCGAGGTCAATTAAAAATGCCCTTGCTCTTGAGAGGGTTTCGAACCCTCAATGGATTGCCTCTTCACCATTACTACTGAGCCACGGCCATTCGGTGAATATTCACGTACTACACTAACGGTAAGACTCAGCAGATGATTATACAAATGTAAATTGATCACTGAGTTAATGCTTGAATCAAGAAATTCTGCGAGAAAATACAAACGCAAGTAATGGTCGAACATTGAAAAAAAGAAAAGTTAATCCTCGACCAGTACAAATGTATCACGAAAAGTAGTGGTCGAACGCTAGTAAATGTTTTTGTATTCCATTATAACTTCAGAATTGGTAACTAGGAACTCATTTCATGCAGATGAATCGAAAGTTAGTCGTTATTGACATTTCTCCAATTTTTCAGTGCTCGACCACCCTGTGGCGAACATTAGTTAACAAAGAATATTTCATAAGTCATTGTCCGACCACTACATTTTATCGATTTATTCCTTAAACCTTACAGTTATCACTAAAATTTAATTACTAAAATGTAGTCGATAGTTCCATGCAACAGAATAATATGTGCATTTTTTTACCTGGTGGGATAACACTATGGAAAAGTATGAAAAACAGGATAGTGTTGTTCCCATTTGCAACAGATTAAAGTTGTCGAAAACTCAGTGCTTCTTCCGTATGCATACATTTGATTGGCTATTACCGAATGTATGTGGAATATATTTTGACAGTGTCTTTGTGATGGTTAAGAATAAGCTGCAATTCAATTATAACGGAAAAGCATGCTTTTTTTTTTATCGGAAAATAAGCCTAATTTATGGTTTTAAAGTGAAAAGTGGTCGGCAACTAGGGGGTGGTCGAAGACTGGCACAACCACCCTACGCACTTTTCTTCCATGAGTCTACCTTCCTTATCCGAAAAACCTACCTTAAAACGGATTTTTTCCCGGGTTCCGTTCGATTCCGCTAAAGACAGGTTCTACATCACACTCGGGTGGTGCAGCTTCGATGTAAATCTAACCTTACTCGACAGCAACATGGGGAAAATCTCGTTCAATTTGGAGTCGGTTCGGGCTGCTTATGTAACATCTAGTGCTTATATGAAATCTATGATCAAAATTATTTTTTCTTTTTCGAAAGTAGGACCGTTTTCTTCCTTCTGTTTCGACTATATTCCCAGGAACAGTATTATATGAACATAAGAATACAAAATTATAAATGTCGAGGCATAATAAAACATCTCTAATATGATCCTTTACAATATTGATGTAAATATTTTTCTCTTTGTAATAAATATTCTGTAAAACATATTTTCAATTATTTATTGAATAAGCATTATCATTTAGGATTTTGACTTGAAATAATGATCTCAAACAAAGATGATCACAGTTTTTTAAAAAATAATTTCGTTTATGGATGAAATTGAATGTTTATATAACAGTAGGGCGGATAGATTTTTTGTATTATTAATATTGAACAAGATTGTTCAAATTATAGACTCGATCTTAAGTAGATGAAGAACATACTAGTTGAGGTCCCCGATGGCTCAACAGAGTCAGCAAAATTTTTTGGATGGCCCAGGATCAATGACCTTGAGATTTGACCTAGATTAAATGACCTGGGACCACACCCTCTAAATTTTGCATGGGTCCCTTGATCCATCCGTAAATTTTGGGAGGGCCACTTAGGACTACCCCCCTTAAATTTTGGAAATCGCCAAATTTAAAAACTTCGTATGGTAGCGGAGGCTATTGCACTGGAGTATGTATTTCTGTAAGTTATGCGTGTCCATCTCGTTCTCTTTCATGTGTAAAAAGTTGCCAAAGACGTAAATTTCGGAGGTTTTCGATCTATTTTATGATGTTTGATGATATTTTGAAATGAAATGAAATTTTTGAGTTTTACGTCCCACGTTTATGCCGGTTAGGCTAAAGGAGACGGTGATGATGAGTAATGAATGAAATGGTGGAATCAAGAAAGTGGGAGGAAACGGGAGAATCCCGAGAAAACCCACGCACACGGTGTTTGTCCACCACAAAGTTCACTTGGCGGGGGCTGGGATCGAACCCGGGACCCCAAGCACCAGAGATGAACGCTCTACCACTGTGTCACCGCGGCTCCATTGATGAGGTTTTATTACCTTATAGGTTATATGGGTGAGTATAGGGCTTTATTCCCTTCCATAGGACATGAGTATATTGATGTACTTCTCTTAATTTTTGGAAGGGTACATAAAACCCCTTAAATTTAGGAATTGTCAAAACATAATATCCCTATTGCAATCTGATTGATTGCATTTCAATATTTTTGTTTAACATTCTTTTGATCAGTTTTTAAAATTTTAGTTAGACTAGAGTAAGCAATGTTTCCCACTCTTTAATGTGCAATTGCACACCAGTCTGTTCTTCTTGCCAAATTTTCGAACAGGTTCAAATAAGGTAGTATGCGTTCTATTCTCGACATAAAATGGGCAAATTACACACTTGCCCAAATTTTTCTGTACATTTTACAATCTGTGGTTCCGTCCCAGATAGCAGAAATGACTTGCTACAAACTTGGAGCAGATTTGCAATTCAAGTCTGGCAAACTTGCAGCAGACTTGTGATGCAAGTTTGCAAGTTTGATGCAAATTTAATGAAAACTTCCTAGTTGACGCTCTTCGAACTTGCAGCACGCCTGCAGTGCAATTGTATGGTAAGTTTGCAAAGCAAGTTTCTGGAAGGGGTTTACTTGCACAGCAAGCTTACTGCAAGTTTCCACTTGCACTACAAATGCACAGCAAGTCGGCAGCAAGTTAGTGCAGGTTTGACGCAAGTCTCTGCAAGCATATCACTTGCACTGTAAGTGCAAAACAAGTTGGCAGCACGTTTGTGTAGGTTGACAGCAAGGACACCACTTGCACTGCAAGTCCCCAGCAAGTCTACAGCAAGTTTGTAGAAAGCTTCTGGAAGTATATACTTCCATTGCAAGTCTACTGCAAGTTTGTGGAGTTAGCATAGCAAGCTTGCAGTAAGCACTTTACTGTATACGAACATACACACAGTATATTATTCTCAACAACTTTGTCAAACAATACACGTTTAGAATATAAATTATCTCTACATACTGGATACTTACGTAATTATCTTAACTACACCACTTGTATTAATGCTTCACACACTTCGCACCTACTACAAATGGCGGCCTGGCGGGGAGATTTCTAAGATTAGACTTTTGTGCCACCTGTTGGTAGAAACTAGAACTGACACACTTGCTACAAAGATGTAGCAAGTCTCCGAGGCAAGTAAAATCTAGCAAGTAAAAATCAAATTACAACATTTGCGGGTAACTCTTTCAAAAAGCCTGCAGCAGTTGTACAGTACACGGAAAGTCTAGCAAGTTAAAATCAAATATAGTGAAAGACTTGCTGCAAACCAACTTGCTATTAGGGGTATAGTAAAACTGCATCAAATATTAAACCAAAATTTTCAACCTAAATTAAGATTTCTTCGAACTAAAAATTTTCACACCAAAATTTTCAAACTAAAACTAAAATATCAAACAATGAGAGAGAAAATTTTAAGCAAAATAAATAAATAAATAAATAAAATAAACAAATCTGAAAATATAAAGCAAAAAATTTGAGTCTGAAGCCAATCAAACTGCATCAACAATAACTTTTCACTGGTGAGTCAATCAGATTCCAACAAGAATTCAGACTATGAGACGTATCTACAAATTCTAAGGTTTAAAATTTTAAAATAGTGATCGAAGAAAATTTTCAGCAAAATTTTGAAACATTCAAGAAATTAGGCCCTACGCAAAGATTTGAAAGTGATCAGTCAATGAGAATTCTTCAAAAACAAATTTCCAGTCAATCGATTACACAAGCCAATCAGATTACACAAGAACAACTTTCTATTAATGATCTTAGACTGAGCTGTGACTAAAGTTTAAAATGTGATATTATTGCAAACCGATATATTTTAATAATTACATATCAGGTATCAAGTCTTAACTTTTTATATCAATGACCTTAAACTAGTCATAGGTACCATCCTAGAGTTCAAAGTGTGAAATTGCTATATATATATCAATACTGAATAAGTCAAATTTCACCAAGGATAGCTTTCCACTAATAACCATATACTATGGATAGTGACTACAGTTCAAAATATGAAATTGTTGTTACATATCAAAAGGTGCTAATAATTATCTATTAGGTTTCAAGCAATATTTTGTCACCAATGACCCTGGATTACGAGGTTCAAAGTTCAACAAATTTTCAAACTAAAATTATGAAAACTGTCCAAAAGAATGTTAAACAAAAATATTAAAACACTTGAAAATCAGCCAATCAGATTGCAAAAATGATAGTTTTCTACTAATGACAGACTATGGGTTGTAAATAAAGTTCAAAATGTGAAATTGTTAGTATTATATATTAACCGGTTTTTCAAGTCTTAAAAATTTTTGGTCCAGTGACTTTAGGGTAGCTACAACCATAAGGTTTAAAACTTTTCAAACTAAAATGTTTAACAGTCTCTCAAAAACTTTAAGCAAAAAGTTTAAAACCTATTAAAATTTTTTGAACAAAAATTTGAAGTTTACCAACCAACCAGATTGCATCAAGAATAACTGTACACAAATGACTTTAGATTATGATCCGTAACTACATTACCAAAGTTCAAAAAGTTTTCAAACTAAAAGTTTTACACAAACCTTTTCAAAAACTTTAAACAAAGATTTGGAAGTGATTAGTCAATCAATTTGTACCAAGAAACGTAACTCGAGTCCTACAGAACAATTAATATTTTATTTGACTTCCAAAATTATGCAGTTCTATCGGTCTTAAGTTACTCTTGTTCAATGAAAGACAATAGGACCTTTTATTCATTCATATGATTATATGTTATAATCCGCCTTAGTGATCGTTAAGTTCAACATTCTAAATTCGCGCTTTATGCTCATGCATTTTCCTCCACGCATTTGTAATTCCCGCCAAATGTCATGTGTTTCTTTTGACATTATATAATTAACAATTTTATACCTATGAAAGTGGATAAGCACGCGAACCAAATTTAGAGACATTCTAGAGAAAATTTACAAATATACATTCCTTGATAATTCAAATAAACATGGGCGTCCAATAAGTTATCTATGTAGACAGGAAGGGAGGGAGGAGCGTAATAACGCCTGATACGCATGTCAATTCCGCTTTGGAGAACTCCGTTGCGCATTTTGAGCTCAGTCGGAGCAACGCAGTGGACGTGGACAGAATGTGTTAAGCCGCGTAGCGAATTTTGTGTGACATTGGATTTGCAGAAGTTGTAGCACCACTCGAACATCAATTCTCTCACTAAAGAAGGGACCAAAGGAGCTCCACGAGTGACTGGTGAAAGTGTACCGGAATGCAGCACTGTCAGAATTCCAGGTCAAATACTGGTCAAAGCAATTCAAGTGGGGGCGGGAGTACATTGAGGATGACCTCGCTCTGGAAGACAACGGATGAAGTCACCACGGAAATGTGCCGCAAAGTTGAAGACATGGTCCTGCAAAATCGCCGTATGAAGGTCGCTGAGATTGCAGCAGCATGTGACATATCCAGAAGACCCGTTCTGCCGATTCTTCGTGACCGCTTGGGCATGTGAAATGCTGTGCCGGATGCAGCTCTCCTAAGACTTGTTGGATTTCTTTGAGGAGGACCAGGACAAATATCTAGCTCAATTGGTGACAGGGGACGATACCTCGATCCACCACTGGGATCCTGAGAGAAAGCAGGAGTCCATTCAGTGGAAACGCCCCGATTCCCCGCCCCCAATGAAATTCCGCACAGCCTTCTGCGGGGAAGATCATGACGACCATCTGGAATTTCTTCGCTACCCACAAAGTGGCGACGGTTCATAGACTTCCATGGGGACCACATCGAAAAACAGTGGTGACCAGGTGAGCCTATCTGCATTTCTTTCTGTCTAGGTAGATAACTTATTGAACTATTATTAAAGATATATTAGGTCAATAACGAATCACATGGTGATATGAAATTTTGGCAGTTTTTACGTATGGAAGGGGATAAGTGAAACAACACAAATTTATAAATTTAGTTACCAAATTTTATTTTTACAATTTCCGAGTTTAAGGGATGGTCCTTTGAACGTATTTCCTCCCAAATTTTAAAAGAAAGCATCAGTATACCCATATCTTATGGAAGTGAATTGACCTCCGTACTTATGTGTATAAGCACATAATATACTAAAGTCTCATTAAAGATTATATAATAGGTCAAAAACCTTCTAATTTTGAATTTTTGACATTTTTTGCCCATAGAAGGGGATAAGATGGACCATTCAAATTAACAGAAACACATATTCGTGTCCTAGAAAACATTTATACCAAAATTTTATTTTTTGGCAATTCCCAAATTAAAGCGGTGGTCCTATGCACCCTTCCAAATTTTAAGAAGGAGCATCAATATACCCATGTCATATAAAACAGACACATATTCAACCAGATAACAACATAACGGGATAATACCTTATCAAAGTAGATAAATCAGGTCAATAACCTACCACGTAGTTACAAATGGGCCTTATGCAGAGTCGTCTTGACGTCTGATTAAAGCCATACTACGAGGTTGACTAACGGATGGTTATCAAAATTGTATTCAGAGTCTCTGATTAGGACGTAGTATTTGACGAAGTTAATAACAGTGACTAATTAATTTAGAGCAGAGGCTAATCTTTTACTCGTGGTTTAGCGTGCGACACAACATTTCGTATTTCATATATTTTCATTTTTACCGACTACGCATGCGCTGATCTACTTTTCCGTAGTTGCCACATTTATTTTTCTCACCTGATGCATTAGGGTTATATAAGTTAATCATACTCAAATCATCATTTTAGTTGTACTCAAAGTTGACTCTGAATACCAAAAAGTGCACCTTCCTTAATAAAGAGTTAGCATTATTACTAACTACTCTGAGACTAACCCTCGATTAACGAATCCTCTCTGAATACTACCCAATGTTTCTTACTTTTATACTTTGACATTTTGTGGGAAGATTTAAGCAGGACTAATCAAATTTACAGAAATACATATTGGGGTGTTACAGAATATTTACCATCTTTTATTTTTAAGAGTTTCTAAATTTAAGGGGTGGTCCTGTGTACCTTTCCCAAAATTTAAGAGAGGAGCACTAATGTACTAATGTCTTATAAAAGGTAATGTACCCCTATACTCAATCATGTAACAATATAACGTATTAAGACATTATCAAAGAAGCTAAATTAGGTAAATAACCGTCCATGTGGTGAACACGTGCATACTAATATTTGACATTTATCATGCCTTATAAAATGGAATGGGCCCCTGTACACGCCCATATAACCATATAAGGTAATAAGACCTCATCAAAGAGGATAAATTAACCTCCGAAATTTGCATTTTTGGCAACATTTTTACTCCTGAAATGGAACGAGATGGACCACCAAAACTTACAGAGATATGTCTCGGTTCTGTACTACCTACTTAATTTTTAAATTTGACAATTTCCAAAAATTAAGAGGTGGTCCTAATTACCCTTCCCAAAATTTAGGAGTTGGACCAGGATATTTCAGCAAGAATTTAGGGTTCGAAATTCTAACTTTTTAACCCTGGGTCAGATCTCACGGCCATCCAAAAATTCTTACTGACAGAGACCCCTACTACTAACATACTCATGCAATATTTCTCGTATGTTCTTTCAATAAGGGTTGAAAATGCGTAAATCTCTGGTTTCGCTATATGCGGAAACTTACAAACTTACCAAATTTGTTACTCCATATAGTCAAAATATTCTGATTGTATACTTTCTCGTTTTTCTACTGGTTTGGGAGTACGATACTTCTTAACTTGCTGAGCGACGTAAGCCATTACTACATCTAATTTCTTTCTGACACTCGCGTAAAGTTTAACTGATAATACAAGCATTTGTGAGCGAAATTCGAAAACAAATTCTCCCACAGAGAAACCCAGTCCGATCATTAGAAAATAGAAGGCACCTTGAAGTTGTCCAACGCTTATTGATTTTGGATCAGGTTGTTCATCCGGTTGGCGTTTCATATTCTCTAACCACTGTGTCATTTGCATCTTGTGCATACCTCTCACGACATCTTGTTCCCACATTGTGATCAGTCCAGCCTCAATGATTAAATATAAGACTCTATCAAACCAAGCTTTCCACGGGAAGCCCATTCGTAACATAACAGAAGTCGTTCCAGTTATAGCAGACTCACTCAATAAGTGAAAATGTTCTAATAGATCTTGCGGCACATACTCTATATACGACAGATAACCAACATCAATATATTCCACTGCTATACCAAAGTCCATTTGCTTCATTCGTTCCAACAACTCACTTTCATTTTTGTGCAGTTCAAATGTATGTCGTAATTTTCTGGCTACAGGATCCCATGATTCCATTAATACTAATTCCATGTAATTCTCTATTGCTCCCCATTTCATATTAACTCTTGCCATATCTGCTAACGTGTCAACTGGTGGCGGTGTTGGAGGATTTGTCAAGAACGTTAAAAGACCCCCACCATAGCACGTAGTTAAAAGGATAAACGTTACCAATAACCATAAAGTAAAATGTCTAACGGCTGGTTGAATAGGTTCCATAGGCATTCCGACTTGTGACAGGAGACTTATAGTATGTAAGACACAATCTTGGTACCTGCAATATCTACTTTTAGGTTCATTAGGAAGCAATTTGGCATTAATGTTTGCTACTGAAAATAGAACTACAGTTGAGCATATTAGGAAAGCAGCAGTACCTACCCACATCATAAAACTAAATGGCATAACTAGGGCCATCCAACTGGCGTAAGGTGGAGGGATCGGGGTTATAAAAGTCATGAAAGTTCTCCTGTAAGGAATGGTATGATTGACAAACCACGTAGAATTAAAATCTATATACATTCCTGCTAGACAAATGTCAACTGTAGATAGAACGCATTCTTTGAGAATGCCTGTAGCATTTCCAAATTCATCAACGACTCCCCAGTCTTGATGATCTACAACGATTGGTGTCCATGTAAAATTGAGTCGTCTCGCAAATTCCTTCATCATTCTCATTTCTGTTCCGTCGATCACAACTTTATCACCTTCCATTGTGACAACTGTTGACGGTGGGTAGCTCCACAAAGCTACATGCAAGTTTCTACCCCGCATATTCTCAGTTTTCCACGGATACATGTCTTTGTAATTTGCAAACTTTTTGTCTCTGCTCCACTCATTTAGGAGTGGATACATCACGTGTTCTTTCCCCATATTCCATGTAAATATTTTATACCACGGCTCATCTGATTCACTTCTGATTTCCATAATTACATCAACATGCGGTAAAACTTCGAAACCTTCGAAATTGAAAATTTCTTTCACTTGTTCCATATCAGAAACAGGACCAATGATGTATTTACCATTCCTTTGCACCACATCCCATTTAGCTGCTTGATGCAGTACTTCTTTAACCAGAGTAATATTGTGAACAGGCATAATGTGACCAAAGCACGCATGATTGGAAGCTAATTTTACGGTTTTGTTGAGAAATAAACAATCATTTTCATTCACAAGAAAGTTCATAACTGTTCGCACAGGTGGATGAAATGCTAAACGCATACATATATCTGTATCAGTTGAGTTCACAGTTAAGAAACACGAAATACAATACGTATCGTTATATGTTAAATTCATGAATTCTAAAATAAATTGTTCAAGTACTGTCCCTTTGTTGTCTTCTACAGGAAGAATGCGCTGCAAGTCCGTAATTGATGTCTCAATCTTTTCAATGGTAAGAGCCATGATTGAAATCAAGGACGTAATAGTCAATAGCATGTTGGTATGGCCTAAAAGAAAGAAAAAATAAGACTCATTACACTAGAGTAGATTATTTCATATACATTTTTAAAAATATTTGAATTCTTAATGTTTCAAACGCTTACAAAAACAGAATGTCTGCATCAGTGCTAGAATTATGTGTGCTGCTATTAAGAATGTCTGCGTCATAGTTAGAATTAAGTGTGCCACTACTAGGAATATCTGCGTCAGTGTTAGAATTATATGTGCTACTATTAGGAATATCTGCTTCACAGTTAGAATTATGTGTGCCATTATTAGAAATGTCTGCGTCAATGTTAGAATTATGTGCTACTATTAAGAATGTCTGCGTCATTGTTAGAATTATGTGTGCTACTATTAGAAATGTCTGCATCACTATTAGAATTACGGTATGTGTGCTACTATTAGCAATCTGCATCACTGTGAGAATTATGTGTCCTACTATTAGAAATGTCTGCGTTACTGTTAGGATTATGTATGCTACTACTATGAGTATCTTCTCCACTGTTAGGAAAAGAGGAATAACGATAGATAGAATCGGTGTATTTTTACACATACAATACATAAATACAGGGTGGGTGAAAAATAGCCAGAAATTTAAACAAACTGTAATATTGATTTGTTTCTTAGAAGAAACATGCACATAAGGATGGAACGAAAAGGCTCTAATTTTTTTTTCTTTTTTATTTCTGATAGCACAGAGAAGTTGTCTTTTGATGTAAAAGAGACAAAATAGTTTATTTTTTAGAGCAGCGTTTCTCAAACTTTTTCATTCATGGAACCCTTTCGAGTCCAAAATAAAATGGCGTAACACACGAAAATAATATTAATTATTTAACAATTTATAATAGTAATACCATTTTTTATGCACTATCAATGAACAGAAACACTTTTTTTAAGATTTGGTATTATTATGTAAGTTAGCATCGCTATTATTTTAATTCGATCACGGGGTTGAATTTTTTAACTATTACTAGCTGAACGTGTGCTTTCCACACAGCGCATCATTCACATATAAGTATGAATCTCCTTGTCATTCCTCACAACATCTGTACATGTTCCTTTACAGACACAAGTGAAAGACGTCTTAATAAAAATCGGCAAGGGGTACCATAAATGAGAATTTTTTTCGATTACTTTTTCAATATCTAGCATTGTTTACAAGATTTTGCCTACTTCCGGTTGGAGTTTCTAGTTTCTATATGATCAGTGTTTTCTTTCTTCTTCCATGCAGTATCTAATAAGCAAATACATTACACACACAATTAATTATAATGTCAGTGATATATGGTGTTCATTGCGCAAAACACTCCAAACAATAAAGATACTGGAGAAATGGTTATTCTTCGTTTTTCATTATCATGTGACAATTAAACAAACACCTAAGAGATATACTAACCCCGTATACAACCGTGTGGTGTTGGAATGTATAACTTATAGACAGGGATTTATTTGTAGCCAGGGAAGCCTGGGAATTTCCCCCCTTCTAAGTTTTGGGTTCCCTGTCTCTAAGTTTAATTTAGTGTTCTCAGCTTGGGAAGATATTTTCCGCCTTTCTTAGACTATACAATCTGTTTTAAAGTACAATGATTCAACTTCATGTTTTAGTAACTTTTTTTTAAAACTTTTTTAGTATGTTTATTGTCGCGAACTATGCTGGTTTTGTTTATAGGTTTCTAGAAGGAAAATCTTGCAGCTGATACCACTGCTTATCATTCTTCATCTGAGTAGCACAGTAATAATAATAATAGGTAACAATAAACATTTTCAGTTATCAGTGAGCAGTCACTGCAGTTGTGAATTGGTAGATTCTTCGTTGACAAGCACGTTATAAGGAAATGGATATTAGACTACATTTTAATAAAAGAAAAGCTCCTGAGGATGAAAAGGCAAGTAATTCCGGTACACAAAGTAACAGGCTTTCGTCTGAAGGTAGTGCAACGTCGGAAACCGCATTAAAAAAGTGGGAAAAAATTATGAATTTGGAGGTCGCCTATCAAACTAGTACAATAATTTCAAAGGAGGTAGGTTTAAAAATAATGTTGTCCCAGCCCCACTTTAAAGTTGTTTTGCTATACGGAACACAATCTTGCATAAATATTCCCCCCTTCTACAAAATCCACAAATAAATCACTGCTTATAGAATATGATACTTTTTTCGAAATTTAAATAGCAAAACACTTCTTTCTTTATTCTATTGTTTATTTATACTTTTTCATAGATATTTACTTTCTCATCGATACTTTCTCATCGATTTATACTTTCTTCCCAATTCTCTCTCTCTCTCTCTCTCTCTCTCTCTCTCTCTCTCTCTCTCGCACACACACACACACACACACGCACATGCATACGAGGGGCGTTCTCAAAGTGAGTTTCGTCATTTGTTTGAACAAGATGGTACACCAGGTAAAACAAACAATCACCATAAGAAACCACACCCGTTGCTGGTTCAACGACGGAAGAAGCGTCAGCGGGGAGCGCCGAAGAAGAAAAAGTAGCAGCAGACCGTCGCACATTGGTCGGAAACTGAGAAAAAGCGGTCAAAAATCGATTTTGTCAACTTCGCCTCCTATGAAATCGGTATTGATATTTGATTATAAGAATATCTCCTTTCAGGACATAGATATATGTTCGCTGTCTATAAAATGCATGTAAACATGAAAAATCAGTAAAATATTAACCAAACAATATGGTATGTTTTAATCATTTATGTCATTTCTGAGGTCAATGAAAGCGGTTGGATAGTATATTGGACTCAAATACTTGTGTTTAGTGAAGAGTTTTATTTGTTATCTATTGTCATATCATTAATATGATAGATTTGTTAGTATTACCTACAAGTTACATATACGCTGATGTTACTAGCTCTGCAGTCTAAGCTTATCCTTGCTTATCTGTAAAATAGGGTTTATTGAGTTGTCCATGAGCAGCATAAACGTTGAGCATTGGAAATAGTTGCACCCAAGTGCACCTGAAGAACTCAGCCTATCTAACTGGAAATGCGTGATTAGCAATGTTATTGTGGTCGCAATAGAGATCTGCGTAATATGGATTGCCCTTGCATATTGTCTGGTACGTAATATGGATTGCCCTTCATTCCTGAATCAAAGTTGTAGTGAAAGTTATGCCCTGAAAGCCACTGCAATCATACATATTGCTGTGATAAACTATCAGTCATATGGAGTTGATGTATATTACACGTCAGTGCAGTAGTATACAAGATTCTATGCTGAATCTTTTAATCTTACCGAAACAACGTAATCCTGAACTAAAAGACATTCCAGTAAGTATTAGTGTTTTTTCGAAGATGGTGCGAGTGCAAAACCGCGAACTTTAATTTTGTATTATAAGGCCAAACCCTCATTTGTTTTACACCGTCTATTTATTAGCTGCACATACAATCAGGACAGCACATTGACCCTGAAACCGCTTCTTGGACGCATATTAACACCTGTCACAACTTCGTACTTGCTAGCGACGTCCAATTCACATAAGGCGTCAACATGGTATGTTCTCAATTTATAAACTATATATATGATTCACGATAGTGGATTTCAAGATGGCGGCTTTCATTGTTCTGTGTCCTCCCCAATTTCTCCTTACTTTTGTTGCTCCTCTACATTGTTCCTTTGGTTATTTTTTGTAGTATTTGACATTTGTGCGAGGGGTTTCCACACTTTTGGATCGCCCTGTATATATAACTTTACATATTGCAGCAGGGGTTCTTTGAATCACTTTCGCGACAGTTGCAATCGATTTAGAAAGGACAATTACGTATAGAACGATAGAGAGACGTCCATCAACTTCCATAGTTTCGGAATAAACTCTTTTTGTCTGCTTTTTTTTCAATTTCCGACCACTGTGCGTCGTGCCCGAGGTTACTGGAGTAAAAATGACGATGGCAGACAGAAGTGTGGTGAGAACGTGGTCACCAAATGAAGTGCATGCTGTTATCCGGTGTGAATGGGCACGTGGGACTAGTGTGTCCGTCATCCATGAACGCCTACAAACCGTGTATGGCCATGTTTCGTCAAATGATTGGTTGCTGGTGTTGCATGTTCAGTGAAGGAAGGCAGAGTGTGAAGGATGAAGGTCGAAGTGGGCGTCCTTTCACATCCACGAATAAAAACAACAATGCTAGAATACAAGACATGGTGTTATCGGACAGGCGCATAGCGGTGTCAGATGTTGCGTCCATACTGCATATTGGTCGTGCTCAGGTACACAACATGCTCTATGATGTGTTGAGTTACAGAAGTGTCTGTAAGGTGGGTGCCGTGAAACCTGATCCCGCATCACAGGAGTGCAAGAATGGGAGTCATCCTCGAGCACTTGATGCAGTGCACGAGAGAGGGAAATGAGCTTCTATTTAGAACATCACAGGCGATGAGACATGGGTGCACCACTTTACCCCAAAAAACAAGGCCGCCTCAATGACGTAGACGAATCTCAGTTCAGCAGTGAGGAAAAAATTCGAAGTGTCACTCTCTTCAGGAAAGGTTATGATTATAGTATTCTGAGATGCGAAAGATGTGATTCTCCTTGATTTCCTCCATGAAGGGACCATCAATGCGGGACGCTACTGCGACAATCTTATCAAACTTAGGTCCGCTATTCGACGAAAGAGACCAGGGCTCTGGAGTGAAGGTGTTGTGCTCTTGGACAACAAAGCAAAACTACACACAGCAAAGGCTCACACAAGATCAGATTCATCGTCTCGGATGATAGAGATTGGATCACCCTGCTTACAGCCCTGATCTCGCTTCATCGCACTTTCACCTCTTCCTTGCACCGAAAGCCACACTCTCAGGACGTCACTTCCAAACCAATGCTGAGGTGAAGCAGGCTGTGCAACAATTCATTGCATTGCAGACCACCGAGTTGTATCAAAATGGTTCCATCACACTTATTGCACGCTACAACAAATATCTCAATGCCGGTGGTGACTATGACAAAAAATAGTGCAAGGTGTATAGATCATGATGACATGGTGTATTTGTATTTGGCAAAAAAGTATCCGTCTGAAAAAATGACGAAACTTACTTTTGGAACATTCCTCGTATAATTCGCAAAACATATCCATGTAGCTAATCCAATACTGCATTCAAATAAACCGTGTTTTCAAGACAAAACTACTGTTGATGGAAACATTTACAGCCTCCGATAGGATAAAGCCATGAGAGAATTTCCAATGATGACTGAAACAATGACAAGGGATTCTAAATCCCGGAGTCGAAAAAGTGTTACAACAATTACACACTTCCATTTTTTTTACACGCGTCGAAAGCCCATCTTGTTAACACGACGACATTCTACAATAATTAGATTATAATCTAAACACACGTGTGCACATATTATTCATCAATTGCTATCAGATTTTCCAAACAGTACCTTCCTATATATATATATATATATATATATATATATATATATATATATATATATATATATATATATATATATATATATATATACAGTGGAGGATCTAAGGGGGGCTATAGGGTCTATAGCCCCCCTTGACGCTCAGATATACACTGGATAAAATGGGCTTCAATCCTGCTTTACACTGGATAAAACGGCAAAATATGGTTTAGCCCCTCCCTTGACCATATCCTGGATCCGCCCCTGTATATATATATCCATTTCCGGTGAACAATTACAAAAGTATTAGTAATAGATTAAATTAGGAACATGATAAAATTTACTTCCTCCCACGTGTATGTGATTTTCTCCTCCATACTCTTAAACACTATCGATTTATTTTCTTCCCCACTTATCTGACGTCATACTGTACCATGTTTAACCCTTGTGTACTACCGTGGGGTCCTTTCGGGACCTCAAAGATATTTAGTATAATATATCTCTTGAATGAACATATCTAAAGGTCTGTAGGGGTACATATGTATTTTCTCTCCAGTGTATGTTTAATAGCCTATATTGAACGCAAAATATCGTTTGCTGATGTTTTGCTTTTATTAAAAAAAGAAATGTTTAACACTGAGATCGTAAAAGGATCCCATGTAAGCAGTGTTTCTTTCAGAAACAATGTTCCGGGGGGCGCACTTAGTATTCCGGGTGGCACTGCTGATACTATTATATATTTTATTATATTATAGACGTATTATTTTCGTCTCCTCCGGGGTAGCACTCTCAGAGCTCTGGGGGAGGGGGGGCAGTGCTCCCCCAAAAACAAGCCTGGAAGAAACACTGTATGTAAGTAATTTTAAGTAATCGTTTTTTTTATTCCTTCTTATTAAACGAGCAAAATTAGTAGTTTACTTAATACTTAATAGATGACAGAAATAATATATTGTCCCGAAAAATTAATTAATTATTGACATAATAAAGTAAATACGCTACATTGTTGGTGACCTTCTCTCTTTCTTCGTCATGTTACAGTTTGAAGCAATAGATATCTTGAAACCTGCTTATATTTTTGAACAGATTTGAATAACAAAGTGGCTAGTTTCAAAGGGCTAAAGCTCGTAATTTCAATCAACAATACTAAGAAGACGACATGATTTGAGAATTCTGGTTTGTAGTTGCGCCTACTATCTGGTGTTAAGTATTTCTTTTCTATTTTGGATGACGATGACGTCAGTGAAGTGATGTCAAAGGTGACAGCTTGAGTTGGAGTGCAGTGTAATAAAGTATTGTTTAGAAATGTATATGTATATACAGTATATAGATTTCTGTACGAAACACCAATAATTACTAAGGCCCGGATTTTTATGTTTTTACATATTTTTTCCTTTGTATGTACGCTGGTGAAAATATGAAATGTTCGCAAATTACGAAGTAAAGAGCCATATAAACCAAAATCACGTTACATATTTTGAAGTCTGTTACATATTTTCCGTCTACTGTACATATTTTTACATAAATTCAGTTTCCTTGCTCCTTTTCGCTAATTTTCTTTAAATAATACGCAAATAAAAATAGGCCTATATATGGAACAATAACTCAAAAAGTACTTTATTTAATTATCTGTATTTTTTTTCTTTCACTTTGTTCAACCGATTTGCATTGCGGGAAAGCTGGGTTAAAACAAATCATACACCCTACAATATGCAAAGAAACGTCGTCAGTTATCGCTTCCAATACTGGAAAAAATCTGTTTTTTATATATAAAGAAAGAAAACAATATAAGGATTTTTGTGCTTATCGCCTTTGCAAGCAGACGCCACTCGGATATGTGCCGACAAAACAAACTAAAACGCACACAGTTGACTGGCTCTCTCACCTTTTTTTTTTTTTTGTATGTACAACCCCTACGGGTGGGAGTGGGGGTGGTGGTGAGAGGGAGGTGATTGGAGCGGCTAGACTTTATCACTTGTTTCTGAAATCGAATAAAAGATCACTTTTGTATGACTCGATGGCTACTTTGCCACTTCTTCCTTCAAACAAAGGGAAAAAAGACTCAGTTTCGCGACCGGTTTGTTAGTGTGCAGCTTGTGACCAAGTCAGTTTGTTTCTTGTTTTCAATGATGGCTTCCTCTTTAGCGTCAAAATTGGAGTTGTGGATAGCTATGGATGACGCTTATACCACAGACGATAAAATTGTATTTTGTCAAGTATTCGATAAGAAAGTGGGATGTCCAATGAAGTCGCAATTGGACCAGAACAAGAAAACAGCTATTCACATGAAAAACAAGGTGTTACAGCGTGCCACAAAGCAAAAACTTTTAACCGAAACAAAATCAGCATCTGAAAACAGCAGTGAATTTTACAAAGACCTTGCCAATGCGTTCATAGCAGCAGACATACCGTAGTATAAATTGCAAGTCCCAGAGTTCGCGTCGTTTTTTGGAAAAATATTGCAAGAGACACATTCCTGACGAATCTACTATTCGCAAGAATTATTTGGATGTGTGCTATGAAGATACTATCAAACATATTCGAGCTGAAATTGGTGATTCGCATATATGGTTTGCGGTGGGTGAAACTACAGACGTATTAGGACGTTTCGTTGCCAATCTGGTAGTAGGAAAGCTTGACCCTGATTCTCCATCACGACCATTTCTGATCTGTTCAAAAGTTTTGGACAAAACAAACCATTCCACAGTTGCACGTTTCGTAAATGATGGACGGAGAGTGTTGTGGCCAGAAAGTGTTCCTGCAGAAAAAGTGCTTCTGATGTGTTCTGATGCTGCGGCGTACATGTTAAGTAGGGATGCGCACGAGACGAGTCGAGACAGGATTTTCCTGACGAAATTCGAGTCGAGAGACGGCTCTTCGAATAGAGAAATATACATTTTTCGAGTCGAGACATCACTTTTACAGCACATTTTCGAGACGAGACAGCCACAAATTTTGTCTCGTGCGCATCCCTAATGTTAAGGGCTGCCGATGCGCTTAAAGTGTTCTACCCAAACCTCATTCATATGTGCTGTTTGGTCCATGGATTACATCGTGTAGCAGAGGAAGTGCGGATCAACTTCCCTGAAGTCAATGAGCTTGTGTCTTCTACTAAGAAAGTTTTTGTGAAAGCCCCTGGTCGTGTGCAGTGCTACAACAATATGCTACCAAATATGTCGCTACCACCGAAGCCTGTACTGACACGGTGGGGCACCTGGATAGAAGCTGTTAACTTCTAAAATGAAAATTTTGATGCTGTAAAGTCAGTTGTCACCACATTTCCTGCAGAGTCCAGTGCAGCAGTACGTGATTCTCAAAGTGCGTTCAAAAATCCTGTTGTTCAATGTTCACTAGCGTACATTGCAAGTAATTTCGGGTGGATTGCAAATGTTAGCGAGAAGCTAGGAAAAAAATCAATATTTTTTATGTTCAATAATGTGATTTTTTACTTTTTTGATACATATTTTCATTTGTTTCTCTTGAAAATTTGTACTATCTGTAGGAAGTTATTACACAAAGATGTTACAGTATATTTATTAGCCAAGAAAATAGCACAGACACAAAATAAACACGAAAAAATATTTTTACATATTTTCATATTTTTAACACATTTCTTACATATTTCATTGATTTTTGTTACATATTTATGTACATATTTCGGTACTTTGTACTACATAAAAATCCGGGCCTTAATAATTACTTAAGTTTAATTGGTGTCTCAAAAGGACCCACGGTATCTCCTATGCTATGCTTTTCATGGTAATACACAATCCAGAGTAATCGCTCTACTTCTGATGTCAGGCTTAATGATTAATTATTTCCCGCAAATTTTAGCTATATGTTTACTTAGGCATACGTGCATCATAACACCGTCGTTAGAGCGAAAAAGATGGACTCATTGGTGAGACAGTTGGCAGTGTGCAGTTGTGTGGGTGTAAGAAATAACCGGGAAAATTTCCTGCATCAGATTGTCACCAGATGAAAAATGAATCTGTTATATACATCGTAAGCGGACAGGATAATATTTGCATCGTGACTGAAGACCAGGATGGTTTCCAACACCACAAAAAGTGTTTCTGTTAAGGTGATCTATGGGAAGACTGATCCACAACGTCTTTCTCCATCGAAGTGAAATTATCACTAGACATCGTTAGAATGTTGAACTATATGAAATGTACAAAAATCTTGACTCACCCCTTACAGTCCAGTGATTATAATCTTTACGGCCCATTGAAGAAGTCCCTTGTAAGACAGGGGTTCAGGAATGACACCGAAACACAAACCTATGTTCGTCGTTGGTTCCGTGATCAACTGACCACCTCGAGCATCGAAAAACTTGTAATACGGTGGGACAAGTGCATCAACACATGCAGTGATTATATAGAAAAATAGATAAAGGTGCGTTGAATATTGTATATATATGTTATTTTTCCTTTATGGTTTGTAATCTGGCAATAAATCAGTAAGCACAGAGACTTTTCGATTTTCCGTCGCAACTTGTCTTCTTCTTATTATTGGCAATCGAAACTCTCTCTTTAAAAAAAAATGTCATTTTTCTTTATAATGTCATACAGACATAAAAATAAATCAACAGAATACAAAAGACAAAATTTATAAGATTGTTTTCCTAGAACTGTCATTTCTTCAACCATGTGTTATAACATTTATTTAGTTGCCAGCGTCAATTACTCGCTTCGCTGGATTAAAATAAGAAGAACAAGTAATATGTTCCGTTAGTCAATCACTTTTTACTATTACTGAAGCGTTCTCTGATTGACGATGTATTTTGCCTTAAAAATAAAATATTACTATTGTGAGCTGAATTTGGATTGAAACAGCACCGGAAATGGCACGTTCATCTCCGCGACTCCGAAAACTATCGGTTATTTTCGATTATTTTTAGATACATCCCCCTCCCCTAAGTTGCACCATCAAAGTGAAATGATAAATACCATCCCAGCTCCTTACTTCGTCTATGTTGAAAATTTGATCGAGATCGATCGTGTGGTTCAAGAGCTACTAAGTCACAAATATAGTCACTTTCATTTATATATATATATATATTGTAAGGATCCCCACATCACGGCAGAAGCACATGTCAATACAACACGTGTTATTGATTGTAAACAGTGTAACAGACGAGAAACCGACACGAAAGACACCGAGGGAAGCCGAAAGAAGACGGACCTCACGAAAGGACCCGAAGAGAACAAATATAAGCCCGACCACCGAGGGAGCCTGGAAGGACGCAAGAGTCATACTCATCCCTAAGACGCTGGGGAACAGGTCTGAACTCAAAAACCACCGCCCCATCAGTTTGTTATCTCACCTCAGCAAACTTGTGGAAAGAGTCATCCAACGGCGCCTGCAACAGCATATCACAGCCCAGGACATCCTCCCGCCGCATCAATTTGGTTTTCGACCAGGACACGGCACGACAGTCCAACTGGTGCGAGTGGCAGATGACATCACTTTCAGATTTAACGAACGTGGGCACACTTTAGGACTTTTCTTGGACATAGAAAAGGCCTTTGATAAAGTGTGGCACGAAGGTCTCATTCATAAACTCATGCAAGCGAGTTTCCCAACCTACCTCGTGAAACTTTTACACAACTACCTGCGAAACAGGAGTTTTCATGTACACCATGCAGGCCATACCACCACGTCAAGAAGTATTCGAGCAGGAGTTCCGCAGGGTTCCTGCCTCTCCCCCATTCTCTACAACGTATATACCAGCGACATCCCTCAGACCGCCAACACCACCACTGCCACATGTGCCGATGACACCGCACTGTTTGCCAGCCATCTGAATCACCGGTATGCAGAAGTCTATTTGCAGCGACACATTCACATGTTGGAAAACTGGACACGGAATTGGCGCATCAAGATAAATCCCAACAAGACCACCCTGGTGGACTTTACAAAAAACAGGAAGCAGAGACCCATACACCTCTCCCTACAAGGAACCAACCTCCCACTCAGTCCCCATGCAAAATACCTCGGTGTCATCCTCGACAAGAAACTTTCCTTCATCCCCCACCTCTCCACGACAGCGAAGAAGGCGACACAACGCTTCCGAGCCCTCCTTCCGCTCTTCCTGAGCCCCCAAATCACTCATGAAACCAAGCTTCACGTCTACAAGATGTGCATCAGATCGGTACTGCTGTACGCCCACCAAGCCTGGGGCCACGTACCACACACACATCTCCGCCAGCTGCAAGTGGTTCAAAACAAAACTGCGAGAGCAATCACAGGACACTCGTGGGACACCAGGGTGGCTCAACTTCATGAAGATCTCAACTTGGCGACGCTGAATGAGGTCAGACAACAACAATCAGCTTCCTTCTGGCGCCAGATCAGAAGTTCTGCATACCCACACATTGAGAACATCGCCACCAAAGAACCAAGAAGACATTTGTACAGGATGCCTCGCCCCTGAACACCCCAGATGACCAGCACGGAGCCAGCGACAGTTGCGGCCCCGAAGAACAGTTACGCCACTCAAAACAAGCCACGCCGCAACAAACATGGAAGGCAAGGGCTCAAGCCCGTCACTTCACTACTCAACAACAGCCACGACAAGGACTGACTGACTGACCTGGCATCAGTCGACCAACTGATCAACTAATCAATACCTGTCCTGAGGTCGCATTGGGCTAAGGATCCTCACTACATCCCTAGTCCTCGCGAAGCAGTCTTGGGCTGAGGGAGCGTTCCTTCAAGACTCGCCAGAACCTGCAGGTGCCTTGCAGACTGTTTTGAGAGAAGGGGCACCGTGCAAACACCTATTTCCTCTCAATAACGAGATAGACACTATTTGACTCTTTGTAATCAAAGACATTTGTAATTAGCAACTTTTATAATAAATTGGTGAAGGGGAAAACTAGCTCGGACCGTCTCTGCCTGTAAAGTCATTGCGATATAGATACATTGCGTAAAATGCCAATGCAAAGCCCTTATTTTTATGTAATATACTTAAAAAGTGACTATTGCTTAATTTTTATTTAAAATACCTGAATTTCTTTTCATAATGAGTCACTACGATAAACTTCCAAATATTAGATATGCAAATTCAACATTGAAAGCAGAAGTAGATCCATAATTTCCAGACATAGCCGTTCTATAAAATTTCCGATACTTATGCAAAACATTTTGGAAGTCTGAAAAGCAAAAGTAAGTTAAATGTTTTGTGTAATATCGAAGTCATATTATTACAAAGTCTAAAAGAACAACTTACAGGCTAAGATTATTGTAATGCACATTTCAAAACATGCATAATGACAAATGAATTTGAAAGAACATAGTAGCAGTCTGTGCATTGTAAACGTAATTATGAAATACCTGTAAAGTACATGGTAGGAGACCAAATGAACTGTTGCCGTTTTTGACGTCCCATTAATCATACACTCACAGAAAGGAAACGAAATGACGCCAAGCGATCGGAAGTTAGTATGACCATCGATCTTGGAGTAATACAGGCATGTTGTGCATATACGGTAACCATAGCTCGTCCAGTATCGAAGCAGCTTGTTGCATGACTTTAAAGTAGGCCCTGTCGGTTGCAGCATCAAATCGCCTCATATGCCAGACATTTGGGAAGAATGTCGTGAACGAACGTACTGCCTGGCATTTTTTCCAGAAATTCCGTTCGGGAGATGTGAGCCTTTCGGATTACTTCGCAATCGACGACCACATATTTGGATGACGAGGCCTTGAAAGTAGTCATCGAGGAGGGCAGTGGTCTATATGATGAAACTGATCCCATACCTCTGTTGAAACAGTCAAACTACACCCGCATTGGACATTAAGTGAAGCAAGTGGATACCCCCACACATTGTCGGCAGCCAACAGGAAACAACGAGTGACTTTTTGTTTGTCCTTGCTCACTCGGCACCTGAACACACCCATCTTTAATCGCTTGCTCAGTCATGACGAAAACTGGGTCCTCTATGAGACTGCCAAGCGTACTAGACATTAGTTGTCGCCACGTAACCCTGTTTCTCACACTTCAAGACAACTTCTGCATCCACGAGAGATTATGCTTTCTGTATGGTTGAATTGTCGGCAAGTAGTGTATTACGAGCTCCTTCCGCTTGGTCAAAACATCACTGCCGATTTCTACTCTCAGCAGTTGCAAAGGGTTCTCCATGCATTACAGCAGAAGGACCCGACATTGGTGAATCGCACGCATTGGTGAATCGCCTATTCCTGCACGACAATTCCAAAGCACGGTGACAAAGAGTTCCTGGAAGTCGTTCAGCAACGTGGCTGGGAGATATTGTGTCATGTAACATATTCATTGGACCTTGCACTGACAGATTACCACCTGTTTCATTCCCTGGACAACAAGCTCTATGATCCTTCTTAAAAGAGGGAGACCTGCGGAACGTACTCACGGACTTCTTTGCATTCGCGACCGACGAGTTTTACCACCAGACTATTGTGCAGCTGCCAAACTGTTGGCAAAAGGTGTTGGATGCTGATGGAGGTTACTTCGAAACCTATAAGTACGTACAATCCACTGTATTGCTCTTTGTTTGTCATTGCTCCAAAACGGCAAGAACTTTTTTAGTTACGTTGTACATATCAACAGGAGAATCTTTAACTGTACGAAATTATTTTTTCCACCTGTCCCAAAATTCTACTTCTCGAGTAGCAACGCTACAAACAAGGAATTTTCCGTCGCCTTTAGCCTAACCGGCATAATCGTGGGACATAAAGCTTAAAGATTTAATTTCAGTTCAAACAAGGAATTTGCCTATTGTGACTGCTACAGAATACGTACAAATTTGGCAACGACGCATTATGGCGTTCTGCGCAAGTTTCTCTCTCAAAATCTTTTCTTTAAATACTAGCTGAACCTGCGCTCTCTACACAGAGCATCATTTACATATGAGCATCAATCTCCTTGTCATTCCTACAACGTCCTTTACAGACACAAGTGAAAGACATCTTGATAAAAATAAGCAACGGGTACCATAAAGGGGAGATTTTTTTGATTATTTTTCCAATATCTCGCACCGTTTGCAACATTGAGCTTACTTCCGGTTAGAGTTTCTAATTCATGTATGATCAGTGTTTTCTTTCTTCTTACATGCAGTATGTAATAAGCAAATTCACTACATACACAATTAACTATAATGCCAATGATATATGGTGTTCATTAGGCAAAACACTCCAAATAATATATTCATCTTAGACTGGAGAAATGGCTATCCTTCGTTTTTCATTATCATTTGGCCATGAAACAAATGCCTGATACATACAAACCCCTGTATAGGACTATGTGGTGTTGGAATGTATAACTCATAGGATATTGTACTTTACTTTTTAAATTTCAACACTTCCAATGCCCTAATAATGTAATAAAGAAATAACGGTCAAGGTTTTTAAAAAATATATTCAATTAGAACTGGACAATCTACACAAAATTTGGAATCGACCAGCGAAAACGGCACTTTTCCAGACTTGTGGTTTTCGAGATCTCATTGTCAAACGATTGGAGACAAACATATAAACTAGCATTTTAATACATAGATAGATTAATGTTTGAATAAAATGTGAAACATAACTGGGAAAGCGGTCAAACAATATCCCTATTTCATAACTAGCAGCGTTCACCCCGCTTCGCTGCGGTCACCCCGGAACGCAATAAACTTTGTTACTTAGATAATTTTTACTTTTTCGCTTTCAAGTGATATGATAAAAACCATAGAAGATTGCAGTAAATGTTAACATTATATCGCCTGTCATTTATGTTAACCCGCCGAGTGACACGGTCATGCGGGTTGCATATAAATACGTTTATTTTTACCTATGATGAACTAACAAAGGATTTGTACGTTATGGACACCTGAATGGTCAATTATCTCAAGACACTGGTAATTAAAAATTAAAGTGATATGATAAAAACCATCTAGGGTCCAAATCCTAATAATCCCCCAAAAATGAAAGAAATTGGTTCAGCCGTATTAGCGTGATGAGGGAACAAAGGATTTGTACGTTCTCTTTTATATATAAGATAAGATCGTTATTTTAATGTAATTAAGTGTTTCACAAAACTGAGTCCACATCTAGCAAGATTTAACAGCGAATACCATCTTGCGTGTTCATCATGAAACGAATCAAATTTTCCTTTTATTTGTTACCTTGTTCGATATCAGAATATATAAACGAAGAAATCAATATCTTGTGTTGTAGCTGAAAAATAACTATTTTATATTGTAATATTTATAAACTGACGTCCTATGTATCAGCAAGTCATTACTTACTATATTTTACCCTTTCTGATCTATTGTGATCAATACTGAAACCGGAAGAATTAGAAAATTTTAAACCACTTTTCGTTTTGGTAGAGTGCTATGAGTATAGATGCTGTACTTCTTTGAGTTGCTGAATAAATTTAAAAAAGAAAAGAAAAGAAACAGAAAGAAAAGAAAAGAAAAGAAAAAGAAAGAAAGAAAAGAAAAGAAACTCACTCATCACTATCTATTACCGTTTCTATTCTGTGGCTATTAAAGTTGAAACAGAAAATTGTTGATTTTTTTACCACTTCCGGTTTGAATAGAGGGTGAACGGAGAAAATGGCACGTATTGTTGGGACGCTTAATCGATGCCAAAAGACCACTTCTCGATACAGGGCTCTACCGGTTCTACCATTTTGCACGGAACGGCAAGTTTCGAGGGGCAGAAAAATCTATCATAACTATATTATTTAAAATAAATATGTATTTCTTGTTGCAAGCAAATTTGATTATGATGCTGGTTAAATTTACTAAGTTTACCTTCTATTTAAATACTACATTGATAAATCATCTTTAAGTCGCGTTAGTTTAAGGTCACATGGACAATGCTAAAGCAAATGGTCAAACAAATCTCAGCATGAATTGCTTGTTTGTTGTCAAATCCAAGAACTCAATTTTTGAACAGTTCCATTTAGTTCCGTTTTGAACACCTGTTCCATTAAGTTGGTTATCACTATATTATTCTTATTTCTGTTACAAACAAGTTCCTTATCATTGTAGGTGGGAGCAAGTTTCTTTTTTATTATTATTATTTTTAACATGTAGGAGGAAATCGAGAAATAAAGATAAAAGAGCTAGTTACACTGGAATTAAAAAGATATATATATATATTAAGATTGAAGCTCGATATTGAATTATATAAAAAAGATTACCATCTCTGTAGGTGTATTTACTTTATCTTTCACTCCCGCGGATGCCAATGGGTGCTTAAATCGGTCTTACACGGCATCGGGAGTGTCACTATTTATGTGGGCAGCCCTGAAAACTATGAATTGGACACTAATATCGGTTGTTTTCGATCATTTTATATGTTTCTCCCTCCCTCCGCCTAGGGAGTGTCTTACCCCAACTGGGAGATGACTTTGGGCTGAAAAGGCACCACACTTGTCACCATTCAACTTAGGAACACCGAAAATTATGGAAACTGAGCGACATTAATGTCGGTTATTTTTAATTATTTTTAAAACATATTTTCATTCCCTCCAACCTCAGGAGTACTAATGGGGCTTGAATTAGTGGCATTGGAAGTGTCACTGTTTGTCTCAACGACCCTGAAAACTACAGATTAGACACATATATTATTCGGTTTTTTAATCATTTTTATATGTCTCCCTTTCCCACTCCACTTTAGATGTGTTAGAGGGTCTTACTTCGACAATACTCTTCCCCAGACGGCAAATAATATGTGTACCAAGTTTGGTTAGAACTGCTCCAGACGTTCCAGAGTTAGTTTGGAACACACACACACATACACACATACACACACACATTTATTTCTATATATTTGATTCCTCGCTATTTTTAACACGCGACAAAGAATCACTTCATTCGAGAATGTTTATAAGGATCTTCAAAAAACGCTGATTGAACGATAAGGAGAGGAGTTGGATCCACAGCAGAGTGGACAATTGCAAATTTCTTACCTGATTGCTTCCAATGACATTTCTCGGTCATATGAGCACAGAGAAGACTTCTTGCTCTATTATTGAAGATTGGAAGATATGATAAAATGCAACCCACTGGGTTGGCTTACACCAGCAGTACAATGTGTGATCAAATAGTTCGGTGAATGTAGTTGCACAGCGTCACTTATCAATGTTTTGTCTATTTTAATTAGTAAGCTCGAACCTTTAGAACAGTTAGCAGCGTTTGAATGATTTGTGACCAGAGCCGGATTTAGAGGGGTGCACCGGAGCACGTGCAGCCCCTCCGTTCTGAATATACACTATCTAAAGTGAGAAATTGGCAGTGGAAATAGCAATACTTTCCTAAAATTTCATGTCATGTTTCTGTTTTGATCTTAAAAGAAAGCGGTTTTGCTAAAGACAATAGTTTAAGTCAGTTCCTCATACACATCACAGATGCCTAAAGGCATTTAAAAAAAATAAATTTGATTCAAATGTACTAATAGTTATTGGTGCACCTCCTCTCAGAAAATCCTAGATCCAGTCCTAGTTGTGACATGTCAGTTTACTTCTAGAGGCACAACAGTGATGAGTGCCTATCGCGTATCATGGATTTCGAGCAACGCGTCAATTTTTGTTTTAATCTGAAAAAAAAAAGTCTCACAGAAGCTTATGAAGTGTTAAAATCAGCTTATGACGATGAAGCGGTAACATTGAAGACTGTTTACAAATAATATGAGTGATTCAAAAACGGGAATAAATCGGTTGAAAACGAGTAATGATCAGGATGTCCTTCGACGTCAGAAACAGAGGAAAATGTGAAAAAAAGTGGTACAAATTATTCATTCAAAAAGACGAATAACTATCCGAGAGTTTTCAGAAGAATTAAAGAACTCAAAACAGATCCGTGCAAGGCATTTTTAATCGCACCGATTTGCAAATGAGAATAGTGGGTGCGAACTTTGTTCCCTGTCTTTTGACTGACGACCGCAAGTTTTTGGCCGAAAAAATCCTGTCTGTCCACATCCGCCGTACTCTTTGGATGCAGCACCATACGACTTCTGGCTCTTCCCAAAAATCAAAACCATCATAAAAGGAAAACGTTTTGACACCATTCCAAACATTGACGGGGTGACCACTGCTCAGTTGAAGACACTGAAAAAAAGAAGAAGAAGACGACAAGCAGAAGTGCTTCCAATTGTGAAATCAACGTTGGAATAAGCGCATCTCGAGCGAAAGGAAATTGATTGGAAAGAGATTAATTGGTATTTGATGTAAACTTATCACTTTGTTCGTAATAAAATGATTCACCGTACTTTTTGATCACACCTCGTAAGAACTTAAGGACAAATTTATTTTTGTTTGAACTAGATTACTTTCACGAGAATTTATGATTAAAAATACATACATTTCGAATTCAAAACATGAGAGTGGTAAACCTTTGAACGAATCATAGTGAAACGGCTACATGTTTATATTCAACAACAGAACATCCTTCCGCTAACACAAGCAGGCTTTCGACCATTCTTTGCCACGACTGATCAGTTACTAAAACTCTCCTCACTGATCGTAAATCATTATAACAAGAATCCTCCCTCGGTCCTGATTTCATTTTATATCGAACGTGCTTTTGATACTGTCTGCATGAAGAATCGCTCCATAAACTGAAACGGATCCTACCTCTCCCTTGCGTTCGTCTCATTGCAATTTTTTTTTTATCCCACAGGCGTGCTTTTATCCACATCAATGGCGCACAGTCTACAGAATTCCCATTAAGAGCTGGGGTACCCCAGGGGTCAGTTCTCTCCAACCCTCTTATATATCTTTACGTCGCGGACATGCCTATACCACCTCCACCGGTGCATGCTTTACAATATGCCGACGATACCGCCTATCTTGCCTTGGGATCATCAGTGGACTGTATGTCAATACACCTCCAATCTGCAATAGATGCTCTGCTTGCTTGGTGCTTAAAATGGAAGCTTAAGATCAACCAACTTAAAACTCAAATGACGCTCTTCGATCTTAATAAAAATACCGGTAAATACTGTCTTTCACGCACTCCTGACCGTCTCCCTATCACCGTCCTGGAATCACCCATCCCTCTCCAAAATAGTCTTAAATACCTCGGCGTGCATTTCGACAGCCATCTGACTAGGAGATCTCAGTTACAGACTCTGGAGCAAAACATACGCAGGCGCTTATATTTGCTGAGTCGTTTAAAGGGAACTACCTGGGGCTTAAATTCCGAACTCTTACTCTACACCTAAAAGGTGTTCGTCCATCCCGCAATCACCTACGGCCATCTCGCCTGGCTCTCAGCAAATAAACACTACTACGACCGCCTCCAAGTCTTCGAATGCCGAGCCATCCGTATAGGCTACTCACTTCCAGCACGAACACCAACTGCACTCGTTTATCAGCAAATCTCAATGCCGTTTCTTCTAAATCACATATATCGCCTCAGAACCCGCTACACCACATCACAAATAATCATCAGTAGTATGGGCCTGACTTGAGGAAACTTTTTGGCCTCTGGGTCCCTGCCTCAGGATCCATGGTCCCTGGCCGAGGTCAATGACCTAGGGGTACATAGGACCACCCCCTCTAAATTTTGGCAGGGGTACCATGGCCCACCCCCTAAATTTTGGCAGGGGTACATAGGACCACCCCCCTTAAGTTTTGGAAATTGCCAAATCTAAAAATTTCGTATGGTAGCCTAGGACCATAGTATGTACCTCTATCAGTATTGGGTGTCTATGTCGTTCCCTTTCATGGGTAAAAAATTGCCAAAAATTCAAATTTCGGGGGTTTTTGACCTAATTTATTCCCTTTGATGAGGTGTTATTACCCTATATGGTTATATGGGCGTATACAGGGGTCCATTCCCTTTCATAAGACATGGGTACATTAATGCACCCCTTGAAAAATTTGTGAGGGGTACCTTGGCCCACCCCTTAAATTTTAGAAATTGACCAATTTAAACATTTGGTATTATAGTACAGAACCCTAATATGTATTATGATAAATTTGGATGGTCCACCTCGTTCCTTTTAGGGGTACAAAATTGTCAAATTTCAGTACAACCACGTGTTTGGTCTTTTGACCCAATTTATCGCCTTGGATGAGGTCCTATTACCTTATATGTTTATATGAGCGTATACAGGAGTCTATTACCTTTCATAAGACATGGGTATATTGGTGCACCCCCGGGAGGGGTACCTTGGCCCACCCCTTCAATTTTAGAAATTGCCCAATTTAAACATTTGGTATAATAGTATAGAACCCTAGTATGTATCACGATAAATTTGGGTGGTCCACCTCGTTCCTTTTAGGGGTACAAAATTGTCAAATTTCAGTACAACCACGTGTTTGGTCTTTTGACCCAATTTATCGCCTTGGATGAGGTCCTATTACCTTATATGGTTATTTGGTTAGGTATAGGGGTCTATTCCATATCATAAGACATAGGTACATTTGTGCACCCCAGGAGGGGTACCTTGGCCCACCCCTTATATCTTGGAAATTGCCAAATTTAAACATTTGGTATTATAGTATAGGACCCTAACATATATTACTATAACCTCGTTCCCTTTTAGGGGTACAAAATTGCCAAAAATATAAACGTAAGCAATACGTTGTACCACGTGTTTGGTTTTTGACCTAATTTATTCCATTGGATGAGGTCCTATTACCTTATACGTTATATGGTCACGTATGGGGATTCATTTCCTATCATAAGACATAGGTACATTTGTGCACCCGGGAGGGGTACTTTGACCCACCCCTTTAATTTTGGAAATTGTCCCTTTTATATGTTTGGTATTATAGTATAGGACCCTAATATAAATTACTATAAATTTTGGTGGTCCACCTCTTTCCCTTTCATGGGTACACAATTGCCAAATTTTAGTACAACCACGTGTTTGGTTTTGGCTCAATTTATCCCCTTGGATGAGGTCCTATTACCTTATATGGTTATATGGTCATGTATATATTGGTCCATTTCCTATTATAAGAAATGGGTACATTGATGCACCCTTTAAATTTTTGGAAGGGGTACCATGGCCAACCCCTTAAATTTTGGAAATTTTCCAATTTGAGCATTCGGTATCATAGTACATGCCTCAACATGTATCATGATAAATTTGGGTGGTCCATCTTGTTCCCTTTCATGGGTAAAAATTGCTAAAATATAAACATAAGCAATATGTTGTACCATGTGTTTGGTTTTTGGCCCAATTTCTTCCCTTTGATGAGGTTCTGTTACCTTATATGGTTATATGGTCATGTATATGGGTTCATTTCCTATCATAAGACATGGGTACATTGACGCACCCTTTAAAAATTTGGGAGGGGGTATCTTGGCTCATCCACTCGGTTTTAGAAATTGTTTAATATAAGCATTTGGTATCATAGTACAGGACTTCAATATGTACCACTATAAATTTGGATGGTCCACATCGTTCCCTTTTCATAGGTAAAGAACTACCAAAAAATCAAATTTCGGAGGTTATTGACCCCTATTTAGCACGTTATATGGTTTATTACCTTTATATGTTTATGTTTCCTTTTAAATTTGGGAATTATCAAAAAACAAAATTCGGTAAACGTTTTCTAGGACCCATTGGTGTTCCTCTTATGGCCAAATATTCAAAATTTAAATGTTATTGACCGGCTTTATTATTGAATAAGTACAGGATTTATTACTTTTTTCATAAGACACAGGTGTATTTGTGTACCAATCTTAAATTTTGGGAGGGGTACATTTCTTATTGTCATATCAATAATTGGTAATTGTTCTTTGGGTAAATCATTGTGATCACGTGATCAGTTATTGACCTATGATGGGATTAGGAGTCCAGGACATTGGTACATTGAAACTTTGTAGGATAATTTGAGAATGCGTCATTGGTATTGATTATTACAGCCAAATATAAACGTAAGCAATACGATGTACCACGTGATTGACCTTGATGAGGTAGTGTACAGGGATACATAGCTAACCTTATTGAATCTTATGACTCATAGTCTTAAGGGAATACATGCTACAACACTGGCAAAGTTATTGTTGATGTAATTTGATTGGTTGATCACTATCTTTCGTGCAATCTGATTGGTTGCTGATTTTCAAATCTTTGCTGCATTCAGTTTTAAGTTTTGTTTAACATTTAAAAATCTTGGTTTCGTTCAACATTTTGCACTCACTGATAAATATGATCAAAACCGTTTTATTTGTTAATCGAATAGTTAAAAACCGGATAAAGTTTGACGGTTAACCGTGAAACGTAAAAATTTTTAGTTTGAAATTTTTTTTGCTTGAAACATTTTGTTTGAAAATTCTTCCTTTCAAATTTTTTGCTTGAATTTTTTGTTTCAGAATTTTGTTTGAAATTTTTTTTGACATTTGTTTCAAAATTTTTTGTTTAAAATTTTTCGTTTCCAAATTTTGTTTAAAATTTTTGTTTGAAATTTTTCGTTTCCAAATTTTTTGTTTGAAATTTTTTGTTTCAAAATTTTGTTTGAAATTTTTTTCGCTTCAAAATTTTGTTTGAATTTTTTTCGTTTGAAATTTTTTGTTTGAATTTTTTTCGTTTCAAAATTTTGTTTCAAAGATTTTTGTTCTAAATTTTTGTTTCAAAGTTTGGTTTGACATTTTTAAAAGTTTGTGCACTTATTAGTAAAGAACTGGAACTGTTTAGAACAAAAACCTTTGACAACATTGTGGTGCAATAGTACACGTCAGAACCTGGGGTTGTACTTGAAATGAAAAAACACAATTCATTGAAATGGATCATTTTATTACACTCCACATACATCCATACCAGATAGTGGTTCTGGATATTGTCGATACAATGTGTTTTGAACTTCTTGCACTAGTTTGTCTTTAGCATATAATTTTAATTCCAATTGAAGTCTTTTAAGGTCTAATGCAATATCAATTGGTGGAAACTCAATGTCCATTTGATCACAAATAAACTGTTTATCAATACAGGTATGCACCCACGAACGATGTTGACAACCATCACAATATCTAGATACATGTTGTACAATATGCATAACACATTTTTCAAAATAGTACTTTTTCAGGAATATACTTGTTTTGTTGCACACTTCCACTGCATGTTTCACACACTGAAATACGCTGATAAATTTGTTCCATTCCGTTTGTGTTAGATACACCATGTTGCGAGGGACATGGAATGTACTCTTTTTACGTAACAGCACCATCTTCTCTTCGAGGACTGTACGCAGCACCACTTCATGATTTGAGCCTAATGATTTGACTATGGTCACATTTAGCTCATCATGAAAATAATCGTTCATTTGGTCGATTCGTGAACATAATATTTGCCATTCTTCACAGGTCAGTTGTACACCAAATTGTTCTGCTTTGCCCAATCGAATCACAGGTTCAAATGTTCTAGCACTGATACCAATCATCACATGTTTTGTTTGAAATATATTTATTGGATAATAGCTTGCGAAGATGAACTCTTTATCGTTAGAAGTACACATCTTTCCTCCTGAAAAGCACTTGCTCAAATGATTTCGTGGGATGACACTGTATTTGCTGGTTTATAGTTATTGCTGACGTCATTGGAAAGGAATGTGCTGACGTTTGAATTCATGATTTCATCACAGTTGCTGACGTCATGCCGACCAACCAAATGCATACAACTACGGCTGACGTCATTGGAAAGAAATGTGCTGACGTTTGAATTCATGATTTCATCACAATTGCTGACGAATCTGGCTGTGTACTAAATTCAAGTTGATGACTTCGACCCAAGAATCCTTTGTAACATAAAGATACAGATCCAGTATTTAAGAAACGCAGCAGTTCTTCTTGTTTTGATGCTTCCATGGGTAAATATCTTGCTGGTAAAATTATATTCTTATCATTTTCAAGCTTCACTACGATTCTTAATCCAAACTTTGTAGGGATCATTTGGCTAGCTAAGATTCTATAAGGTACATTCTGTTGTAAATCAGTAATCTTGGTAAATGATTTCATCACATCACGTGTGTTTAGAAACTGCAGACAAGTAGCCATGATGATGTTATCATGAATACTAACTCGAACGATACTTATATATGATGCAAAACTGATGACGTTGCATTATCATGTTCTGACGTGTACTATTGCACCACAATGTTGCCAGAAGTTTTGTTCTAAACAGTTTCGGTTCTTTACTAATAAGTGCACAAACTTTTAAAAATGTCAAACCAAACTTTGAAACAAAAATTTAGAACAAAAATCTTTGAAACAAAATTTTGAAACGAAAAAAATTCGAAACAAAAAATTTTAAACAAAAAAATTTGGAAACGAAAAATTTCAAAACAAAAATTTCGAACAAAAACTTTTAAACAAAAAATTTTTAAACAAAATTTTGCAACAAAAAATTTCAAACAAAAAAATTTTCAAACAAAAAATTTTGAAACAAATTTCAAACAAAATTCTGAAACAAAAAAATTCAAACACAAATTTGAAACAAGAGTTTTCAAACAAAAACTTTCAAACAAAAAATTTTCAAACTAAAAAAAATTTACGTTTTACGGTTAACCGTCAAACTTTATTCGGTTTTTAACTATTCGATTAACAAATAAAACGGTTTTGATCATATTTATCAGTGAGTGCAAAATGTTGAACGAAACCAAGATTTTTAAATGTTAAACAAAACTTAAAACTGAATGCAGCAAAGATTTGAAAATCAGCAACCAATCAGATTGCACGAAAGATAGTGATCAACCAATCAAATTACATCAACAATAACTTTGCCAGTGTTGTAGCATGTATTCCCTTAAGACTATGAGTCATAAGATTCAATAAGGTTAGCTATGTATCCCTGTACACTACCTCATCAAGGTCAATCACGTGGTACATCGTATTGCTTACGTTTATATTTGGCTGTAATAATCAATACCAATGACGCATTCTCAAATTATCCTACAAAGTTTCAATGTACCAATGTCCTGGACTCCTAATCCCATCATAGGTCAATAACTGATCACGTGATCACAATGATTTACCCAAAGAACAATTACCAATTATTGATATGACAATAAGAAATGTACCCCTCCCAAAATTTAAGATTGGTACACAAATACACCTGTGTCTTATGAAAAAAGTAATAAATCCTGTACTTATTCAATAATAAAGCCGGTCAATAACATTTAAATTTTGAATATTTGGCCATAAGAGGAACACCAATGGGTCCTAGAAAACGTTTACCGAATTTTGTTTTTTGATAATTCCCAAATTTAAAAGGAAACATAAACATATAAAGGTAATAAACCATATAACGTGCTAAATAGGGGTCATTAACCTCCGAAATTTGATTTTTTGGTAGTTCTTTACCTATGAAAAGGGAACGATGTGGACCATCCAAATTTATAGTGGTACATATTGAAGTCCTGTACTATGATACCAAATGCTTATATTAAACAATTTCTAAAACCGAGTGGATGAGCCAAGATACCCCCTCCCAAATTTTTAAAGGGTGCGTCAATGTACCCATGTCTTATGATAGGAAATGAACCCATATACATGACCATATAACCATATAAGGTAATAGAACCTCATCAAAGGGGAGAAATTGGGCCAAAAACCAAACACATGGTACAACATATTGCTTATGTTTATATTTTAGCAATTTTTACCCATGAAAGGGAACAAGATGGACCACCCAAATTTATCATGATACATGTTGAGGCATGTACTATGATACCGAATGCTCAAATTGGAAAATTTCCAAAATTTAAGGGGTTGGCCATGGTACCCCTTCCAAAAATTTAAAGGGTGCATCAATGTACCCATTTCTTATAATAGGAAATGGACCAATATATACATGACCATATAACCATATAAGGTAATAGGACCTCATCCAAGGGGATAAATTGAGCCAAAACCAAACACGTGGTTGTACTAAAATTTGGCAATTGTGTACCCATGAAAGGGAAAGAGGTGGACCACCAAAATTTATAGTAATTTATATTAGGGTCCTATACTATAATACCAAACATATAAAAGGGACAATTTCCAAAATTAAAGGGGTGGGTCAAAGTACCCCTCCCGGGTGCACAAATGTACCTATGTCTTATGATAGGAAATGAATCCCCATACGTGACCATATAACGTATAAGGTAATAGGACCTCATGCAATGGAATAGATTAGGTAAAAAAACGAAACACGTGGTACAACGTATTGCTTACATTTATATTTTGGCAATTTTGTACCCCTAAAAGGGAACGAAATTACATTAATATATATTAGGGTCCTATACTATTATACCAAATGTTTAAATTGGGCAATTTCCAAAATTAAAGGGTGGTCCAAGGTACCCCTCCTGGGGGTGCATTAATATACCCATATCTTATGAAAGGTAATGAACCCCTGTATACGCCCATATAACGATATAGGATAATAACACCTCATCAAAGGTGATAAATTAGGTCAAAAGACCAAACACGTGGTTGTACTAAAATTTGGCAATTGTGTACCCATGAAAGGGAACAAGGTGGACCACCCAAATTTATAGTGATACATACTAGGGCTCTATACTATTATACCAAATGTTTAAATTGGGCAATTTCTAAAATTGAAGGGGTGGGCCAAGGTACCCCTCCCGGGGTGCACCAATATACCCATGTCTTATGAAAGGTAATAGACTCCTGTATACGCTCATATAAACATATAAGGTAATAGGACCTCATCCAAGGGGATAAATTAGGTCAAAACCAAACACGTGGTACTACGTATTGCTTACGTTTATATTTTGGCAATTTTGTACCCCTAGAAGGGAACGAGGTGGACCACCCAAATTTATCATAATACATATTAGGGTCCTGTACTATAATACCCAATGTTTAAATTGGGCAATTTCTAAAATTTAAGGGGTGGGCCAAGGTACCCCTCACAAATTTTTCAAGGGGTGCATTAATATACCCATGTCTTATGAAAGGAAATGGACCCCTGTATACGCCCATATAACCATATAGGGTAATAACACCTCATCAAAGGGGATAAATTAGGTCAAAAAACCCCAAAATTTGACTTTTTGGCAATTTTTTACCCATGAAAGGGAACGACATAGACACCCAATACTGATAGAGGTACATACTATGGTCCTAGGCTACCATACGAAATTTTTAGATTTGGCAATTTCCAAAATTTAAGGGGTGGGCCAAGGTACCCCTCCCAAATTTTTCAAGGGGCGTATTAATATACCCATGTCTTATGAAAGGGAATGGACCCCTGTATACGCCCATATAACCATATAGGGTAATAACACCTCATCCAAGGGGATAAATTAGGTCAAAAACCCCCGAAATTTGATTTTTTGGCAATTTTTTACCCATGAAAGGGAACGACATAGACACCCAATACTGATAGAGGTACATACTATGGTCCTACCCTACCATACCAAATTTTTAGATTTGGCAATTTCCAAAATTTAAGGGGGGTGGTCCTATGTACCCCTGCCAAAATTTAGGGGGTGGGCCATGGTACCCCTGCCAAAATTTAGAGGGGGTGGTCCTATGTACCCCTAGGTCATTGACCCCGGCCAGGGACCATGGGTCCTGAGGCAGGGACCCAGGGGCCAAAAAGTGTCCTATAGTCAGGCCCATACTACTTCATCCAATCATTGCCGAACTTCTGGAACAGACACCTGCCATTCCTCGTCTTGCATATACACCTTTAGACCATCTCCTGACAATCTACGAACGAGAGGCTCAAACAGCTGACTATAACCCCAATCGCCGCATATATCACCACCATCCGTTCATATATCCTTCCTAAACTTCCTTTCCTTGGATACTCATTCGTCTACACACTTCTCCGACCATTGCTATCCCCACCATAATTATCAACTCAGCTGGCTACAAAGGCTGGATATTATACTCATCCAGAATAAACTTGTATCCTGATTTTTATCTATCTTTTCTCGTATCTCCAGAATTGTTACTCCTCTGGCCAGAGAGAAGGCGTAACCTTCTACGGCCCGCCCATCTACGGATGGGAATGAAAGACTTTGTTTATTATTATTATATATTATATGAGAGTGGTGTGAAATTGAAATGGCGTAGACCCTATTTGCCATGTACACTTTATGCATAGAATAATACTTTGCACTCGTAGTAGAATAATTATAGCCTTTATGAAATAAATTATATTTCATGAAACAATACCTTAAAGTTAATTTAAATTACGAACTAAAGCTGTGGTAAGTGTGTGAACGGCTAATTTGTTTGTTATAAATTCGATTCAGCATCTTCAAAGTTTGTGTCTGAAAAAATTAAAAATTGCATACAATGAAGAGGTTCAATAACTAGTATAGTATGATAATTTAACATGTCTTTGTAATCGTAAAATTAGGAAAACATGGTGTACTCCATCAAACACACCAAATTCACTCATGGGTGTTATAATTAAAATTTTTACAGCGAGAGTGACTTTACTTTAACCTAAATGATAGCACACAATATGCCCTAAAATTGTATATAAAAAGGATTCAAACTCCCTCTATTTGTTCGGTATGCATATAATCCCTTAGATTTAAGATAGACTCTTTGACACCATTTACGTCATCTCTGCAGAAACATGGCGCGGGGTTGTTTTCAGTGGGTAGAATTTAAAGGGTTTTTCAAAGTCCATTTACTTTGTTAATATTTCGTATACAAAAGAAATAAATATTGTATTTATTTATTTATTTATTTAGCGTGTTACTCTTTTAAATTAAAATAAATAAAAATATTGGAAATTCCGCCTCCCTTCCATTCCCAATTATCCCAACCTTAGCCTACATAGGATCTACCAAACGTGTTGCCACTTGCTAGGATTACTTCTCGTGACGTCAATGATGCCAGCACGTGGGATAAATCCCATACTGTGGGATTATTTCACAATTTTCTTGAATATGAATATAGGGAATTTTCGTCAAAATTTGCTGCATATATGGGACTTTTCATATATTTATTTTAGGGATGCAAAAAACCATTTCCCCACTCGCCCGGGGTGAGTGGTTCATAGGTGCGGGCGAGTTTTTAATTATTTATTTCAAAGATAAATAAATGATTTATATTGTGAAATGTGGGCTAGTAGCTTTTTTCTTGGGCTGGTAAAATTTTGTTGCTTATTTGCATCCCTGGTTTATTTCCTCAATTCCAACAAAATTCTCTATGAGATGGGAGTAGGCTTATGACATTTGAATAAACTGAAATTAGTATTACTTGTCATATTTTGTTATTTGAAAGTGCATGTTAGTGTGAAAGTGATTTATACAGAAACTTGTGAATTTAAAAAAAGAAAAAATGCAACAAGGAACGTAAATTGTCTTCAGGAGTTTTATCAAAAATCACAAACGAGAGAAACTGACATTTTCTAAAACGCCCCACACGGAATAATTGGAGAATAAAGTTTGTCAATCATCCTAAACTATGTATTTTACTAACAACATATGTTGGTTAGTTTAACCAGAATTTCGTAATCGGGGAAGGGGAAAGCGTGTGGTTGTTACACTAGGAGCTCGATAAATCTAAACTATTTTACTGACATCATATGTTGGTTTGTTAGGACAATAAAATGAGGGTATGTTAGTAATAATAACGAACTATGAAGAAATCTCGAGTAAAAGAATGAAGAAAAGTATTTGAAAAAGATTTTACAATATTTACGTTCCTTCCTTTGTTCATTCAAATATAACATTTTTCCTTTCATTATGACCTCAACTATTATAAAAAGTACATACTCAATAATGCCTTGTAAAATATTTTACAATATCTGCGCTCCTTTCTCTGTTGAATCAAATGCTAACAGAACTTTCATTCTACATAACATTTTTGTTTGTATTATTCCGTCAACTACTCTGTTCCAAATGACAGGTTAAAGGAACAGTAGAAAACTGTTTCTGAAATAACATGTTTGATACTGCAAGGATGCGATGACGAAAAATTATGATAAAAAATGTCCACACTGTTACAGAACGGCACTATGCTTTCGACAGCTTGAAAGTTTTTTGACTAGTAGCAGAAATTTTGAGAATTCCGTTACTTTTCTAGAAATTTCAAAGTCCTTGACTTTTCCAGGATATCCCGCTCATTCGCCACCATTTATTGCAAGTAATATAAATCTCTTCATAAGAAAGAGTAACCAAAAGCTTGCTGTAGCTTTTTTATTTTTAACTCTAATTCGTCTTCTCGTTTCTTTTTGTTTCATTCTTTCTTAATTTTTTTTCATTTCTGGTTTCGAAGGGGTGGGTCCGGGCCCCCTGGACTCAGCCCTTGGCTACGTGCCTGTACTATGGCAGAAAAACATGATGAAAATACTAAATTCTGATAACAAAAGGTGCTTCTTTTCATCAACAATATTAATACTCTGTTTCAATTAAGGAAAATATTTATTTGGCATTTGTAAAATCGGAATTTGCTAATATATTCACTCAAATATCGAGAAAAGCAAGTAGCATATAGTAGTTTCAATTTTAATATTTTATAAATTTTTGAAAATTTTGTGGTTAATATAGCGCGTGGAAAATTTAAGAGTAAGATGGGGATTTCTGCCTTTCAAGGTTGTATTTTCTAAGGTTCCAGATTGGCATCACTGCGTGGCGTCAAATTTCCCCTCAATGCAAGTCTTAGCTACGTCCCTGATTCAAATAAAATTTACGAGATTCCACCAACATTCAAACGTAAATTAAACGACTTAAGTTAATTACAAGCATTATCTTACCTTCCCAGTTTTGTGTAGACAATTATCTGATCGAAAAGACTAAACCCATATTTAAATTCTTTTCTAATTCTTTCTGATGATGTACACACTTTGAATTATAAATTTTGTTTGTTGATATCTTCCATAGGTCTCTCTTACATATTTTACAATATTTGCTGCTAGTCCACGAGCCACGTTAAGTTATCGAAAAATATCGTGTTAGATCAAGAAAAAGTTTACATAGTAATGCTTTCTGGCTTTTCCAGAACATTAGTTCGCAGCACGCAAATATGTTTACTTTAAGCACAAAATACATGGATCGGTTGACATTTGCACGCGATTGTATATACTATCTTTAATTGATCACAATTTGCTTTCAAAATAAAACTAAATATAATGTATTTCTCTCTCCCTATCTCTCTTCATTTGCAGCACGTATTAATGATGTGTTAAAACTGCATTACGACTGCATGTTAACTTAAGTGTATTTGGTATGTAGTATCATTCTTTCGTTCGAATTCCAGGAAATGTATTGTTCTACATTTTTATGAACTTTGTTCGCTTAATGGCTAAGTGGTTTAATGCAGTGCTTTCTGTAAACATACTTACGGATTTGATAATAAGAGTATAGTGGCTCAGTGGTAGACCCCTGGTGCGTGGGATCCCTTGTTCGATTCCCGGCCAAGTAAGTTTGTGGTGGATAACATTAGGAGTGGCCAGAACCAGTTCCTGGCGGAACCGGTTTCCGGCTCTGAACGGATCCGGTTCCGGAACAGGTTTTCGGATCCAGGTCTGGAACCGGTTCCCAAGATCCGGTTTTGGAACCGGGTTTTCGGATCCAGGTCTGGAACCGGTTCCTAAGATCCAGTTCTGGGACCGGGTTTTCGGATCCATGTCTGGAACCGGTTCCTAAGATCCGGTTCCGGAACCGGGTTTTCGGATCCAGGTTTGGAACCGGTTCCTAAGATTCGGTTCTGGAACCGGGTTTTCGGAACCAGGTCTGGAACCGGTTCTGAAAATCGGATCTCCAAGATCGGATCGGAACCAAAACTTTTTGGCCATCCCTAGATAACATCGTGTTCGTAGATTTAGTTGGGATACTCCCGTTTCCTCCCTTATTCTCATTCCACAAATTCTATCATCATTCACTTGCCTTAATCATGCGTATCTCTTAGCCAAAAGGGAATAATCATGGGAAGTTAAGCTGAAAGATTGCACTTCATTTTAATTTCAAATCCTATAGTAGTTCCGATTACTGGTGGATCCAGAGCAGGGCAGTGGGTGCGATCACTAGGCCTATATATATAAATGAATCCACTACTTTATTCTGATTTGATGTAAAACTCCATATTTCAAGTCTACATTATTCGTCCAGGAGGCGATTCTCACTCTCCGAACGACCATTATGGTTCCACTAGTTGTCTTAATTCCAGTTTAAAAAGTAGATCCTATTTCCTATAACCTCGGAACTGAAAAAGAGGGCATGAACTTGGGCTTATCGTATTCTGAAATTTCTAAATGCTGAGGACACATTTCTACGAACTTACTTTTTGCAGAAGAATGCTGTTTTATTTACTTATTTTTTAAAATTTCTTTTTACTTTCAAGCTTGCTTATAAAACAACATAAAAAATTAACTGATACACATAAAAAATAATTAAACAAGTGTACTTTTACACGGCATCATCTTGACTTTGCCTTTTTCATATTTTTAGTAGATCTGGTCTTTTTTTATAACTCTTTCTAAGAAGACAAATATCCACTCATATATTTCCGAGTGAAATTAGAGGAATTGAATAGATCGTACATTTAAGTAAAGAAAATGCGGACAAATCAGGGAATTTCGGAAAATGTATGCGGATGGAAATTTTTACTTTCAGCATGCTTACATTTGGTAGCCCTACATAAATTTCAATCAATTAATTTTGAACATTTGTCATAGTAAGATCTTCGAAATTAAAGCTTTCATTAGTATTTAAAGCATGAACAACCGATTCTATTGGATCGGGTAAAATGCAAGAGATTGCTGATGAAATAGACACGTTTAACATTGATATAGTGGTGATGCAGGAAGTTCGACGAAAAGGAAGTTCAAGGATTGATAAACCCGACTATGTTATGATGTATAATGGAACAGTAGGGCAAACAGCACAGTGTGGAGTGGGATTTGTGCTCAGGAAGAAACTAGTGAGAAGTGTCTTACAATTTGAGCCTGTAAATGAATATGAAAACTAAGAATTAAAGGAAAATTTAAGAATATAATAACACTTGTTTAGGCGTATGCCCTACCAGAGGAAACAAAGGAATAAGAAAAAGAGAAATTTACGGTAATTTGGAGAAAGTCAGTGACCAAACACCAAAATACGATATGCTAATCGTTTTAGGGGACTTTAACGCAAAAATCGGGAAGAAGGAGTTTCAGGAAAAGATAGCGGGAAGATATAAACTCTACGAGGAAAGCAAAGAAAATGGGATCAAATTAGGGCAATTTGCGATAAGAAATAAGCTGACAATAAAAAGCACACGCTCTCCACACACAGACAAGGCAGAAGAAGAAGGAAACGGAACATCGATAACTTCAAATATGAATAAATTAAGGAAAAGTATAAAACGACAACACAGGAAAGAATAAGATACACAGTAATTTCGGAAGAACAGACGGAAAACGTGGAACAAATGTGGAAAGCGCTTGAAGTGCTGTTAAAGGAGACAGCGGAAGAAGTGATACGAAGACAAAACAAAGCACTGAATTGGGACTGATTTGATGAAGAATATAGAGAGATAATAACACAAAAGAAGAAATCAAGGAAGAAAATGCTCAAGCGTCGTTCCGGAGTGCATTCAAGTGTAACGGTATGGGTGTTGACACTAAAACTTGGAGAGACAGGATAGGAACTTTTGTGGCCAAAGTGAAAATCAAGTGTAGCAAACTGTACGGAAATTCTGATTTTAGTGTCTCGGTCCTGAGAATGTTTTCTCTAAAGTTTATTCAAGGAACGTTCAGAACCTCATGTAAACAAATACACGTGGTGATGGTTTCATTTTATTGGTTAAAGAGCCTTGGAAGAACCATGCGGCAGAAGAAAATAGTCCATTGTCAAGTAAGCTGTTTTTCAATGCTTTTGTTGCTTATAAGGCTTATTATCAGAAATGCAATTTCCTTACAGTTAAATAACAGAAACAACATTGTATCTAAGAACTAAATTGAATTAATGCAATAAAAGAGAATACGCATGCGTAGAAGGTGACTTTGACCCATCTTACGCGCGAATCGCAGCTTACAATATGGCCGCGTGCGAGGAGTATGTAAAACACGGACAAGTTACAAGCACGTGCTTCTCGAAAGAAGCGCTGACCGATAGCCAATTATCCGATGACTGGCGGAGTAATACCATTCTGCAATGTTTACATCAGGATCAGAACGTTCGTTGAATAAACTTTAGGGCTAATTATTGGAATGCTGTTAGTTATAGGTGGGATTGAGATGAATCCTGGACCCAAATCAATAGATGATCTGTACAAAAAAACTTGAGGAAATAGACCAAAAAATAGTTGGTATTTTCAAAACGACTAGTGACCTAAATTCACAACTTGAAGTGGTAATGACAAAATTAAGTGCAGTGAAAAAGGAAGACGAGAAACTGAAATCACAATTGGCTTTTAATTGTGAACTTTTGGACAAACTTGAGAACCAATCGCGTCGAAACAATCTTATATTTCGGAATATTGGTACATGTAATGGAACTGAGTCATGGGAAGAATCAGAAGAACGTGTAAAGGAATTTGTGACCAAACAATTAAAAGTTGATTTGGATACCTTAGCAGTGGAAACGGCTCATCGTCTTGGACGTGGACTCAACAGTCCTATCATTGTGAAATTCTCATCGTACAAGAAAAAAGTGAGGTGCTTAAAAATGCCTATCGAGCAAAAGGAACTCCTGTAATTATTACAGATTTCTCAGCACCGGTCAGGCAAACGAGAAGACATCTCCTACGTTATTTGAAGGATGCTCGCTCGCAAGGTGACCGTGCAAGACTTCAGTACAATAAACTGTGTATAAATGGGAAATCATACACACTAGAAGAGCTTCAAACACGCAATGAAGAAATAACAGAACGTCATGAGTTGAATTAAAATACGACAACAGAGGTTACAACATTGAGTGTGGACAATCAAAGTCCTTCCCCCAAAGGCTTGCCTATGTGGAAGGAACCGCCACCCGGTGAGAAGAGACAACAGAAGAAACCAACCCGCACGACCTTGAGCCAACCAGCCAGATATAGGGATTGACAGAGGAAGGAAAGTGAAGAAAATGAATTGGCTGTGGGTAAGTCTTCTTTCTCTCAAAACAGTGAAGTGTACAATCAAGTGGTATGTGAAAACAGTGGTGACACTAGAACTAGGACTGCTTTACGAGTCTATTATCAAAATGCAAATAGTTTGCGTGGTAAAGCCAACATGTTTTTTCTGCAATGTTCTGTCGCATGATTATGACATTATTACAATAACAGAGACATGGATAAATGAAAAGCATTATGATGCGGAACTATTTGATAATAGATATACTGTGGCGCGTCAGGATCGCAATGTTGATAAACTAGGCAAATCTAGGGCGGATGGAGTTCTTGTGGCAGCTTTGCAGAAATACAATCTCAGTATAATAGACAGCTATGATGATGAATTTGATTGTGTTATTGTCAAAATCACGACTGGGGGTAAAACAATTTTTATATATGTAGTTTATTTCCAACCAAATTCAAGTATAGATGTGTATAATATTTTTTTTTGAACGTATTGAAAGTAAGTGTCCCCAAGGCTGTTCTGTTCTCCTGGTTGGTAATTTTAACATAAGAGAAATAGAAAACAATGAATTTAATCTGGAAAATAGTACCGTAAAGTGCAAAATTTACATAATTTCATGGTTTTTTATGATATGAAATCTTTTAATCACATACAAAACAATAATAATCGTACTCTAGATCTAGTTTTATCAACACTAGAATCTGTTGAAATTATCAGGGAATTACTCCCATTAGTGCCAAAAGATCAACATCATTCCGCTATAGTAATAAATGTGCATCATGAAAGTCGTTCAAAAGTAGGTCATAATTCTAACATTTTTGGCTACAATTTTAGAAAGGCGAATTTTATGAAATTGTATACTAGTTTAATGTGTGTCGATTGGGAATGCCTAAGGGAATACAATAATGTTAATGACCTAGTGAGTAGGTTATATGATATTATCTATGAAATATTCGACACTTGCGCCCCTCGCAGGAAAAAACTCTGACTCGAAATTTCCGTGCTGGTTCACTAAGGACATAATTAATAAATTGAAGGCTAAGGCAAGTTTAGGAAATTTCAACTAAAAACTAGCAATAGTATCTCCTATTACATGGAATTTGCTCGTTTGAGAAAAGTAGTTAAAAATGACATCAAATTAGCCTATGAAACATTCTTACATAATACTGAAAATGTTATTACCAAGAATTCAAGTGCATTGTGGAATTTTATTAAAAATAGGAAAAGACATCTACCGTCTAAATCATTAAAGTTTCAGGATCATAATCTGTGTAGTAACGAGGAAATAGCCAATATTTTTGCGAAGTATTTTAGACCAGTGTATGTTTCCTCTTCAGAAACGATAATTGATCCCAACATAGATCCGGGAGATAACAGATATGGTAGCATAGGAGCACTAAATATTTGCCAGATAGATTTGAAGGAAATCGAAATAGCTATTAAGAACCTTAAGTCCAAAACGGCAGTTGGTTCTGACGGACTTCCCTCCTACATTATAAAGGGTTGCGCTAATATATTTAAATATCCCCTATTAATTGCATTCAATTTATCACTAAGAACAAGCACTTTCCCAGACAAATGTAAAACAGCTTTAATTTGTCCAATTCCGAAGCCCAACAATAGTTAAGATATTACCAACTTTCGACCCATAGCAATATTACCTGCTTTTGCCAAAGTATTTGTGCATATCTTGTATCGACGAATCCTTAATCACGTCAAACCGGTTATCTCAATTAAACAACATTGCTTTATTTCACAAAAATCCACAATAACAAATCTTGCAATTATTACAGATTTTATAGCGAATTCATTAGATGTAGGCAGTCAAGTAGATGTGATTTATATTGACTTTGAAAAAGCTTTTGATAAAGTTAACCATAACATATTGCTAGAGAAATTAAAGCTTTTCTTCGTCCCTGATTAAATTCTTCTCATCATACCTATCTAATCGTAAACAATCCGTTCTTTTTAATGCATACAAATCTAAAGAATATATTGCATCCTCAGGAGTCAATCAGGGTTCAAATTTAGGACCATTGTTATTTCTCTTGTTTATTAATGATTTACCTGACTGTATTCCTGACCATAAAAAATTACTATATGCCGATGATCTAAAAAAATGTGCTAAAATCAATTCTGTGGACAACAACATAAAACTGCAGCAAGGTCTAGATCATATTGGTAACTGGTGCTCTTCGAATCAACTTGAGGTCAATGCAAGCAAGTGCAAAGTATTATCATTCACTAGAAGCAAATCACCTCGTCACTTTAATTATGAAATTAATAAATATATAGTAAATAGGCATGATTCAGTTAAAGATCTTGGTGTTACGTTTGATTCTAAGTCAACGTTTGACAATCATATTGTAAATATAACAAGTGAAGCATTCAAGCTATTAGGATTCATAATTAGAACGGGAAAAGAATTTAAGAACTGTTCAACATTACAGAAGTTGTACAATGCATCTGTTCGCTCAAAGTTAGAGTATGCCTTTACTATTTGGAATCCGACTCACATAAAACATCGTAAGCAATTAGAAAGAATACAGACAAAAATTTTTAAATTTCTAACATATAAAGAAACTTACATTTATCCTACTTATGACAGCTGTAAAACCATACTTGCTAACTTTAATCTTCCTACACTAGAACAAAGGCGACATATGATTGATTTATTATTCATTCAAAAAGTAGCGCAAAATATTTTGGATTGTCCTGATTTAGTTTCTTTATTGAATTTTCATGTCCCCACATTAAAAGTGCGTAGAAACACTGGTCTTTATTACTGCAAAAAATCAAGAACTAATATAATGATGAAATCACCAATCTGGAGGACAACAGTTTTGTATAATAGAATGTGTTCAAATAACAATGCATTTGATATATGTGATATGTCACCTAAGAAATTTCGGAATGCCATTATCATGAGTTATCAAGAGTTTTGAACTCAAGTTATGTTATCAAGAGTTATGAACAAGTAATTGCGTAATTTACAACACTGTAATTGGTCTATAGCCTGTTGTGTTGACAATAAATAAATAAATAAGAAGAAATTATGAAAATTATATAGAACTGCGGCATAAAGCAAATAAATGTTGCAGGAGAAAAAAGAGAGATAGCTTGAAACAGACCTTAGAAGATCGAGCAATTAAACCGAGAGAATGAGATAAGAAAGCTCTATGCAGCAATTAATAAAATGCTGAAGAGGTATCAGCCTAGGACTACAGGTTGTAGAGATAAAAATGGGAAGGTATTGGAAGAGAATAAGTTGATGGAAAGATGGGCAGAGTACTTCTATGAACAGCTGAATATAAAAGACATAAGGGACGACCAACAAGATGAAGAGCAGAAATTATACAAACCACAACGCAACGTGGAAGGGGTAGCAAACCCAACTGAGGAAGAAATATGCGCAGCAATTAACAAACTGAGAAATAATCGAGTACCCGGCGAAGACGACATCATTGCAGAAATGGTTAAATACTCCGCACCTAAAATTAAACAAGAACTTCACAAGCTTATAAAAATGATATAGGAGGAAGAAAGGATGCCCAGCAGCTGGAAAGTTGGAATAATATGTTCAATTTACAAGAAAGGTGACAAGTTGGATTGAGCAAACTATAGAGAAATCGCATTACTTAACATAGCATACAAAATAATGTCCACTGTAATAAACAAAAGACTGCTGAAATACTCGGAGAATATAATTGGGGAATATCAAGCAGGATTTAGGCCTAACAGAAGCACAACGGATCAATTATTTACATTAAAACTAATAGTAGAAAAGCATCATGAACATAATATTACTTTGCACATGCTATTTATAGATTTTAAAAGTGCTTTCGACAGCATTAATAGAACGACCCTGATTAACACATTGAAGGAATTTGGCATATCTAGGAAATTGGTGCGATTAATAAAAATGACAATGGAACAAACAGAAGCCAAAGTGAAAATAGGAAACAATATAGCAGACTAATTTGAATATAATGGTGGAGTCAAACAGGAAGATGGGCTCTGGAAGACTCTATTCAATATAGCATTACATAGAGCAATAAATAAAATAGACAAACGAGGAACCATATTCACCAAACAGAGCCAGATATTAGCCTATGCAGATGATGTTACAACTATTGCGAGAACTGAAACAGGCATACATCAAATTGGAGAAAGAGACTGGGAAAATGCAATTAATAGTCAACATAAGAAAAACTAAGTACATGATAATATCCACAAAAATGAAAGAAAGAAACATAACGGAATTGAAGATAGAAAACAATAGGGATGCGCACGAGACAAGATTTGAGGCTTCTCGTCTCGAAAATGACCTGTAGAAGCGACGTCTCGACTCGAAAAATATATATTTCTCTATTGGAAGAGCTATGTCTCGACTCGAATCTTGTCAAGAAAATTCTGTCTCGACTCGTCTCGTGCGCATCCCTAGAAAACAAGACCTTCGAGGCTGTAAGAAGCTTTAGATATCTAGGTATAACACTGAACAATCCAAACGGAATGAGTGATACAATACAGGAAAGAATACAAAGAAGAAACAAAGCATTCTATTGTAACCTGCAGCTCCTGAAGAGTAAACTAATTACTAAGGTCACAAAAATGAAGATTTATAAAACAATAATTCCGCCAGTAATAACCTACGGGGCGGAAGTATGGACCATGACGAAGCGGAATGAGAACATGTTCAGGATATTTGAAAAAAGAATTATAAGAAAAATTTACGGACCCGTAAAGGAGGGTGACGAATGGAGAAGAAGAACTAATGAGGAAATAGCTGAAATACTGGAGAATCATTATAAGGCTCAGCGGTTAAGATGGTTTGGACATGTGGAAAGAATGATGACTGACAGACTGCCGAAGAAAGTCTTGCACGAAAGAATGTATACAAACAGAGGAAGAGGAAGACCCAAGACGCGATGGATTGACGATGTAAGGAGAGATCTGGAAAAGATGAAGATAAAAGGATGAGCTAACAGATTGAAGAACCGAGACGAATGGAGGCTAATAGTTGAGGAGGCCAAGGCCCACATAGGGCTGTGGCACCGAGTGATAAGGTAATGTATCTGGTGTGTTTTTGCGTTTTGGTAAAAACGCAGGTGTCACTGCTATGTTTCAGTGATAAGAAGAAATATCAAATCCATGTGATAACATATAATACGAAACAGTGAACAGCATACCAATGATGCCAACCCGTGAGGAAGATCCTTTTTTTTTACATTAATTTTTCGAATATGGATAAAGGGAATATTCGTCAATTGGCAGTATATATGGGATTTTTTTCATTCTTTTTATTTCATCAAAGCCAACATTTTCTATGAGTAAGAATAAACGTGAAATCAGTGTTGATTGAAGACTCGCAGTAGAAAGGAATACAATGTAAGTGCCAAAAACAATAGTTATTGTAAGAATATAGACAAAAGATAGTAAATTGTGCCCATGTGTCACAAAATATAAACTACTGGTGCTTAGAAATACAACCTAGCAAATAACAAAGTGAAGCTATGTACGAAAATCTAAGGCATAAACGTATTAAAAAATAAATGAAACAATTTCAATGTAGTTATTTGACAGTGTATGCTAGTTTGAAACTGATTTATGCAAGAACTTGTGAATCTTAAAAAGAAGCAACAAGAAATGTAAATTATACTTTTTTTTAATCATAAACGGAAGAAAGTAAATTACCAAACGAGAAACTGCCAATTTCTAAAACATCCCACATGGAATAACTGGAGAATGAAATTTGTCTAGTTTCATTACGATGAAAACTAAATTCTGACAACAAAAGGTGCTTATTTTCATCAATAATTTCAATAACCTCTTTTAATTAAGGAAAATGCTTATTAAGGAATTTAGAAAATTGGGATTTACAAATTATAGTAATTTCAATTTTCAAATTTTATAAATTTTGAAAATTTTATAATTGATATGGCGCGTGAGAAATTTAAGAGCAAGATTGGAATTTCTATCTTTCAAGATGGGATTTTATAACATTCCAGGTTGGCATAACAGAGGGTACCAAACAGGGCGGCGATTAGGGGGAGGCAAAGGGAGCAGCTACCCCCCACTTTTTTCAAGTAACCCATTAATGTATATAGTTTCATTTGGAAATGTGATTTCTGAAAAAAAATTTGAACTTTTTGTATGTATTACTGGTTCATAAAAAAATGGTGCCATATAATATTTGCCGTTGTGTACGTATTTTTGTCTACCCGTGGAGTTAAGAAAGCTACAAATATTGCGTTTTAATTTCCATGGCTCATGTACTTTGGATTCCACGTTAATCAGTAAGTCCCGTCTCATACAGCCTAGTTGCTGAAAGGGACATTAGACTCCAAATCAACTCAACACAACAATTAATTGCCACCGAAAATAACCTCAAAATTAATCTATTGGAGCACAACAATTCCAGCATACTTTCATTTTTTCTTACAAGGGCTGGATATGGTAATCAGCCGATTTGAAACTAATTGAGAGAACATTTCGCAAAAAAGAAAGTCTTCCACAAGTTAGTCTTTAATTGCACAAAAATTAAGAGTTCCAAAAATGTCTTTTCTTCTTTCTAATAGTAAGGAATATTGATTAAAAAGAGAGTAATAAGAAACTTCTACCTTTTCCATTGTTTTGCAGTGTGATATACTAGCGAAGTGATGTGTTTAGGGGTGTACGAGTGTATGTACAGTTAAATTTAAAGAATTTAACATAATTCTAGTTTTAGGATTATTTTGTATAATTGGAATGTGGAGTGATTCTAAGTATTGATGTGTTTTGACGTATTCCATGAAACTGAAAACTACACGTAATGGACACGAATATGTCTCGGGAAGCTGCAAAAGCAAATATTTCTTTAAATGTCGTAGCATATGCTTATAGTATTTACTGTCTTTCATTTTCTAAGAGTAATAACATACGTTTAAAAGCATGAGTGGAATTAAAAATTAAGTTTTTCATTAATTCCCAGTTTCAATATAACTTTTGCAAAACAAGCCTCATTGTTCATTACTATGATTAATATTATAGTGTCTATTTATTTGTTTTGCAAATCTGATCACAAAATTTCCTGGCAGAATTTTAAGCTGCTCATGAGCAAGGAATCAAATCTCTTCTTACATCTTTGTTGTTTTAGAGTACAAATGACTTGTACGTACTTCCGTTGCTCTTGTCAATTTACGTAATAAAATATGAATTACGGCATTTTAAGTGAAAACGATAGTATCCTATTAGTTCTACAACCTTTCGTCAAACGAATGGTTAGAAACAATAAGAGAAACTAACATTGATATACAAATATTCACATAATATCTTGCCCCCCCCCCCACACACACTTTCAACGTCCAATCGCCGCCACTGGTACCAAAGATTGTAGATGACGAAGTTCCCGCGTTGCACCATTGAGAAAAATAAAACTTTGATAATGTCACGTAAATGTTTAAATCTATTTCATCTGTTCTTATCAGTGAAGTAACTAAGGGAAAGCAAACGGGGCTTGTGCCCCGGCGCCGGATTGGGGAGGGTGAAAAACTGGGCAAATATACAGTATATTTTCACTATAAGGGAAGAAAAGGAATTTTAGCAAGCTAAATATCATAAATAATTACCTCAGAAACTTAACAGGACAACAACGACTCAACCTTAAGAACATATCCATACAGCGTAAGTTACCTTCAAAGCTATCTTTTGCGAACATTGTAAAAACCTTTGCAGCCAAAAGAGACCCCAAAGTTAAATTTTAGTTCCAGCTTTTTGTGTTTGCATTTAACTTACATAGATTTAAAAGACTTGCAAAATCTGAGTATAATGCTCGAGACAAAAGCTTGACTGTTAATCATAATTTGAATTTGTCATAACTATTCTATTCTAAAGCAACAGATTGTTATTCAATTTACTCATACGCACATCTCGATATAATTCCAGTTATTATGATAATACTATAAGAATTGTCAATTATGCTTCTCTAAGATTATTTGACAATCACATACTAATTAGTTCGGTGTTTTATCTTGTACTAAAAATTAAATTATGTACTACAATTTTGAAATCAAGGTTTATTGTTTGAAGAAAAAATGAAATAGAAGAATTATTGTGTGATGCCAATATCAGGTACAGTCGGGGAGCGTTTTGGTTTGCTTTGTCAGGGGGCGAAGGTGCTAAGGCGAGTTCTTGCTCCGGGCGACAACTAGCCTAGTTGCGTCACTGATTCTTATAACTTTTCTGCAATTCTATTCTTATGAATTTTTCAAGAGAATACGTAGGACATAGTCTCGAATTGTATTCTTTTTTAAAAAAAAAAAAAAAAAACTAATGAGCGAACATATTAAGAACACCAACTGACATTTGATGTACAGTACATCTCTATGAAGTTGTTTTCCACACAATAATATTTTTCTTCTTTTCGAAAGAGTTTCTTTGTGTCACAGCTGTCTCGAGTGTAGTCTTGTTTCGTGCTAGGACGAAAGAGTAAAATGCTGCATTTGATTCGAGATGAAGTTTGTGATTTTTTTTTTTCTTTTTTAAAGATGAGCGATGGTAAGAAGAGAGATAGGGGAGCTTAAGGCAAAAAAAGGGCAAAACCCTGCACTTTGTGTTAAAAAGGTGCCACTCGGATATGTTGTTCCCCTGATCCAACTAAGCAGTAATCGAAGTGGCCCCACTCCGACAGGTGGCCAGAATCCAATATGGCGGCTATCAAAGATGGCCGCCTCTGCGAATTCATAGTGTTGGTTTTAGAGGCATATATCTCCTTAACTAATAGTCCAATCTTCACGATTCAAAAACTAAACGACGTAGAAGATAACAGGGTCTAATAAATTAACAAAAGTTTTCACCTAACACTGAAATTGTCACCTACAGAAATTATTTAAGTTTGAACTTTACATTTCTTATGATAAAGTTTACTCATATTTTTAAAAATAACAAGTAAACGGCTGGGATTATCGAAAAAGACGTCGTATAACTTTTTAAAGAGTGTTAAATTATCTTTCGTTTGGTGTATATTTCATTAAGATTGGTTAATAAACAACGAAGTTATGACAATTTAAATATTCGCGTTAAGTCGATTGATTTTCCCAAATGTCGAGCGAGAGTTCATTTACCGTAATAAAACATCAGTGATGGATACTGCATTGTACGAAACAAATCATTCTCTTATGATGTGTTCTCATAAGTCCCATTTTCACCAGAGCACAAGACAGCCTGACCGAGCCCGGTTTTATGAATCCAATATGGCGGTCATTAGTTATCATCCATAAACATAAGTCTTTTTCGAAATATTTATTGAAGTATCTAGATTTATAAACAAGTACGACAAAGTAATAACAAACATTTTTCTCTCCCCCATCCTTCTGCCCCACAGAGTAAGTATGGGAAGGAATGAACTAAAAATCATGTTTCGAAATACGTCAAAAGAATCGAATAGAACTGAGTGTTTAAAAAACTTGGAGTAATAACAACTGCACTATTCTCGAAGTATTTCCATTGAAGGTAACAATGGCGTAAATCCCGTGTAATGTTTCGGCGGGAATAGTTCGGAATTCCACAAAAAGGAAAAGTTTGAGGCGCCTCCACAATTCTTGTGTTACCAAGAAGTAGTCGATTCAAAATGAGCGATGTTTTCAAATTGTACAAAACACGGTTAATGACGATTATGAAGAAGCCTGAATCAGAAGAAATAGAAGTTCATAGTACAAGATTTCGTGAAAGGATTCTTCGTCACAGGCCAGAGCTAACAGCTCATCTGTCCGGCAGAGATGTTTTGCTTTCAGAAGGATCCGACATAAGTGAGCTGCAGAAAGACATTAATGAAGATGCTATGACACTGCGTCGTGTTGTTAAGATGCTTCGAAAGGATATGGCAAACCACAAGAGTCATTTTGCAGGAAAATTTGAGAATCACTGCCATGAAGATTCTGTTCCTCCTTCACTAATAGCTGCTGTTAAAATGTTACTTATCATCATATTCATCTGCCACCCCTGATAGCAACGCAAGTAAAGCAACTTCAAGTTCATCGCCTGATAGCAAGCAAACTTATATTTTATAACTTCTATCAGAAAGCAGGCGATATTGAAACAGAAGCAGCAAGGCATAAAGCAATCGCGAGCCACCTCTTCCTCTATGTTGGGCTGAGCGTGTATGCTAAAACTCGTAAAAAATCTCTCATAAATGAACTGCATTCACAAGGCAATTTGTCTACACGTGTACAGGAAATATCTTCAAGTCTATCTCAGTGCTTGATAAATCAAAGTGACGAAATGGGTTTGTCCTTCCAATCTTCGTCGAGGTATTTTAACCGTTGCAGCATTAGATAATATTGACTACAATCATTCTAGCACAACATCAGAGGATTCTTTTCATGGTACGAGCATTTCTATTTTCCAGCATCCTTCTAAAGATAACCCTGGCATTCGACGTGACCATGTCTCACTGGATAAGTGAATATATAAATGAGAACTGCTCCTGCTCTCCCCGATAATTATGCTTTAGTACAGAGATGCAAATAAGCAACAAAATTTTACTCACCCAAGAAAAAAGCTACTAGCCTACATCCCACAATAGAAATCATTTACTTACCTTGGTTATGATAAATACTCGCCCGCACCGATGTACCACTCGTCCCGGGCGAGTGGGCGAGTGGTTATTTGCATCCCTGCTCTAGTATCTCCTGCTTATATCACTAATAAGGAACCAGTTTTACCTCAACAGAATCCGCAGTTTGTAGAGAAAGTTATTCCGCGAAATGGATTTTTCACAGAAGAAAAAAACTGGGAGTGTTGGTTTGAGGCATGCTTAGAAAATGACAATATTTGCACTTGGTCTGTACACCATGCCTCGAAAACTGAAACTCTGCAAATGCAAAGTATATGCTACCTGCTTTCGTTGTTTAAGGAAGACTCTAAATCTGTTGCCATGATACGGCACGAAATGAATGTTCTATGAGAACTTAAAGAGAAAGTCAACAAAGGACAAGTTTCGGTTCTTGTAATGGATCAACCACTATTTGCCTTGGGGAAACGAATTTAATAGAATTGGCCAGAGTTATATGGCGAAGATCATCAAATTCTGATGCTGGGAGGATTGCACATCGAACAAGCCTTCCTGCATCTTATAGGCAAATGGTTAGATGGAAGTGGTTGGGTAGAAATTTTATACAAGTCAGATGTAGCAACACCAGGAACCGCTGACAGTATATTGAAAGTAACTCACATTACCAAAACTTGTTTTGCTCATCAGATTACTCTGACAGTTTTACATCATTTGCTGCGTGATGCATATCAGAATTCTTCATCAGGGCAATTTTTCAGTGACTGGTATACTGAAGAGGAATCTTCGTGTTTAACGTTTAAGTTTTGGATAATATATTTCCGTCTCGTGATTTTATTCTTAATTTACATGTGCCATACGTCAAGGAAATTTTAAGCTCTACATTGAAACACTAAAACTAATGGCAGAATTGTGTTTCGCAATGGACCACCTTAACTATGCTCGGTGGCTTCCCGTTCACATTTTTGATTTGAAGAAGTTGGAAGAAACATCCTAAGATTATGCTTTTGAAATGGGTTACTTTGTGACAAGAAAGACATCAAAATCTTTCTCTGCAATAGCTATAGATCGGCTCACGAACAGAATAACAAAATTATAAAAGGGGATGGCGGAGCGATTGGTCTCTTACACGACGACAATGCTCTTGTCAAATGGATGACAGCGGGACCAGAAATTAGTAAACTAATAATGAATTCAAAATATCATATAATGAATATGATCCTGATAAGAAGCACCATGAAGATTACTCGTCGATGCAAGAAAGATTTAAATCGTCCGTTGAAAAGATGAAAGAAGTTTTCGTCGAATTGGGGAATCCGTTTGAAGAAAATAGTGGACTTGTTAATGTTGCTTCCAGAATCATGTATAGCGGTGATATAATTGAATCCCTATATTCGACAGAAGAAAAAGGGTCTAATTTGTACAAGGAATTTGTACAAGAAAGATTAGTAGAATGTACCAAGCCATTCTTTTCGCCCATGAAAAAATTTTCTCTAGTGCTTCATTCTTCCCTTCAAAAGAATAAATTTAAAAAAAAAAAAAAAAAAAAACAGAAATGAAATAAAATTAGTTAAGATGGGCGTTGAGCTATTCTCTCGCTTATTACGCGTCAGTCAAACAAGACAACTTGACTTGGATGAATTCTTTCAGCACGAGAGTCAATCAATTCCAGTCTCTCTGCCATAATTCACAATCCACAAAAAGTCCGACTTAGTTATGCTTCTAGAGAGTGAAGCCAACATCAAAGAAGAACACTTTCCTAATTCTTGTGATGTTTTGTTATTTGATGGAGCAATTTTTGTTCACATTTCGCAACCAGTATCAGTAGAAACATTTTGTGGTTATTTCCAGTGTAATTTCTTCAAATATGTTCAAAGAGAAGCAGACACATTCCATGCAAAGCAAGTGGATCTGATATGGGATAGATACTCTTCAAAGAGCATAAAATCTTCCACAAGAGAAAGCAGGGTTGTAGGAGTAAGGACAAAAGTAACGCCAACTACACCAATTCCTAGCAAGTGGAACGATTTCCTTCGTAATGACGCAAATAAAGAACTGTTCTTTTTTCTGGGAAAGTCTATGTGTGAAAAGGAAGGAAGTAACTTTGAGGTAGCAACCAGCAATGAATATCACATAGAAACTTCAAGAAATCTTCCAGCATTTTCAAACAAATCATCAGGAAATCATTTAGAAGAAGCTGATAGTAGGATCATGTTACATTGCTTTGATGCAGCATTAAATGCACGCAAGAAGATAGTTATCCGCACAGTAGACACAGATGTTGTAATACTTGCTGTATCGTTTTTCTACGACTTTGAGCAACACGGTTTAGAAGAATTATGGATATCTTTCGGCAACAAGAAACATCATTGGTTTTTCCCAGTTCATCATATTTCAAAAGCATTAGAAAAAAAAATCAACTGCGTTACGAGGCCTCCACGCGTTTACAGGATGTGATACAGTGTCATACTTTCTCGGACATGGAAAATTATAAGCATGGAAAACACGGCTTTCGTATCCAGAGGTGACCACAGCTTTCCTAACTATTTCACACGCTGTAATCAACATAGGCAAAGATTAATTTAATTCACTGCAACGATATGTTGTCCTATTATATTCAAAAACAAGTCAAAAATTTAAAAATAATGAAGCCGGGCGAGAATTCTTTTTGGAAAAGGGCAGACCTCTTACTGCACTTTCCCCAACTTCTGATGCCTTGCTTCTTCACACCAAGCGTGCAGCATATCAAGCTGGACAAATCTGGGGCCAGGCAATAGAGAAGATAGCACATATTCCTTCACCAGTAAACTGGGGATGGACTGACAATGGAAGTGAACTTTCTCCAACATGGACTTCCTTTCCAGTTGTATACGAAACGTGTAGGAAACTCTTTTTGAAATGTGCCTGCAAGACATGTGCCCCAAGATGTCGTTGTAGAAGTGCAAGCATCCCGTGTTGCCTTTTTGTTCTATGTGTAGGGGAACATGTGGAAAGGTGATGGAAACTGAAAACGAAGATCTAGGCCAATAGAACTTTCATGTTGTAGCACTCATTATTTTTGAAAATTCAGTTGATCAACAGTAAATTTACACCACGTTGGAAACGTACCAATAAATAGATAAACTTAAATGTATAATTCTTTATAGAATAGCTTGTACAAAAAGTAATATTAACTGTTCGTCGAAATCATAAAACTGTTTGTACACATAGAAAATCCAAAAGATTTATTGTGAATTTCAAATTATCGAACCAATTGTTTGTGTTGTGTTTCTGTTCTTACAATACGAAAGAAATTATTTACTTTCTAATTTATAACAACATATTGCTTTATGTAATTTCCTTATAATATTGTAAAGGATATAAACCCAATGTCTATGGTTTAAAGACATGAATTTACTTCTTAGTCTTCCTGTGCAGTTCTCTTTCAATTCAGAAGAAACAATAAAACTTTTCTATCGTGACGCTACGCACGTAATTTCTTAAGATATTCTTAAACTTGATTTATGTATAAAAATGAATAGTAATAGAAGAGGTGATATTACTTTGTCCATATTCGTTTACAAATCTAGATACTCGGGTCAATACTTCGAAAGAAACTAATTTTTATGAACCATAATTAATGGCCGCCATATTGGATTCATAACCGGGCTTCCCAGTAGGCCCGTAGCCAGCAAAATTTTAGGGGGAGGGGCGATCCAGCCATATTATAGTTCATTTGCAAGCCTACCGTGAAAATTTTAGGGGGCCAGCAAAAATTTAGGAAGGGGCCCGGCCCCCTAGACCCCCCTGGATACGGGCCTGTTGGTCAGGCTACTTTGTGCTTCTGGTGAAAGTGCGACTTATGAAGAATACATCATAAGAGAATGATTTGTTTCATACAATGCAGCATCTATCAGTGATGTTTTATTACGGTAAATGAACTCTCGCTCGACATTTGGGAAAATCAATCGACTTAACGCGAATATTTAAATTGTCATAACTTCGTTGTTTATTAACCAATCTTAATGAAATATACACCAAACGAAAGATAATTTAACACTCTTTAAAAAGTTATACGACGTCTTTTTCGATAATCCCAGCCGTTTACTTGTTATTTTTAAAAATATGAGTAAACTTTATCATAAGAAATGTAAAGTTCAAACTTAAATAATTTCTGTAGGTGACAATTTCAGTGTTAGGTGAAAACTTTTGTTAATTTATTAGACCCTGTTATCTTCTACGTCGTTTAGTTTTTGAATCGTGAAGATTGGACTATTAGTTAAGGAGATATATGCCTCTAAAACCAACACTATGAATTCGCAGAGGCGGCCATCTTTGATAGCCGCCATATTGGATTCTGGCCACCTGTCGGAGTGGGGCCACTTCGATTACTGCTTAGTTGGATCAGGGGAACAACATATCCGAGTGGCACCTTTTTAACACAAAGTGCAGGGTATTTCCCCTAAGCTCCCCTACTAAAAACTATGAGATTTGGCAACGAGTGGCTTTCGGATCCATAATTTACGGGTGGTTACAATCCGTGTTGGGAATCAATACCAAAGCTACGTGTAAAACCTGTAACATTGAGGAATTTTGTGGTAAAAGTGAACTTCAAAAACACACAAAACATTTGGTACATAAAACTAATGTGAAGCAATGTAAAATAACCTGCCTGTCGCTGCACCTTTTCTGTGGCAAGGAACAAGGGGTGTGCAAAAACTCAAAAATCGTGTTAAGGACAATAAAATTGAATTAAATGTTGCTTCCCTTCTAAACCGTAAAGAACAAGATAATGTTCGTTTTTTAAAAATAAGTATGCATTATATATATATCTTTGTTTTTGTGATCTTATCAAACATAACTGAAATAATGACTTTTGTACTACGAGAATGAATTCAACTGTACGCCATAGTTCCTCTAAAGCGATATTTTTTAAAATTATTTATTACTTCATATTATAAATTGCATCTATTTTAGTTGGCGGGAAATTTCATGGCTTTAAACGGAAAATTCGCTATTAACAAACTGGCAACACTGTGGCGATGTGATTTTCGTCTTGCAGAATTCAGGAGCCGCCACTGTTGAATTATTATACAATTTAGCTATTCACAGTTATAGGTATATAAATATGACAAAATAATATCATAACTAGTTCATTATTTTTATTTTATTTTACAATTTTAATCATGAATAAACAATAAACTAATTATTGCAATTTTTAACATCCAAATAAAAAGTGCGAAAGCAGGGATACCGCTTCGCGATCTTCATTTCTTTCTGACAATGCTGCAGTACTGCCACCTACGAATGGCTCACGCGCTCTAGAAGTGGAGGTACCAGTGGGTAACTCAAAAGGAGGGTGGAGGAAAAGGATATTTTGCATTCACAAGCGTGGCTTTTTTTTTTAATTAACTTGTATTAGACTTATAATATAATCAAATATAGCCATGTCGCTGAATCCAGCGTATGAAGAAATTGGAAAAGGTTTTGTACAACAGTACTATGCGTACTTTGATGACCCTGCGCAACGACCCAACTTAGCTTCCATGTACAATGTGAGTTGAAGGTATTTTTTATTTTTAAAAGATAGTAACTTATAATCATTTGTTACTTTGTCTTTTAAAGTTACAAGTACGACAGTAAAGTGTAAATGAATGTGAAAGCTAAAATAATTTTAGTGCAGTAGGAGTGAATAGTTGCGTACGGGTTTGGCGGAATGATAATGGCAAAAGTTACTAAAAATGTGTTACGAATAATTTGCATGTGTAGTACTATTGTGCACTGTAAATATAAAACGAAAGTGACTGGTGTAAAAATACATATACTCTTCTGTATATTTCAAATACAGTAAATTCAAGAATGTTCTGGAAGGTTGTCTTCTAGAATCCGTATTCACTTCGTCAAATTATAATGACTCATTCAGGTATTTGTACTGGTCAAAGTTAATCCTGTCTGTATATGTATATATTGAAGACTGTGGGACGTCTAAGCTGGTAGGGAACGTGCAGATATTTGAATTACTACCGAAGGCCTTCGTCCGCGTGTGGCATACGACATCGACTCTTAATATTTCGGTGAACTGCAACTACCAGTGTCGCAAACTGACTGCTGCATTATGGGTGAGGTTCATGAATTGTTGCATTTTAAGAAGCTGACAAACTATGTCAAATCAGCTGGCAGAATGCTTCATGTAGTGATCATTATTATTTCGAAGAAAGATTGGGTTCAACTCAAGAATACAGGTTAGGGTACGAATAAGTAGTGTCGGATTAGCTTAGGTTAGGGAAATTTGGATCCTTTTATTAAAATTGGCGAGTGCAATTTCTTGTCTGCTTAAGAATACCAGCTGGAGCATGAATTGTAAAGTTTACCTATTTTTGAAACTACAAACATGAAAATGCGTAAAATTGAAGGAGTGATTTTAGTAATAGTTTTCTCCCCAACATTTTTCATATAGAATAAGAATACCGGTACGGGAACGAGTTGTTTACGTAACATTAGAACATTTCTTCCTGGAAATGTTCTCATGCCTTCTGTAGTGTTTTGTAGCTAGGTATATGGTGATACCCCACTTGAACCAGGTAACATTGATCACGCGGTCAGTAGAAATAATTGTTTCAAAATCATGTTCTGGGCATGGCGAAGCTGAATGGCTCTTCTGTCATTTATAGGGGGGAAGCATGTTAGCAAACATGAGAATGCATATGAAGGATAACAAGTGCGTAAAATACGGTCTGACTTCTGTAAAAATTTATCCAATGCCGTTTCTCGTGTCTACGTAAGTACTGAGTAGAACGGGTGTTGTAAAAATGACCCAAACTACGTCCAATTCGTATTAAGTTCCCAATGGAAGATAATTTTGGATGGTAATGAACCTCACTTTTTAATGCTGTTCAATATTCACAGATAACTTAGCCTATATGTTATCCGTTTACATAAATAAGGTTCCAAACGTATTCTCAATATACATTTTTTTCGGGGGGGGGGGTGTAAATCAGAATTTTTGAATTCAGAATATATGGAGGTCATGGAATTTTCAGTTCGGATTTTCACGCTGTAGTATCCTGTCTTTTCAAAGTACCGGTACTTGAGAATTTAGTTCTGCTAGATTTTTCGGCAAATTTTTACTTTGACTCAAACAGTGACTTCAACCGATTCATCTGATCCGGTTCCCGGAGCAGTTTAGGAATCATTCCTAAACTGCTCCCGGAACCGGATCAGATGAATCGCTTACAGTTGCTAACAGAGTGAAAGTAATGTACGATGTTAAGAATTATACCAGAAGTACAAGGGCCAAAATGTTACTAAACATCAATTCAGGTGAAGCGGTGACTATCAATTTTGAGATCTAAGTGGGGGGCTACCGCCCCCAACCCCCCCGCTCAAGTTCCATGAAAACATCCAAAACAACAATAAATAATCAAACCACTACTATAAACCTTTTTTAGAAGCGGAAAACAAATCAAGAATAAAAATACTACAAATTAAAAAAATGAAATCACTCACCGCTGATGATAGACATATCCAGCTTGCCGTAAAAATTGAAAATATCGCTCTCCAAGTGACAATGAAAAATGTTCCTTTCCGCACGTCGATTTATTAAACCGAGCACATTTGCTATTATTACAAACAAGGAAAACCAATAAACGCCCACTTCTCCCGTACTTCGGAAGTAACTTCAGCCTTCGACCACAACCATCACATTTTTTCTCTAACTCAATTAAACCACATAGTGCCGCAAAGCGATATGAGTTAATATCCAAATCTAATACAAACTTATTTAAAAACGACAAGTTCAAATTTGTATTAAATTCATGAAACGGTTTCTCAATTGCATTTGCTAACTCGATCGTCGCCATGAAACGAAAATTCAATTACGCGCTTCCCGCATGCCACCAACAATAGCACACACACACAAGCAGACAGAACATGTGACATCACACTTACAAACTACCATATGACTGTACAGAGACACCTAGTGGGGAAAAATATGAACTAAGACGTCACACCAAAGGCACGAACAGTTCCAACAAGTGACTCACCCAGAAACAGTTCTAGGAAATGACTGAACCTATACGAACCGATTAAAGTCACAGTTTGAGTCAAAGTAAAGACTTGCCTTACTGATAAATGGAAAGGGTACAGGATAAAGATATTTTCATTTTTTACGCCATGCTGGATCTCTATATCATTAGCGAGGGTTTTTATTTTTTACTGGATATTATTTTTATTCTTGATTTGTTTTGCATTTGTACAATTTTTAAGATACACATTTTGGAGAACTTGTGAATTACGGTTGTTTAAGAATTGATTATCCTGAACCGGTTTCCATAGTAGTTTTGGAAGCAGTTCCCAAACATTTTTCTATTTTCCGGAGTAGTGTAGGAGTGAGTTCTGGGTGAGAGTAACAGGTTGTCTGTTCCGAGGAGCTGATTCCTAGACTACTCTCATGAATTGAATCGTTCTTAGGAAATGATTCCTAAACTGCTCCAAGAACCGGGTCAGATGAATCGATTGCAGTCACTGTCCGAGTCAAAGTAAAGACTGCCTTTGGCGTGAGAGACCCGGGTTCGATTCCCGGCGGGAGCTCATGTGGTTCGGATTCCACGTTAATCAGTAGGTCCACGTCTCATATAGCCTCGCTGCTGAACGGGACGCTAAACTAAAATCAACTCAACTCAAAGTAAAGACTTGCCATCAGTAATTACAATAGATTCCGGATGCACATGTGATGAAATAATATGTCTATTAAACCACCTGATTCTTTAACTAGAGTTTAAGCAGACTTCCGACAAAATGTTAGCCAACTGGAGACGGTTTTTCTTAAAGTTTTCGCCATACCAGAACACTCATGAATAATACACTCATAATTACTGATTCCACACACGAAAAAATAAGATAGCAAGAAAACTTGCCCAATACTCAAGTTCACATTACTGAAAAATGTTCCTTTCCGCAGAGACGTCAATTTATTAAAGCGAGCACAGTTCCTGTTACTACAATCAAGAAAAACCAATAAACGCCCATTCTGCTAGCCATGAAATGAAAATTGAATCACGCGCTCGCACACATTAACTGCAAACAGAACATGTGACATCACAGTAGCAAACTACCATATGACTGTACGCAGACACCTAGTGGAAAAAATATGAACTACCACCAATCTATCAGCCAAGGATGTCGCACAAAAGGCACTAACAGTTCCAGGAAGTGACTGAATGTAAGAACCGATTAAAGTCACTGTACGAGTCAAAGTAAATTCTTGCCTGGGCACGAATAATGTTCTCTGATAACTCGACACAGCTTGCCCTCTTCATTCCGATCGGATATTCGTGTAGAGAGCCAGGAACACGATATCACCGTACCTTCATTGCTGAAAGTCCGCCGTTTAGAGCTGGTACATCTTTTGTTCGATTATCTGTAACATATTACCCGTATTGAATGGCCTGCATTCTGGACGAATAATCAAGCATGTTTGGGATCCTCGTGGGCGACGAATCCACCACCACCAGCGTAATCCACCACCACAAATAATTCATGAAATGTGGACAACCCTCTTGGAGGAATGGCTCCATCTTACTTGTGACAGGAGGAACAATCTGATGCGCAGCGTGGAGACCAGATATGTCGTGCATGTTTGTTCGAGGTGGTAACGCTCTGTATTGACATCCTGTACCCTCTTCCGTTTCTTTTTATTTAGTGCTATTGTGGTTCTGAAGTTTCTAGCGACCTAGTATTCTATATCTGCATTGCGCATCTGTACCTTTCTCATATATACAGGGTGGTTAGAAACTATTTGAATAAACTTCGGGAGCTGATTCCCGACTCCGAAACCAGCAAAAAAGTCCTGTGGAACTTTTGTCAACGACGGATAGTTTCGGCGATATAAGGTGCCGAAAGCTAGGAAAAATGAACTTCAGAGGGCTGTAATTCAAAAACAACACAATGTAGAGAGTGCAGTTTAGAACATGACACTCGAAATCATACCTGCTTGATTGAAAAATGTATGTTTCAATCCTCCGCAAGTTGTCTGCGAGGGATTCCCCAAAGGAATGTGGGGATCCCTTTTAACCTGGCAAGTAATCCCTACGTTCCTTTGAGGGCCGTAGTAATCCCTACGTCATGTTCTAAACCGCACTCTCTACGTTGCGTTGTTTTTGAATTACAGCCCTCTGAAGTTAATTTTCCCACGCTATCGGCACCTTATATAGCCGAAACTATCCCTCACTGCCCAAAGTTCCAGAGGACTTTTTTTCTGGTTTCGGTGTCGGGAATCAACTCCCGAAGTTTGGTCAAATAGTTTCTTACCACCCTGTATAGTATACTCAATGAAATTGTTTTTCATTTAGTGCTGCTTACTTCGATCTGCTTCAGTAATATGGATCAGTAGTCCTACATTAAATTTGTCGTTACAGAAGGTATCGTATAAGATGTTTATAGTTGCAGTAAGGGGAAAAAGTCATGGAAGTGGCCTTTATAATGGACAAACACTGTGTATGGATTTTCGTGAGGTTCTTTAGTTTTTTTTTTTTTCTACACATTTTTTTTTCCATTCCACTGTTTTATTTTCATCACAGCCTTCCTTGGCCTCGATGCATAATCATGGGCCGTTAAAAAAAAAAAAAATCGTTGGAAAGAGTAGTTAAGATTCCAATGGATTTTTATTAGCAAGAGTTTCAACCCCATCGTTGTTCAAGTGAACACACGCAGTCAGTTCGAGATGATATTCAGAGAAAAGACATGAGTTACATATGAGCTAGGTTGAGTTATCGATGAAGGCGACAGTGCTGAAACAGTGTAGTACAATTTAGACGCAGTAAGTAAGTATTTTTTACAAATTGTACAAATGTGTTTTAAATTACGTCTCTAAATAAACATTCAATTCAAAGATCTAATACTCGTGTTACTTTTATTCAGTTTGTAGTAATGATAGAACAGTGTTTGCTTGGATTGGTAACCGGGATCTAGTGTCCTTATGATAAACATTTATAAGGTAGACACTTAGTACCGCAGTTGAGGTGTTCATAGTATTTCAAATGCACTTAGTTTCAACATAGTTACGATATTAATATACAGTGTATAGCTACTTACAGGTGTAATATTTTTATATTATGTTGTTTTACAGTTCAATTATTATGGGAGGATGGGTAATAGGATAGTTTTTATGAAAAAGAATATAAGGACCATAAAGGAAAATCTTACCTTTCACCTCTTACATAAATCCTGGTTAAGGTTCCGTTTCCATAATATTTCAGTATATTCTGAGACCATGGTCAATGTAATATAAATAGGATCAGAGTATGAGGTACAAGCCAAGATTTTGTTTTTAGAAATATGTACTCGGGTGCTTATCTCAGTAACTTGGAGTGTAAAGACCGTTTTAGACAAGATGTTTAAAAAAGAAAAAAAAAATTGGCTCCGCCGCCCCTCCTTTGGAAACAAGTTCACCGGAAATGATTAACCTAAAGTAGTACATTTTCGCAGTCATTGTTCTGCAAACTTGGTAAAGCCTTTTTTCAAAATACTTATGCATTACTTTGTATCAGGGAAAACAATAACTTTTCCAAACTGCGTCGCTACCACAGTAATGGTAAACTTAATATTAGACCACTATATTACGAACATGTGTATTCTTTTATTATTTTGTTGCATTGTCCTGGCCTTTGTCCGAATGAAGATGACTTAATTTATTGGTTGAGCAAATGTCAAATTTTGGGAACAAATCTTTGCTGTTTCTATTTAATTGGTGCGGTGGGATGCGTATCTACGAAACTACGTGTAAATAATTCTCGCACGTTAAGACATCCAGGAGACAAAATCTGCGTACAGTTTGGAGGCATTTCTCATTTCTTATTCTATGTATGTAAAGAAATTTGTTGCTACATTAATGACATAATGTATGAAATTCTTTGTTTGTCCAACCTGTAGGTTAAGAGTGATGGGATCAATAAACAAAGAGTTTCATACATCGTGTCTTTTATATTTCTATGTATATTCTCAGACGAGAAGTGCCTTAAAACAATTAGCAGATCTTGTTTTTTGAATGTTTTAAGGCACGAGAATTTTTATTTACAGTTAGTACTTTGCTATTTCTGTTTGTATCACCCTGTTAAAAAAATCTCAGTGACGCCTTTATTAAAGTGTGTGACTTAGAAGCATAAGAGAGGAATAATCAATTCAAGTATGAACAACGTTATCTTATGTCACAGTTTTAGTGAGTACAAGTGTGTGCTGACACCGTTGTCGAGGACGTCTAAAAGGTACTAAACTCTAAACATTCGATAAAAGATGTCAGTGTATCACTACTTACAGGATAAGGGTGTTCATAATTGAATTATTAATTTTGTATCCTATAGCACCTGTGAGGAATAATCAGTTTACTGTATTGTCCTTACAGAAAGATACACATGTTTTTCTTACTATCTTTTTAAACGGAGTATCTGGTGAAGTGGTAATAATTTCAAGATGATCTTCATATGAAATGTGTGTCAGAAATGAATTAAAACGCTAGAAAAAAACTTGTGCATTAATTTTGTCCACTCCATATGTTTTAATTATCCAACAAAAAAGTTAATATCCAAATATATATATACAGGGTGGTAGGTAACTCCACCGACAAACTTTGGGAGGTGATTCCTTATATGAAATGAAAGAAAAGAGTTCTTATAAAAATAGTTCGAAAAAGGTCTCCTTTCAGAGTTATGAACCCCAGAAAATTCGAAAAATCATGATTCGAAACTCCCTGCCTTGGCAACTATAGGACCTATAACAAGCGGTTTAAGGAATTACACAGGAACTAGTATGCAAACTATCAAAATATCTACGTTTTACCATCCTCCGCTATCGGCAAAACGAACGCGTTGTTAGTACTTAAAGGAGTATCCCTATACCTCAATTTCCTTTCTACAGTTCGTTTCGCCGATAACGGACCATGGTAGAACATTGATATTTAGATAGAGCGCATACTAGTTACTTTGTAATTCCTTAAACCGCTTGGGATCGGTCCTGTAGTTTCTAAGGCAAAGCGTTTCGAAACGTGAATTTTTGCATTTTCGGCGGTTCATAACTCTGAAAGGAGACTTTTTTCGTCCCATGTTTATTAGAACTTTTTTCTTTCATTTCATATAAGGAATCGCCTCCTGAAGTTTGTCGGTGAAGTTACCTACCACCCTGTACATATATAATATATGAGGGGTAGTCAAAAAGTTCTGGGGCAGCTCTTTATTCCCACAACATTTACTTAATCGCCTTCAAAGTAGCCATCTTCGGAACACAGCCATTTACTCCACCGCCCCTGCAATTGCTGGAAACATCAACGAAAGTCCTTTTTTTGGTATCTTCCGAAGTTCAGCCGTCACGATGGTTTTGATCGTCTTCTACAGTTGCGAAACAGGTACTTTTGAGGCCAGTTTTTCTTTCAAACATTGTCACCGTAAACTGTTTCAAGACTATCAAAACTCTCTGAAGCTGATTCCCCCAATTTGCACATGAACTTCAATGTTTGCGCGTTGCTTGAACTGCGACATTGCACCAACTCATAACTAGACACTCCTCCGTACACTTCTCGTACACTGCCTCTTTATCACCTGTTCACACTTGACAGCCATAATTAGGCAACCTAAGGACTATACTATACAAATTCATTGTGATTGCGTCATTAATGTCAAAAATACAACATCCGGAAAACTTTTTGACTGCCCTGTTATATATATATATTTAAATAATATAGTCCTTGTTTCATTAATTTTATTCATAAGTTAATTCTTTTTCTGTTTGTTAGCCTGAAAATTCATTTATGACCTTCGAAGGAATGCAGCTTCAAGGGGCCTTAAAAATAATGGAGAAATTAAATGTAAGTAACAAGTATTAAATTTCTGTGCTGGAATTGTGTATAAGCTTTAATAAGACATAACACTAGATATCATATTTAGCAAGAAACCAACTTCTAAACTTACCGTCTTAGTGACTGATAGAACGTATAAAATAAGTACGTAGCTATTTGTATTCCTTAAAGAGTATTAAATTTCCTATATTACGGATACTAGTTGAGTATCTTTTGAGATGGATAATCAAGGTTTATCATTCATATGTTTATTACGTGTATATCAGTGAATATTTCAGGTTTGTAAACCAAGGAATGTATTTTTATATAAGAATAGTCCAAACAGTTGTTCTCCCGTCCATTGCTGCACAAGCAATAAGCACATAAAGATCTCAGGATGTATTAAGCCTCAATTATCCTTGTCAAACGATACCCGAGTATATATCTGAAATACCAAAGAAAGAAAGAAAAATTATTATGCTTTAAGAAATACAAATAGGTGAGTACTTTAGATATGTTGCCGTTTTATTTCTGGTATAATGGATAGAATGGTGTAATTAAGGCCGCGCCTCCATTGCTTCCGAATGCGATTGCGAATTTCCCAGCACGTGTAAATAAATAGGAGTGCCTCGACTAGTTTCGACCTGCGAATTGCGAAAACCGACGAAAAGATGCGAATGCGAATGATCCCAACATGCTGGGATTGTTCGTGCGAATGGAGAGTCGTCTGCAGAGAAATTGAGCGCTACGTGAGAAGAAAGTTTGTTTTGCATGAAAGCAGACGACGTTGCGAGGCGCGGAGATAAAAATAAAAATAAAAATGGAAATAAATATCGATGCTTTAATAAATTGTGTATTTGATAAAGTTCCATTGTGGATCCAAGCTCATCCAGATTACCACAAACGACACGTCGTGAACAAATTATGGGCAGATGTAAGTAAAGAATTTGGAGTGGAAGATATGTATAATTTTCTTTATTTTCTCTTTAAAATATGAAGATTTAGTTAATACACGAACCGCAACTTTTTATTCAGTTTATATTTCCTCTTTGTTCCTCAAGTAATGATTTTACAAATACATGTAATTATTGACTAATATGTTTGAAATAGCAAAAATGGGTTTTTTACGCATGGAGAAAATTTTCTTAGAAAGTTGGTTGATTTTGCAATCTCTAATTTTATTTAATTAATTTATTTTAAAGTGAAAATAGCGGTTACCACAGAAGCATAATAATAACAGGAGCGAAATTCACTCTATTTTGTACACAAAGGAAATTAATAGATATTATTATTATTATTATTATTATTATTATTATTATTATTATTATTATTATTATTATTATTATGAAAACCTTAAGATATGAATTTTCACGCAAAAGTATTTCACATTGAAGGTTTGAAAGAGATATTGCAACTTGATTCGCATTCACAAAACTTCGGATGTAGTAGAGGCACATGAATTCGCGGTTCGCAGTCGCATTCGGATGCAATCGAGTCGCGGCCTAAGAGTCGTCGCTAGGTTATTTTGTTTGTTTGTGTGTGAATAATACAATGAAAAACTACAGAAATTTAGAAACTGAGCCAGATGGTGTCTATAAAGTGTTACTAAACGAACTAAGTTATCAAAATATTTCGTAGAAAATTAATCACATAATAGGATGCAACCTAACAATAAACGGCAATCGTCTGTCTGTACATTGTACTAATCGTAGTACCTAGGTAGTAAATTGTTACGTATGTATTTGCTGCGCCTATTATTAAATGTACTATTAACTGTACTGTTTCATTGTTCCGTAACACGTTCCTCAACAGCTCGGGAAGTCACTGACAATCCATCTTTCGAAGTCTGAAAAGTTAGATTACCAGTGAGTTTTCAGATCTCTTGAGGAAGGTGTCAGGGAGAACTCTGAAACAGTACAGTTAGTAGCTCATTAAATATTAGACGCAAGAAATAAAAGTACTATACAGATTATAAATATGCATCAATTCATATTTTTATATAATAAACAGTGATTACAAATTGATGTTAACTGCGCGATAGCCCGCCTGTATAACGTAAGTCTTTGAATGATTTCTGAAATATTGTGTAGAGTTTGGCAAACCAGGAAAAGTGGAGCTTTGAATTTAGAATGATTTTAACCTACAGTGTACAGCGGGACATAGACTCGAGTGGAACAACTTTTAAGGTGAGGCATAAATCTTGCAATGTTTCCACAACGCAACGTGTTATATATTGTGATCGCCCTCAAGTACAAGATCAAACTGTCCCAAGAGTAATGTGGCAAGCGAAGTATTGAACACGGAAGCGATCACTCCGTCAGTATCTTCAGTCAACTTTTAGTGGTAGTTTGACTATGAGTTCCAACTCGGTCATACCGCTGCAGCAATAGCCCAAAATATTTATTGTGCGAAAGAGGAAGATTCAGTGAATTACAGCACAGCAACTCATTGGTTCCAGGAACACCTCCACTGCTTGGGGTCCCTGGTTCGATCCCAGCTCGCGCTGTGTGGACTTTGTGGTGGACAAACACCGTGCCCGTGGGTTTTCTCGGGGTTCTCCCGTTTCCTCCCACTTTCTTCATTCCATCATTTTCACTCATCTCTCATCGTCATCGTCTCCTTTAGCCTAACCGGCATAACCGTGGGACGTAAAACTTAGATTTCATTTTCATTGGTTCCAGGAATTTCGTACAGGTTGTAGAAATGACGAAGATAGTGGCCCCGCGTAGCGTAGTCGCCAACGCTCTCACCTTCGGTGCGAGCGGTCCCGGGTTCGATTCCCGGTGGGGGCACTTGGTCGGAAAGGTGTAAAAAGTTTTTTCAGGACAGCCACCCCGAATGAAGTTTTCCGGGGTTTTTCTCATTCACATCAGGTAGTGGTACCTAACTTGTAGGTCCCAGGCGGCTTCCTTTCTGCCTTCCTCTTTCCCGGATGGTGTGCACGCCGAGGGACGTCATCCCTCAAAACGTGACGGGCTAAATGGCCTTAGATGCCGAAAGCTCAGAAATCTAAAATCCTAATCCTAATGGCGAAGATAAGCCCAAGTCCGGCCGCACTAGGGTAACAGAATCTGAGGTCATACGACACCCAGCACATGACTATCAAACCAATTCTGCATGGTTGTCTACTGTAGAGCGTTACCCTCACGAACTCGGGAAACCCATTAGGAGCTGTCGCATTGTGCCACATGAGTTGACCCCAGCTCATACACATAGAAGAGTGGATATGTGCTGGCAACTGTTGCAAAATCCACGTGATGGGTGTTTCCTAAAACGGATTATCACATACGACGGAAAGTGACTATTTTTCCGAAATCCGAATGTGGAGAAAGAGTGATTGAGCAAGGGCCAATTTCCAGAACCGGTCATCAAACAGGGCCGTTTTGAGCATAAAGTTATACACTATGTGTGCTGAATTACAAAGGTGTAATTTACTTTGAGTTCGTTCGTAACGATCGTACCAGCAATTCTGGCTTATTGCAAATATGCTGCTCTACGCCAAAAATATCCTGCATTGTTGAACCGAAAGCTTGCCCTGCTTGCAACATAGCGCAAAACCACATACGGTTTTACCTATATATATAATCCATCGAACTGAGGCCTCATGTGGCACTTAGTCCTGACTTTGACCCTTCTGATAATTACCGGTTTCGGGCCATAGCGCACTTCGTAAAGCCACAATGCTTCACAAACCAGCAAGTGGAGATAGCAGTGACTGGCTTCTTTGTCTCTAAAGACAAGACGTGATGCCGACGTGGAGTCAAGGAACTGTCACATAGATAGTTGCAGATAGTCCAACACGAGAGGCTATACTTTGAATGTTAAATGTTTTCATTTGTACTGTAATAAATGCAGGTATGTTGTGTAAGAGAATATTGCAAAAGTTATGATTCATCTTTGTAGTATTAATAATTAAAAATGTATTCACATAATCAGAAATCAGTTTTAATGAGTACCTATCACATTCCTTAGTGCGTGCATCTTTGGTCTGTTGACTTGTTAAAGAGAAATTGATACGAAAAGAAAACATTGTTTTTTGACAAAATAAATTAGCAATGATTGAAGAAACATTGACATCATCTCTACAATGGAAGAAATCGTTCAACTTAGTAAAAAGTTTCGTTTACCACAACTCCTTTCGTATCTCAGGGTGTCCATGTGTCTGAGAGACAAAAGTCCGAAGAACTATTTGATGGATCACCATCAGTTTTGGCCAGGATCTAGAGCAGTGATTCCCAACCTTTTTCAACTTGCGGCATACTATGAGTGTAACTTGAATTCTCGCGGCACACTCATAGATTTTATTATATTTAAATATAAAATACCATGGTATCTTTTTCTATGATTACTGATCTCCTCACAGAGAAGAAAGCTCGATCACTGGTTTTCCGCCATGGTAAATCATTATGCTTATTTTTCATTCTAATTTAAAGATAGAAAACAATTGCAATGAAATATTGAACTTAAGTTTAAAAAAAAATACGCTTTCTTTTTCAAAAACTGCATCCAAACTTTCACTAACAAGGAAGATCACTAAATAACGAACGAACAAACAAATCTCTTTTACTTTTAAAACACAAATGTAGGTAATTCGTACGCATGTTTGTTTTGTCGAAAGGATTGAATATTTTAAAATTTAAAGTTACGAAATAGTCTGCAACAATAAAGAAGCAATAATGGTCATAATGTCATAACAATGATAACAAATACCTTTTTCAATATTAAAAATGTACAGAAAAGTAACGCGGTATGAAACTTAAAACTCTAGATTCATATTAGAAGTAATAGTATTGGGAAATACAAATATACATTTTCCCCATGTCCTGCAGTTTAATTGCTATAGAATTAATTTTTTTTTATTTATTTACTCGCGGCACACCGGTTGTGAAACGCTGATCTAGAATGTCAAAAGTAAAGAAACGAAATCATTGTTGAAGATTAGATTCAAACTGGAAGTGGTAGAAATCAGCCATTTCCGGTTTTAACGTTGATCACTATAGAGAAAAAAACTATAATAGCGAGAAGCTGTCTTTTCAATCTATGAAGCGCCCCAAGGAAACAGTTCATTTTCATCCTTAACTCTTCTAAAACTGGAAATGATAGAAATACAGAACAACTTTGTGTTTCAATATTGATCGACTTAGAGAATAGACGTTAAAAGGAAGCGAGAAGTTTAGATATGTATCAGGTGTTCTAAAAATGGCGCCCACGGACTACACAACACTATTTTATAAGTCAAACAATATACATATATATAGAGTATTTCAAAGCAACACTGACGTCTGGGAGGTGATTCCTGACACCAAGATAAGACAAAAAGTATAGAGCAATGTGGGTGCACAAATGCTTGCTGTCGGAGTTATAAGCTACCGAAAACGAAAAAATTAACTTTGAAGGCCCATAGCTCCAAAATTATCGGACCTACCATAGTCGGGTCAAGACTTCACTTAGGAACTGGTATGTGCCCTATCCAAGTTTCAGAGTCCTAAGATGCTTACGCAACAATTTTTATAGAGGGAGTTTGGCTATAGTCATATAATCTGAAGTACTCACCAACTATATACATTTGTATACTTTCCGGGTTCCCTCCTGGAGACGCGAATTCCACTATGTGGTAATGTCGCAGATAAAGAACCATAGACAGTGTGTCTATTGATCACGAAATTTAGTTTTTGGGTCACGATTTCTTGTTATCTATACTAATATAAATGCATACTGGAAAATTTTGTTCAATAAAACATCAAAATTCACCACCAAAATTGTCCATAGTAAGCTTTAGACACTACCAGATCACTAGCAAAGCATGCTTCTATCGCATGCATGAAAATTCGGCCTAATTCGTACCCCAATTCCCTCTTGAGAATGTTACGAAATTTTATGGTTTGCTAAAGAAAAGGTCACGAAATTTCGTTTTGAAATTTTAGTAGACACCCTGATAGATTAGATCTATCAATCCATCAAATAATTACATCGATTCTTGCCAGATGACAGTTAAAATCGATATGCGTTAACACTAACATAATTTATTAGCATAACAATCTATGTAACTGCTTGATGGATTCGTATAATAATGCTGATGGTTTGAAATCAATCTGCGACGTTGCCACATACTGAAATTTGATTCCCCATAGCAGTTGAAGGGGGCCCTTCAGGATATTTCAAATCATATAACATTTTCGCTTTATTTTGACGTGAAGAATAATGCTCTGTAGTCCGTGGGCGCCATTTTTAGAACACCCGATATATAGATATAGCACCCTAAGAACAAGTACTGTCTTTCCTCTTAATACTGAATTCAAACGGGGAATTACAGAAATCAGCCACTTCTGGTTTTAACGATCACTCCAGAGCAAAATAAGTAATATCAAGAAATTGTTTTCTACAATCAGATAAGTTTCCCAAATATGAATTTCCATCTCCACCCTACTGAGACTGGATGAGGTTGAAGTATACAACTTCCGGTTTTAGTGTTGAGAAAATATCATGCCATACAAACCAAACTCCTTCACGTATTGTACACGTGACACTACTAAACTTCTTGCAGTTTTTTAACACACTGTGGTCTTGAAAATTGATCCATTACATGGTAGTGAAACAGATATCTTCTCCGAAATCCGGCGTTGCCAGGAAATACCTGTTTCGCTACCATGTAGTGGGCGGAGGAAACTGCAATCAGTAGTCAAACTCTATCCGAAATTTCAAACAAACAGGATTCGGATTAGCGGGATTCTGGTGTATTTAAACGTTGTGTTTACTCCTGGTGTTATTACCTAATATTTTTCTTTCTTTTTTCTTTTAGAGTTTGTCATTTCAAAAAATTAATCGAATTATCACAGCTGTAGATTCCCAGCCCATGTTCGATGGCGGAGTTTTAATTAATGTCCTTGGCCGATTACAGGTTAGTTTACTAAAAGTTTTTCCATGCATATATTTGGTTTTGTTGTTGAACAAAAGGAGACATGGACATGTCTGGCTGGCATCTTGGATCCGGACATCTATTTATATATATATATAGGGTGTACATTTGAAAACTAACCAGTGCGATTACTGGTGAACCACGAAAGATATGAGCATGCTGTTGATGGAAAACTTGTAGGGGCAAAGAGAGACGTATGTGTATGCTATAGGCGATCGCGAGAACCTCCCCCAGCCCCCCAACTAAAAAAAAAAAAAAAAATGAAACGGGAATGTATACCTTGCGACATATCAAATAAAAAGATGTGAAAAAAGAAACAGGTTGGTAAAGAAAATACTGCAATCGGATAATTGGGTTTCTACCAACAATAAAAAAAATGTAAATGATGTGGATGAAAACGTTTCCTCATAGTATTAAGTGTCGCCATTGTGCCTAGGGGTGTTGGCGACGCGTGATAACCTTCCACACTCCCCCAGCCCCCCAAACTAAAACATTTAAAATGGGGAAGCTATACCTTTCGACATATCAAATGAAAGGGTGTGAAAAAAGAAACAGGTTGGTGAAGGAAATATTGAAATAGAACGAGTGGTTCTCCAGTAATGACAGAAAATGTACTGTTTACACGCCCTTGTGATTGTCGTTCCAATTATGGACTGGATACTTCGTAGAAACGTAATATCAGCAAGCAGGTGTGTTGTGTATTTGAAAACAGCCATAAGTTAGCAGTTATGACGGAAGAACAGCTACCGCAGACATGCATAGGACAGTCGTCCCGTTTATAGCAACAAATTCAGGAATGGTAACTGCGGCCTAGTGTAGTGGTGCATTCATGGTATCTGTGGCCTAAATTCTTGTCGTGTTTACAGTGGAGTGGAGTACCTATGGCGATTGTTTAAGTGGGTAGTAGTAGGATTATAAACAGCTGTTAAAATGGTGTATACTTTACAGGAAAGAGTGGAAATTCTTTTTATTTATGGATCTACTGGAAGTGCTAGGGAAACTGTGAGACTTTTTAATGAAAGACATCTCTATAGAAATGTAGTTCATTCATAACGTCCAGCAATTAGTTACTAGATTCACCGAGACTGGATCGGTAGCTAACAAGAAGCGGAGAGGTAACAGTAGTTGACGAGCTAGCTGAAGGTGAAGTGCTAGGAACTTTCATAGCTAATCCAACATTAATACGAAATGTTGTCGCAAGTACTAGATTGTCTGTAGGATTTGTGCAGAAAGTGTTAAAGGTTCATAAATTTCATCCTTAAAGGCCATTCGCAAACTCCACAAAAACGCAATGTGGGGGCTGGAATGTTTGGCAACGCTATATAGGCCCTCTATTTCTTGATAGCAGTTTAACTGCTGACATGTATCTACATCTACTTGAGGACTTCATACATTTATTAATCACTGAGTTAGTAAAAATAGTATGGATGAAGATGGTCTGTTGGAGTTCAATGTTGCTCATTTTCAAGATGATGGTGCTCCTCCTCATTACCCTTTGATAGTTCGCAGTTGGCTAGATCGCAACTTTCCTGAAAGGTGGATAGGTAGAAGAAGACCAATTGAATGACTCTCCAGGTCGCCCGATTTATCACTACTCGATTTTTTGTGTGAGAAAATCTTAAATTGGTTGTGTATATGACACCAGTAGCAAGTTTAGAGAATCTCCGAAACAGAATAAACACAGAGTGCCGGGCTATCCCTAGACACACATTCGAAAACGTACGGAGTGAATTTGAAAATAGATTGTACTATTGTATGGAGACGAATGGTGAACATTTCCAACAGCTGTTATGAACTAAAGTAAACTCGGTACACAATTGCTGGAAAATGTCTATGGTAAGTATACGTCAGTTCTCTTGCTAGATTTAGTTTACAATTTGTATTTGGGTACACTGACACTCAGTGGGTTACTCAAATTGTTGGAGCATTTGGATACGTTAGTCGCATTACACATTCATACTGCTTCATAGTCTCAATAGGGACATTTAATACTATGAGGAAACATTTTTATCCACATCATGTACATTTTTTGTTATTGCTGGAGACTCAGTTGTCCGATTGCAGTATTTCCTTTACCTACCTGTTTTTTTTTTCACACCCCTTCGCGAGGTATATCTTCCTATTTCAGATTTTTTAGTTGGGGCTGGGAGAGTAGAAAAAAATTATCGCGCATCACCAATAACATACACATACGTCCCCCTCCACCCCTACAGGTTTCCTATCAACAGCATGCTCACATCTTCACCAGTAATCGCACTAGCTAGTTTTCAGGTGTACACTCTGTATATATTGTAGTATCCTTAGGATAGTATCACTAGTATTTAAGCAACATAAACTTAGGTATTGAAATTTAGAACAGTAGCAAGATTGTAAATTATTTTAATTCTGGAGGTAATGCGCTCTGTGGAAAGCACAAACATGATAGTAGATAAGAAAACATACGGAGTTGTAGTAAGTTGTTTCATTCCTAGAAGAACATTGAGATTTTACACATGGATAGACTGTATAACCTTTTTGTGGGTGATGTTAGTAGTAGAAGATGCATTGAAAAAGAGTCCAGTAATGGCCTAAAATATTGTTCGTATGATTTCCAAGTCGGGATGCATGATAGCATTTTTTTTTCTAAATAAATATACATCCAATAGATTCCGTAAGTAAATATGCGTATGAAATAACTTCAATACTTCCAAATTACTATAGTGCTGAAGAATTTCCTTATACTATAAATATTACCAATGATAAGTAATGTGTGGTTGATAATAATAATGAGGAAGTATTAAAGTTTCTGACTGACTTCTGCTTTGTCTGTAACGCAGACTGACGAAGATCCTCCACATGCATACACTCAAACATTTGTTTTGAAACCAGTTGCATCCAGTTTTTTCGTTCAACATGATGTCTTCAGGCTAGCGTTACACGACTGTGCCTAAAATCGTCTGTCGTCATAATGGTCCTGTCTTGCCACTGTTGTGCAGGTAGCACAAAGCATTTGGATTTTCTTTTATTTCAGTTGCTTTGCTATTATTACTTTGCAGGCATGAGTGTTCTGCGAATGAACGATTTGTCACCTTCTCCTTTATTTTTTTTTTTTTTTTACAATAACTGCTTTTTATTTAAAAAATGCAGAAGCTATTTTATCTAACATTTTTTTTCTTTTCTTTTAGTTATGTAGCGTTTATTGATTAACGGAATTTAAAATTTCTGGCAAAGTTATTGACGTGTTGATTTTTATGGCATGTTGATTTTACAATGTGTTCGAGAAATAGCAGTAGATTTTTATGGCCTACTATTGTGAATCATTCCCCTTTGGCAACACTGTAACTCGATGAAATACTGAGAATGCTTTTGTTTAATAACGCGTGGATGCCGTAGTAAAGAGTTTCGTGTTGGTTTGATTTGAGGCCAGATAAGAGTTCGTGATGGACATTTGTGTCTGCAGCTTTTCACGGAAATCTACAGATTTTTTTCATTCGTGTGCATGTATCATCTGTCTCCTTTAACTTCCAAAGCTTAACCACGAAATTACTTAAAACAATGGAATGCATATTAATAATGCTAAAAGTCTGTCACGCACTTGAAGACTTCAATAAAAAAAAAAAAAAAAAAAAAAAAAAATGCTGACAGTTTTAGCGAGAAATTCTCTCCATCGTCAAATACTACATTGCTGGAAGAACTATATTTTTGTCAAATCTTCCTTGTAAATGTAATTGTTGGGATTTGCTTTTCGTAGGTTTCCTTGTTCTAAAACATGAGTTGTTTTCCCATTATCAGTGTGCAGATTTGAAGGAAATAAGACTATATTCATGTGTGAACTAACACTAAATCATTTCACATCGCTTTCCTTCTCAGTGGTAAGCATGTAACCGACTACCATTACTTATATAAACAATGACAACTTAATCCTTAAGATTACTTCAATAAGTCAAATAATACATTGAAGTATATCAGCTGCTGAGTAACTCGTAATTACACCATTATTGTATTTAAATAATGAAAAGAATCCATTAAACTCAGTTTCTTTACTCCACACCGACCAATTATTATTATTATTATTATTATTATTATTATTTGTACGAATACACTAAATCTCTCCACATCGGTGCTTTAAAAGCATGAGAACCAGGAATAATTCTTTATGAACTCTTTCAACTAGAGGATGTCCCAATAAGAGCGATGGATTTTAATATGCTTAATAAAATACTGTATATTTACAAAATGGTAAATGTTTTTATATCATTACAGCGAAAAAATATCCCACTGTAAGAATCAAAGGCTGTTATCCACTACAAATTTAAAATGGCTTGGGATTGAACGACGAACTCTTCGCGCTAGAGATGAGCGTTCTGGTCCTTACCGTGCCTCCCAGGAACCAGTTTAAATCGTGAAAATGTGTGTAACTGGCCAGGGAGCGAACTGGTTGGCGTAGTGGTAGATGCACCGGTAGCATGTAAAGAAGAATTTTCCACTTCTTACTTTGTCATGATCATTTATGACGTCAGAAATATACCACAGCGTAGTCCAGAGATGGGCGTGTCCCTAAGTGATGTTTTCTGCCGGTTTTATTTGGTAGTATTGCTTGGCATTGTCTGGCAGCTTGGCATTGCCTGGCAACATTGCTATCCATATTCATTTCTTTTCTGCTGTTTTCGCACTTCGCGATTCACGTACGCAATTATCTAAATCAAACGTTTCCTGGCTGCTGGATTGGAAGAGGTTGTGCATCTTCACCATCTCCTTTTGCCTGGCCTCCAAGAAGTCCCGATCTGACAACACCAGACAGTGCTCTCTGGGCTTTCATAAAGCAACAAGTAAGAAACATTCAATATCACACAACGCAGGAATTACGAGCAGCTGTGGAACATGCCTTCACCGTCGTGACTCCAGAGTGTCTCCGCAAAACATCTGCGAGAACTTGGCGCAGAATTCAGCTCTGTTACGATATGGATGGTGATCATACCGATGTTTATGACTCTTAAGGCTTCAAGGTAACTGTGTACACATTCTACCATAACTAACACTATACTGTTGAAACTAAAGGGGGGAGGGGTACGCCCACTTACGGACCACCCTGTATATCTCAATTGAAAATAGCATGTCCAAAATTCTTATCTGTTTCATAGTAATTCCTATTTTCTAGGGAATGTTTTCGATTTTCGTCCTTTATATTATTTTTGTATTTAAAAAAATACTGAACTCACCCGATCTTAACCAAATTTGGCTTTGAGATACGTAGATATTGACTTGCTTTGAACCCATGTGAAAGGTTTTCCTGAGGAGACCTTTGGTTCTCGAGTTATTTAACACCGAAATTGGTATTTAGTTACTGTTTAGAACAAGAATTAGGAGAAACTACATGGAAGGAGAAAATAACGTACCTCTAATGATCCATTAACGCCTCGTTAAGAAAAGTTTCACCAACATCAAAACGATAACTCTTCGCTTAATAAGTTCTTATTGTATTTTGTTAGACGTATCACTCCTCCATATTTTAATATTCTGATTGCATTGGCCAGATAGTTTTGTTTGATTTTGTGTGTTGTGATGGCTTTCAAACACTTGTTAATCCTGTGTGCGTGTGTACTTGATTGTACTTCGTACAAAATTTTGTAAGTTATGAGTAGTTCCAAAAAGCTAAAGTGATTCAATTGTCCAGCGTTTCAATGAGCTGAAACACATGTTAGCATGAGTGAAATGTATTACTAAAAATCTTTGAGCGATTGGGTTTCCGTACCTTCTAACAGTGCTTGAAGTGTGATAGTATGAGGCGGATGCTTATTCCAAGTAGGTATAAATTCAAACTAAGTATGTCAAACTGCTAGCCCAGCCGAAAACGGTTAGAGATAAATGAACAGAATAAAACTCGTATGAGAAATCCCAAAGGGTATTTATCATTCCACGACTCGAGAATGTTGCAACAGAGAAAAAGATTATTAAAGTAAACGTAACATAATGCAAAGAAGGAAATCTGTCTCTCAGAAAATAATCTTTCCGACCTTCCGTAAATGAATGAAGTCGGGAATGAATGGGACAGTCTCAAGTGAGAACCCCATTTTTACATGCAATAGGCATGGTTTGTTGAAAAGATTTGTGTGTACCTGAAAAGATTTGTGTGTACCATTGACTGGTACTGTAATGAATAAAAAGAAGGTGAAATTTGGTTCGAAGGGTAACACCCATTTGTATTGCAAAGTGTGATTTGAAGAGAAAAGAGAAGCAAACATTTTAATAATACATTTTTGAAACCTTGCAAACATTTTGGCTACCTCCTTCACCCCTGAGAATTTAGTGCAATGCGTGCAAGATGTTTGAAAGACATTTGCATCAGTATGTACCGTTTCGTTACTGAGGATCATAACTGAAACTACCGCTGAAAGTTGTTCAGAATCTAATTGTGGATAATATCTCAGTGAACCTCATATTCTATCTCCTAAATTAACCTCGCAGGTGGTACTGGCTAGGTTTAAAATGGGCATGCATCCTTCTTCCATTATAACTGAGTTTGTCTTTCTTTTCCACTAAGGGAATATCTGGATGGTACCTTCTGTACTGCCACGGCCGTTGATTTTCCACGTCTTTGCCCACTAATCCGCGATCTGTGCATTAGACAACTACACCACCATAAAATAGTCATGTCACGTCAATTTTCGTTCAATCTTCGTGAGGCGAGGGGACTCACTAAGAAAAAACATCCCGGACGTCTGAGGTGAGGAGACTCACAAAGGAAAAGCCCTGGACATGACATGCAAGAAGACACAGGAGAAAAAGAATCGAACCAATATCGTGCAGACGACTGTTGAACAAAACCAACGTTTGTACACAGTTTTAAAAACGTTTGTTCGATTCATTTTTCTATCAAATCATTACCTGCAATAAAAGAGAAGGTATCATTTAACACGAATTTTACCTACTTTCTCTCATTACAGAGACATCTATCTCTGATGAAAACACATTTCAGATAATTTTGTTGCGTAGATTCAATTTGCAAAACCTAAGGTTCTCATTTGAAATTTCACTGTTCCTTCCCACTTCACCCATTTACAGAGCGATAATATTCTAGGAGATTTCCTCCTTTGCATTATGGCACTTTTACACTGATCATCTTTTCCTGTTTTGCAAACATTCTCGAGCCGTGGGACGATACATACCCTCTGTGATTTCCTATTCGAATTTTTGTTCTGTTCGTTTTATGTTCAACTGTTTTCGTTCTATGGGCACTGGACGTTTTATCTGATACATGTATCATGTCTTGGTGGTCATTTTGAAAATGGTGACCCATATAAAGAATCTTTTGCCACAATGCTCTTTAGTTTTTAAAGATCTAGATCGAACAAGGTATCACTCGCCCCATGTTTCTATTTAAAACTTTGAAGTTTGGTACTGGGTCCCTATGAAAGAGCCCTAAGGGGCACCGCGACAATACCATTCGATGTGCCTCGTGGCATTTCCTATGTGATTTTTTGTTCGGTTATTTATGTTCAACCGTTTTCATATTTGTGGTAGGCATACTGGACGTTTTATCTGATATAGGCATCATGTTTTGGCGGCCATTTTGAATACGGTGACTGATATGAAAAATCTTTTGTCACAGCGCTGTTTAGTGTTTGAAGAGCTATCGAACGATGTATCACTTCGCCCCATGTTTCCATTTAAATTTGGGCCCAGGGCCCCCTATGAAAGGTGGCCCTGGGTGGCACCACAACAACACCATTCGATATGTCTCAATGAATTTACTATTAGCGCTTTTGTTTGGTTCATTTATCTTCAACCTTTTTCGAGATATTTCCGTGGAAAGATTAAAATGGGCCACGCTGTATATTCTTGCATCCCGCGCCTCTGTCCACAGTCGCCTGGAAAAAACTTATTTTTGGACTCTCCTTCGTATATTAACCTGACGTAATCCATTTGAAAAATATAACTTTATGTTGAGTTGGCAGCATTGTTCATCTGGTGATGTAGAGTGTTACCGAACGTTTGGATGGTACGAAGTTTCCGAGTTCTATATCTATTACTTTAAATGTTATAAAAGCTCATCACAAATGTTTAAATTTTCCACCCTGTGTATATCATGTTAATTAAAAAGTATTAAGCTTTTTGAGGTTAAAATTAAGAATATATTTATTGTGATTTGAAAACCATATTATGAAACAACATATGCACCATTTTGTTCGATAATCTGCCATTTTTCTAGCAAAATCAATTTCGTCGGTATAGACTAGAACTTTTTTTTTTTTTTAATGGTACGTAGTTTTCACACGCCTCTTTGGAAACTAACTCCAAACCAGGCAGTCAGTTCTAAAGAGACTAAAACAAATGATAGTCTGATAGTGCCAGGTCCGTGCTATACGGTGGATGCGTTTAAACCTTTCAGTCCTCTCAATTTCTGACGGGTCGTTAAAGACCTGTGCGATGTGGCGTTGGCAGCATAGTAATACGACACCTTTTTGTTGACTACTTCTGGCCGTTTTTTATCTTGCTAGATGCGCCTACGCTAATTTCCGATAGTATAGTCGGATTCAAACGTTCTTCGGTGCGACAGTAGCTCATAATGCACTATGCCCTTCTCATTACATCAAATGCACAGCATATCCTTCTTGGGCGTCAATGTTGGCTTTGCTTTGTATAGAATGAATTGGAAAATTCTGAGTAGTAGCCTGGAAAAGACAGCTAATTAATTTATTCTGACCAAATGAGTAGGAAGCCTGAGATTGGTGTCCTGGTTTTTCGTTTACTAAATCTGGGAACCCTACATGTGTGGTTGAGTTATTTGTGCAAAGATAGTTTTATTTATTTATTTATTGAGAAACAAATATATGGTTCTAAAAGAGCGAATTACTTCTGAATTTGATAAAGTATCATCAAACAACATTAGTAATGTAATATGTTGTTCTGTTCTTAAAATATGTAATTTGTGCATTGTGAAATAGTGGAAGACACTTCGAACATTTTATTTCTTAATGTTTCGAAACATCTTTCAACAATTTCAGTTTCGTACTTAGTAATTAATCCTTTTCAAATGCATTTTTGTCACGTTATGTATGATCCTCCCTGTACGATGAATGTATGATGGAGCTCGAAAAAATAGGGCATTATTATTTTCTTTTTTTTAAAAAAAATCTGATATTTTGTCAAGGAAATTTTTGACTTTTTTTTTTTTTTTTTTTTTTAATATTTGAATTTTAGTGGTAACGGTGCGTTTCATCTTTGTTTTCTCATAACACGAAATACGAGTCAAGAACGTTTAAAACACTATCCATAAGATTATTTCAAACATTTTCTCAGACATTTACAAAGATGGAATTGAAAATGAAATGTTTGTTTTCGTTCCACGGTTATGCCAACTAGGCTAAAGGAGACAGTGATTATGAGAAATGAAGGAAATAGTGGAATGAAAAAGTGGGAGAAAACGGTGAACCCCGAGAAAACCTATACATGGTGTATATCTACCACAAAGTTTACTTGGCGCGAGCTGTGATCGAACCAAGGACCCCATGTACCAGAAGTGAATGCTCTACCAGTGAGCCACCGCAGCTCCGAAAGATGGAATTCTGCAAGTAATTGTTAAATTAACATCATTCTAAAACTATCCGTTTAAGGTTTTGATTTTGTTAACGGAAATCCGAAGCTCAGGATAAAATGTTTCCCGAACAGAGAGCATGATGGAAGTAAAATTTCATACCAAAACAAAAATAGTTTTGTATTTTCAGTTTCTTGGGTTATAATGCTCTTCAGATTGAAATTAAGCAATCAGTAAAGGAAATATTTAAGATGTATAACTTCCAGGTATTTGAGAAGGTGAGTAGATAACCAAAACAGCGCTTAAGATGTTGGGGTTACATAACTGACACTTGCTGGCAACAACTTTAGTTTCAAAAACAATCAAGACATTGACCCCGGGGTGAATATAGGACTCACAGTTACTAGATATTGTAAATACATTTTCCTAATTGTAGAATCACCTACAAGGAAACAAAAATGATACTTAACAAGTAAGTTAAAATTTTCGACCCCCCCCCCAAAAAAAAATTTTTTTTTTTGCTTTTTTGCATTTCTAACTGTAAGTAAAATAATCTTTGAGTTATAACTTTGCTTACTTTTTTTCCAGGCTGATGATGACCCCCCACATTCGTTCTCTCAGATTTTTGTGTTGAAGCCTTCAATGGGAAATCCTGCTTCATTCTTCTGCCAGCATGACATCTTCCGTCTTAATATCCACGACATTGCATGAATGCAGTTAGGAACGAAGTGTAAAAACATTTTTTTAAAGAAACAACAAAAAAGTCGTTCACACTGATGATCTGCAAAGTTCTGGGTTTATTGAATATTTTTTTTCGGAAGATAAACTGCTATATTGGCCACACAAAGCTCCAGAAAAATTAAAATTTATCAGAAGTCTGAATATTTTGCATTGTGATAAGGGCAGTTTTCCTGGTATATTTATATATATATACATATATTTGCTAGTGTTCTCATTTTGGTGGTGAAAAAAATGCACTTTCCCGTAGTTTCATTCTTTCTTTTTCCTTGTTAATGTTGTGTATTTGTACCAGATGCTGTCACATTTAAGTTAGATGCAGAGGTCTTTTTTTTTTGTTAGTAGGAAGATTAAGATGGTAATGGATGTCAGGATTTCTGTGAATGAAAATAATGAACGGATGTGGGAAGAACTGTTACGCTTGTATACGCATACATATCGTACAGGTGCATAGAATGTAGTCAACAGTGAAAGCCATATAAGTTTTCTAGCAAAAATAAAAGCCTTCAGTAAATAATATGCATAACTGGGATATTCTAGCTATTCTATAACGGTTGTAGCTACCCACGGTTTAAAGTTCCCCATCATTAATTATATTGTTTGTGTTATCTGCTCCCTTTATCTTTGGCAGCAATCTTAATGCATATGAGGGTCGGACATTGTATACTAGGTTTCAACTTTTATTGCTTAATTGGCTATTTAAATAATAATTAATGTAACTAAAATGTAGTGTAGAAATTAATTTTTTTTCATTTCCGGACATCACGTTAGCCTCGTTTTAGTAGGATTATGTTCTCACTCCGATTATAAGTCCATGGTAGGACTTCAGACCACAGTTCCCTCCTCCCATACACGTTATTTCCATGAATGTTGCTTTGAGAATACTGTATTAAAAAAACTATCTTAAGTAGACCTCTGTATTATAACTTAATTAAATCTAAACTGTACTGAATTTCTGCTTCACTTCACCTGAAGTTTATTGAAAATTACTGAATCTTTGAATGCCCTAAATGGAGGAAAGTGATTTGGACATAAAAAGAAAAATATGTGTTTTTACTTCTTTTCAGTAAGTTACGTGTGTTTGTAGCAGTAGATATATTTTTTTGTAAGCATGTTTAGTCAACTTACTTTATGTAAGTATAAAAATAATAACCTGACAGAATACTTTTTTTTTTTTTTTAACCCAAAAACATTCAGCATGGTTGAAATTTTGTAATATTGCAAGCACTGGCCACTGTTACATATTATAAATAAAATTATACCAATATATTAAGACTAGTAATTTTTGGTTAACAAGTAGTGTAGCGAGTAATAATTATATTTTGCACCTTTTTTTTTTATTACAATCTGAGCAAAGGTTGGTGCTACATGAGTGATGAAATTGTTCTAAGAAATGTTCACGGGTCCAATTTAAGTGTAATCAAAGATGGCAGTTGAATGCAGTGTCCATTTCATAATCGATCGTTCATGAATTTTGAGTTGTGCATTTAAGTTAACCAGCATTAATATTTATGGAACACCAAAAACGTCTGAGATGAAATAATCTCAGAAACTATCAGTGCTATTTTTGAAGCTTTCTTTGTTTCGTGGCTCAGAATTCAATTGGAAATTTTAGAGAAGATAGAATGCAGGTCGTTTGTCGTAAGGTATCATAAAGATGTGAAAATTCATAAAGCGCTGTGTTCACAATTATAACTGTTCATAACAACTTGTATTATTGTATTGTAAACAACTTCTAGATTCAACCCTACGGGGCTGAACTAAGGATCTACGTAATGTATACCATATAAAATTTCTCTCAAAACACACCATATATGTGTGTGAAAACATCTCAATCGATTTTGCAAATGGGCTATCTGTGCTGCGAACATAGTAAAAGATTCGGACTACCTCATCAGTAAAGTGGCTTAGGGCTTCATCGGAATGCGTTTAAACCTATCAACTGCACACCATTAACAGGGTTTGTAAGCTCGCATTATCTTCCAGTTACCACAGCTTGCGTTGGCGACAAGCTACAAGTCAGAGCAATCATTCACAGTGCACCTACGAAGTAATAATAGTAATTATTATTATAAACCCTCCATGATTTAAAATATGACGTTTGATTTGAGTGTGTTGTTACCGGAAGTGGGACATTAATTTTTTTTAAATATGGTTTGATATTTGTAGTTGTTACTGTGATAATTAATGTGTTTTGATATAATGTTATCTGTTGTAGTTCTAATAGCATTAATTTTTAAAAATGCCATATCACAAGATATACTCAATGCATTATCATAATTAAGAAGTTAGTACACGTTAGTTAACAAGAAGAAAAAAGGTAATTTTGGCATGGATTCATTATTATCTTTTTTGCTATTTTCATGCCCTTTAAGAGCTAATTTTCATTTTTTTTTTTTTTTTCAACTGCCATTTCCTAGTGCTCAGTGTTACCTTGTAAAATTAATGAAAATAAAGATTTTTCTTAAATACGTAAAGAATTTATGATATAACACAACAATTTTGTTTGAGTGTTCTGTGAATCACGTGACAATCTATCTGAATATGGAAATATGCTTTTTTTTCCCCTGTTCTTAATCGCAAGCATGAAAATAGAAAATACTTTGTATCCGCTTTGGTTAAATAATAAGAATTACTCCTTTTGAACGGAAGAATAATTATAGACAAGAAAAAGAGGGGTGCATGGGTAACTGTAATGTGAGATTTCAATGCAGTTGTGGGAGTGAAAAACAGAAAGGTAATGTCGTAGGCAAGTATGATTTACGCGAAGGAAATGAAAGGAAGAGGGACTGGTAATTAGGAACAACACAAGAAAAATAAGAGAAGAAGCAGTTCAATCAGCACAAGAGATGATAATATACATGGAAATCCTCAATAGATTGCCGAAGATATCAGATAGACTACGTTATGATTCAGGACAGGTATCAGAATAGCTTGAAGAACGCGAAGACCCTTCTCGGGGCGTACATTTCCTCTGATCATAACGTTATGCTGGCCGAAGTAGATATTCAACTGAAAAATAGAGGCAGAAGAAAATTAGGCAATAAGATGTTGAATACTGAAAAGTTGAAAAACTAGGAAGTAAAAAAAATCTCTTCGTTGAAAGTTTGTAAGAACATACTGAAACGAGGGAAGGATAGGTGCAGGTAGTAACAGACGGTGGAAGCATATTAAACTGTGCATGCAGCAGACTGCAGAGGAAGCAGAATGTTACCGTGAACACAAAACGGCGAAGAAACCATGGGTTGCAGAAAATGAGGTAAAGGACGACGTGGAAACAGGTTTACACAAGCAGAAAGATATACAGAAAGTTAAACAAAATTACAGGGAGAAATATGCAGAACAAGGGAAGAGTTTTACAAAAGAAAATGTGAGGATAGAAGAATTAGAAAGAGTTGGAGAATATGAGAAAGTGTACAAGTGGGTGAAATCTATGGATCTTCGGAGGAAACAAGGGGGTATAATAATGATAGTCAAAAATAAGAATTGGAAGATAGTCAGCGAGAGAAGTGAAGTCTTAGAAAGATGGAATGAATGTATTGAGGACTTATATAAGAGTATTAATAGACCATGTGACCTAAATGTTGTAGAAAGTGAAGTACACGAGGTTAATAAAGAGTTTAGTATTCTTCAGAATGAGTTTGTAAAAGCTATGTCCGAGATAGATAATATACCAATCGAATCCATTAAGAATATGGGAGACAGAAAAGAATTTTTCCGATTCTGCAATGAAATTACGAAACAGGAAGAGTAGCCAAAAGACTTCCTGAAAACGATCATGGTACCGATGCCTAAGCAATCGAAAGGATTTCTTGTACGAATTTTAGAATTATCAGTGTCATAAATCACATGCAACGTTACTGAACAAAAGGTTGTATGGAAGAACAAATGAAAAAGTTGAGGAGGAACAGTTACGAGTTCAAAAGAGATGAGGGCACAAAATATGCAATTGGATTATTAAGGGTGATCGGTGAAAGGTTTATAGAAAAGGGGAAAGTCGTGTATGTTTATGGATCTAGGAAAGGAGTTTGACTACGTGAATTGGAAATTGTTGTTGGGAGGGGATACGGACAAAATCTTGCTGCAGAAACATCGCCCCCCAAAATCTCGCTGGGCCAATATCTCACCTGACTAAAACATCGCGTACCCAAAACCTCGTGGACCAAAATATCAACTGTTCAAAAGCCCGCGGACCAAGATCTTGCTTGCAAAAACCTTGCGAGGTGGAACCTTTCCATAAAATTTACCCAGTGAGTTTCTTAGTATGCAGTTCCATATTAATAAGAGAGGTAAGAAACATGTTTACTTTAGAGATTAGAAGGGTTAAAAAATATAGACGAGTTTAAAATAAATAGACATACATATGTCAAATCCAGAATCTCCGCAGTCCTTGGATTTGAAGTCTTGGGTGACTAAGCTAAATAAAAACATCAAACTTCACATTAATGTTCAGGACCTCAATAAATAAAAAAAATTAAGAAAAAAAAAGTTCATATTTGATCGGAAACTCTTAATTACGGTGATAGGGCTAATTAAAGGTAATTAGTGGAAATGATTGTTCCTCTAATTACCTTTAATTAGCTCTGCGTCCTTAATTGTTTCCGGTCAAAGTAGCAGATACACTTTTTTTTTTCTTTCTTGTATTGATATCGTCCTGAACATGAATGCGAAGTTTGTCGGTTGCTTTATTAGTGTCATCACCTAGGTGAGATTACATTCCGCGTACTTTAGACCAGGCGAGATTCTGTGTCGCGCGGTTTTCGGCGGCGATGTTTTAGTATGCCTTCACACTAGGTTCTGTGAGACGCTCACGTGAGCAGCAGCTGCTAGCTTTACATTGTCTTAACTTTACGCCTTTACACACGCACGAGCAAGTGAGCCACGGCTCTGACCTGCTATGAAGATCACCCCGCCAGTAGCCGGCTCGAGTGGGCTGCTGACAATGGGGTAAAAATAACATGCAGTCTTATGAGAACCCTTGACACGTGAGCGTGAACTCACTTCAGTTGCAATGAAGAAGTGTGTACATATATTTGATATTGAAAATTTTCTCATTTTGGTGTTTGATATAATGCACATTTTATACTATTATACAGTTCGGGGTTAAACGAAGATATAAACATCCTGAAGCAATTAAAAAAAAATTCTTTCATCTTTTCTCAGTTTAGGAAACAGACTGTTACAACGATAACCTGTATTTACGTCATTTATTTCATTTAATATGTAGGGCAAAAGTGCTTTAACGTGTGCTCTTGCTAGACAATAAAAAAAAGAAGAAAATCTTATATTGTAGATGTTACATTTTCAGTCGATAGATATCAATGTCTGTTGATTCGTTGTTTCGCTTCCTCCTCTCTTTGGTTTCATTTAGGGGCGAGAAAACTAGTTATTTCCAATATCAATGAAAGTGAGCGATTTCCACTCACACTCTACAGCTACAGTTGTTAAGGACAGCAGTACGGTTACTATGATAAATCCAATTCCGTTCCCAGACTTGTTTATCTTTGCTTGTTACAAAATGCAAGAGGACGAAATGTTACGCAGAAGTATACTGAATTGCTGTGAAACAAATAACAAGTATTCTGAAATATAATGCATTTAAATTATTGCAAATATTATGTAATGAATGTATACTTATTATAGTAAGTAGCAGTCATATTGAGTTATACTACAAAATACAAGTTCGTTATATTGTAAAATTAACATTCTTCCAGTCTTGATCGATTTATAGGATGAATCGACATTGTCCTATATCTTCTTTTCCTTTTTTCTTGTAATTTATTGCTAAGATTAAGCTGCAGCTTCCTCTGACTCTCACAAGTAACTAATGAACTTGACCTACCAGGATTTCAACACACGAATAACAAACTATTCACCCAAACCGTTCTATTATTTCTTACGCTACCACAAATCTTTGTGTAGAGTGGTTTCCTGTATCACATTAGGTTTTGTTTACAGTCAGGTATTGTTGAGTTTGCGGCGAATAATTGGAAGTTACACATTATGTAATGTATACATTATTTTTCACGCGCATACAAACAATTTTCTTTTACGTCACAATAACTAATGTACAACATGTTGAAGCTGTGAAGTGATAGGGTTGGAATAATCGTTAATAAAAATAAAGCAATAATAGTATTGCAGAATTATCTAAACAATAAAATTTCATGATGAAAATTAAAACTCAATTACTGATCGTCTCATCATATGGGCCTTGCTGTCTCGACTAGACGAAAGATTTTTCACTGGCTATAGTTTTGTGCAACATCAAGTAACTGATTAGCGTACGTAAGTTGTTACAGCATTAAATTTCCACGCAGGAGACCCGAATTCGAATCCCAGCAATCAGAACTTTTTAATATGCTTCAATTTCAATCCATACTCACAAGGGAAGGTAACGAACTGGCTCCGCTGAGATCCGAACGAGACCATTGTGTTTGCATTTGATATAACTAGACGAATCCCAAAGTTATATGTGCCACTGCGTGAGATATGCGTTAGAACGTATTTTGTAATGTAAAAGTTAACTGGCAGAATAGTTTCAACCGGGTAATGTGTTCGGAAACGATTGGAAAACTCGACGAACACGTATTTTATCATTTTATGGGCACACTTTTTGAGGTGAAAAACTTTGTCCCAGGGTTCCAGACGGGGTTCAACTCAAAAGTTTTTTAAATGTCAAGGGGGGTTAAGTAGCACATCATTTCAAAGTTGTGAAATGAAGGAAGATGGAGCAAGTCTCGACTCGACGACAACCCTATGCAAAATGGCGGCGGGTCAAAATGTAAACAAAAACTTAATTGAAAAGTCTATGCCACACTATGTATCACACGCATGTCCAGCTCAAACCACTGGAACTACAGAGGCGAAATGTGATATTTACGTTTATTGTTAATAGTAGATGTCCACAAAAAGTCAAAGACGTATCATCTGTAATCCAATACTTCTGCCATTGTGAAAAATGAGTTTGTATATAAATGCTGACAAATATGTTGCATCTTCATTCATTCGGCCCTTTGAAATAAAGAGATCGAGTGACCCGACCGAAGTACAGAAGTTGTTGCCACTAGGCGGCATCTCTAATGGCCGCAACACGATTGGAAGTATCATAGAACGGAGACTACTATTGTTTTATTTATTTACCATTTCGATTATTTTTTATCTTCTTTGTTTCATACATAAATCAGTCCTTCATTGTAACCTCCTCATCTTTAATTTCACAACAACTTTCAAACGATGAGCTACTTAATACTCCTTTCCTTCGAAACTTTTAAGTTGGACCCCACCTAGAACTGTGCGGGTGACCTGGGACAAGACGGTTTTACCTTAAATCGTTGTACTTTGAAAGTAGTACCACACGTGCTTTCCTGTTTTCACTTTTTCCGATTTATAGGGGTGACCATGGACTTTTCAATTAAATTTTTGTTTACATTTTGACCCGTCACCATTTTGCAAAGGGTTGTTGTAGAGGGTCGAGACTTGCTCCATCTTCCTTCATTTCACAACAGCTTTGAAATTATATGCTACTTAACTCCCCTTGTAATTAAAAACTTTTGAGTTGGACCCCGTCTGGGACTCTGGGGCAAATTTTTCACTCCAAAAAGTGTGCCCTTAAAATGATGGGATACCTGTTCGTCGAGTTTTCCATCTGCCCAATCGTTTCCGAACAAATGACCCAGTTCAAACTATTCTGCCAGCTAATAGCTTTTACATTACAAAATATGTTCTAACTCACGATATCTCGCCCGGTGAAACGTATAACTTCGGGATTCGTTTAGTTATAACATATCAAATGCAAACACAATGGTTTCGTTCGGATCTCAGCGGAGCCAGTTCGTGATCTTCCCTTGTGAATATGTTAAGCAAGATCTCCTGTAGAGAACGAAAGAGATGGTGACGAGAATAATATGAAATGGGAGTAGGATCATAATAGAGACAAAGATTTACGAACTTTTTTCTGGATTTGATATTTTCAATTTATTTCAGGTATTTTCTAACTCATGTATGATTTTTTTTTCTGGTACGCAGAATGTGGTGAAATAACTCCTTGTATATACACACACACGCTTTGTTAAAATATTTCGAGTTCGCAGAACCGTTTGTTATACCCAGACAAACACACACGCATTACCTAACCAAGAATGAAAGAACAAAGCCAAACAAATTAGTCAAAACATTTCTGTAGTTCTCCTGCTCGCTTGTATTGTGAAAGCAAACAACTTTCAATCGTTTCAATTTAATAGGCAGACATAAATTTGACTGGACAGATAGAAATTTGAATATGAATTCCGGGATTTTGTCCGATATACTGGGATCTGTGAGTGTAATGAATGTGATACGTATCTAAGGGGTCGTCCACATATTACGTTATGTGGCAAAGGAAGAAGGGGGTTCGGCCTTGCGTTACGAAATATGACACGGAGGAGGAGGGGTCAGCGTCTTCGTTACGTATAATTTTATTTGGTTCTTTTCATTTTTATAAATAAATACTTATATTGTTTTGGAAAATTGAGAACACAAAGCCTGTATAAATTGAATCATGGAGAAGGGATTTGAAGACGCTACTAGACACCAGCATGACTGTAACGAACCCTGCGTGTATTACAATACAATAAAGCTCTGTTTTGTGGCTATCGCTGCAATACACGCTTTTCTGGAGTTAGTTGTTAGCAATCGTAACTATCGCCTGAAAATGCCCTCGCATTCCCACTCGTATCTGTTTCGTACCTGTCCCTCGCTGTTTCTGAGAATAGATTTAAAACATTTGATTTGAATCATTACCCACTCTATTCTTCGCGTGTGAAACAGAAGAAACTCTTCTTCGTGAAATAATATTTTCCGCGACATAACGATCCAAGCAAAATAAGATATTAAAAAGAGAATTCGTCGGATATATATTTCATCCTGAATTTTTTATATTTAGATTTGAAATCCAGGAGAAATGGAGTTTATTCGCATTCTGGCACTGATTTAGGACAATTAGAATCTGAAAAGGAGTAAACCTAAGTCCAAAAAAGATTACCGAAAGCTTGTTCACAAACGAGATGTCCCTGCTCCTTCATGTGTGCACCCACGTCGAATCTGTGATCTACGGGGAAGAGAACTTCTTTGTATCGTCGACACTGGGAAACTTCAAATACAGGAAGCATCCTGAATTTAAAAAAAAAAAAAAAAGTTAATGTCAATTCTCTAGATCCTGTTTCACCTGTATCTTCCTGCAGCACTTCTTCCTTGAAAATCATCGGTGACGTAAGAGGTTGGATGCGATCCCCTTGGGAAAAGGAGAGTACGGAATTTCGAAGAATTAAGACTGGTTAATTAAATAACCTTATGCTCTTAAAATATTATTACGGTACTACCATTTTCTAATACTTTGATTTGTTGAAAAAAAAACACTACAAATATATTTAAAATACAAGCATTTTGTAATGAAAAGTTCTGCCATTAAAATTATTCTTTTTATTGTGATAATCCCCAAAATAAGCAAAATTGGTGAAAAAACAAAAATCAAATAGCGTTACGCAACAAAGGGGGATGGATTCAGCCTTGCATTACGAAGTGTGACAAGGTAGGAGGAGGAGGTAAAATTGACGTTAACAGCGTTTTAAATTCTAAAACAGCGTTACGTAATATGTGAACGGCTCCTACTACGTGTGCTACCTATCTGCAACACGTTTTTGAATGACTACAATGTCTTCATTAGTTCTCGAGATACGTATGTGTCTTCGAAGCAATGCGTACAAAATAAAGTGGTCTTTTCATCGATATCTCGATCGATTGTCATGACCAATATGGCACTTTCCTGGTGGGACACCATATATATATATATAATAGAGAGAGAGAGAGAACCGGTTGTTAAAAGATTAGAATAGCACCACTGTATATATGGCACCACAATACGCTTTAAGCAATAGAGATTTATCGTAAAGTGGAGACATTTTTCGCGCACGAACGTCGCAATAAAAGTGTTTCAAAGCTCCACAGGCTTATCAACTGTCGTCGGCTGCTTGAAGCGTTACGTGTAAGTTGAGTTGCATCTGTCCAGGTGTTTATGATACCAGCAAAAATGCTGGACCCAAGTGCTAATGAAGTTATAGTAGTCAGAATATGCAGAGGCTATTTTCAAAAATCTGTTGTGTAGGTACAGCACCTATTTTGAATGGTACTTAGAAAGAAAACACTGATAATATTTCCTGTGTAGTATATTGAACCTCTTGAGTTAGGTTGTGTAATAGTTTTCCAGCGAAGACGTTTTGTAAATGGGACATTTTTCAAACTGTGGCCAGCTTAGAACTCCGAAGAAGGCTGTTCACACCTCATATTCAATTGAATTTTATTTATTTGATGTAATGCAATCGCCTCCTTAATATTGGAGAACACGTTTGCTCAGTGGCAGACCGTTTCCCTCTGGTGAGAGATTCCTAGTTCGACCCCCGATCATGCGTGAGATATTGTGTCTATGAATCTATTCAGGGTTATCCCGTTTCCTATCAAATACTCATTCCACCAGTTGTTTCACGATCAACCGTTTCCTTTCGGTTAAAAGGTATAACTGTGGTATGTTGAAAAATTCATGTTCAGTCTTGAATTTTGTAGGTGATATTTTGTCGCACTCAGTAATCTTCATTTACTATTGATTACCAAATCATGCCAATATGAAAATGTTCAAGTTATCTATCTATTAAAATGCTACGATACCAATTACGAGTGACCGAGCTCCAACCTATAACTTTAGCTTTCAAATCTTTGATTTACGGTTATTTGTGATTTCACGTTTATAACAAAAACAAATATTTTTAAAAAAGGTGTGCTTTAAATAAATTACTTAGATATATTTTTCACAAAATTTATCTTTTTAAATTATTGTTCAAAGCTTTTGCATTTTAATAAGCCTTCTCCGAAATAAATGCAAGTAAATTGTGCTGCCATCTTCCGAGTTCTTTTAAACTATGTTTATATGTTTGTGGTCAATCCTTTCGACAATGAGATCTCGGAATCTACAGGCTCTAGAAAGATGACGTTTTCACTGATCGATTGGAAATTTTGCGTAGATTGTCCAGTTCTAATTGAATATTTAGAAAAACATGGCAATTATTTCTTTATTACATTTTTTTAGGGTACACTGGAAGCGTTGAATTTTTTTTAAAAAAAAGCATATACATTCCAACACCACAATGTTGTGTATTGGGGTTGTATATGTCTCAGGCGTTTGTTCCATGGCCAAATAATAGTGAAAAAGGAAGGATAACCAAATCTTTATTTTTTGAGTGTTTTGCCCAATGAACACCATACATAACTGACATTATAATTAATTGTATATGTAATGTATTTGCTTATTACATACCGCATGCAAGGAGAAAGAAAACACTGGTCATACATGAATTAGAAACTCCAACCGGAAGTAGGCTCAAATCTTGCAAACGGTGCGAGATATTGAGAAAAAATAATCGAAAAAATCTCCCCTTTATGATAGCCCTTGCCGATTTTTTAAAAAATCAAGACGTCTTTCACTTGTGTCTGTAAAGGTACATGTACATATGTTGTGAGGAATGAGGAGTATATATCCTATGAGTTATACATTCCAATACAGCATATTTGTATACAGGGGTTGTACATCTCTCAGGGGTTTCTTTCATGGCCAAATGATAATGAAAAACGAAGGATAACCATTTCTCTAGTCTAAGATGAATCTTTATTGTTTGAAGTGTTTTGCCCAATGAACACCATATATTGCTGACATTATAATTTAGGCGGCATCCGGAAAAAGGGCACCTAAGTCAAAAAGTTGCTTATTGAGCATTGAGTTATTGAGCCTTCAAGTTTCTAAACAGTGATAACTCGTAATATATAAATGATTGATTTCATTCATGTTTTATCATAAGTGTTTTTGATAATTACTTTTTATCTATACTGTGTATTTCATCTTTAAAAAAATTGTCGTTTTAATTACAGAGTTAAATAAAAGAAGTGCCCTTTTTCCAACCAGGAATTAGGTTTACAATAATGTGTAATCTAAGATTTAAAATATCCATGTATTGTACACTCAAAAAGTATAAAATATCTTGGTTGTATGACTACAAAACTAAATCTTGGCAAAACATAAGTATGTGGGAGAAAAAGAACAGACAAAAATCACATGTCTGTCTGAGGACATGTAAACCTGTAGTTAAAATTGCTTTAAACAGCTTACGATAGTGTTCACATGAAAGTTTCAGAATCCTGTTGGTCGTTTCATGATAATAAATCTTAAACATATCGAAAAGGCTTTTAACAATGAGTTCTGGATTTTCAAAATACTTATTTGTTTTATGCGCACAATAGTGGCTAAAATCATTAGATATTATTTGTAAATGGGCCTCCATTATATTTAAAACATCAGCATGTAACATATGTGGACGATTATCGTGAGAAGCCCTCTGTTCCTTTAAATCGACTCTACTTAAGGACTTCGACTGAATAACATGAAGCCTTTTAACATATAGCTGAAATATAGTGAGTTAAAACTTTTGACACCTTAAGTGGCAGCTTGATGGATGATGATTTTTGAGTAACGTCCCGTTCAGCAGCGAAGCTATATAAGACGTGGACCTACTTATCAACGTGGAATCCGAATTGCATGAGCTTCCGGGTTTGCTTGATGGAATAAGACCAAGTTTTGAGACTAGATTTCTTCTGGTTGTTACGACCGCTGTTACTAGCAGATAGGGTCACACAAGCTGATAGGTAGGCATCTTGAAGTGTTGTTTTGCCCATTATAGAATGAATCAAATAATTTAACCTGGTCTTGAAGTGGAAAATGTTCATAACACTTATTTACACAACACTCACTAACCAATGTAAAAGCTTTTGATAGAATTATGTTACCTTTGTGTGTAACATATTCTTCACCTCGAACTTCACTAATTTTTGAACTTTCTCATTTCTTATTTATATATCTATGCATCAATCGTCTCTTCTTTTCAACTGGCTCAGTTATATCCATCACTATAGTTAATTAATAATGAACATTTAACGCACAAACTACAAGAACAGTGTATCAGTAGGTTATGCTATGTTTCAACGGGCTCACAACAGCTACTACTACTCTGAAAAATGTGTTTACAAAAACTGTGCTATTGAACTCATGTGTTGAGATATTGAACTGAAATTTTCATATTCTCAACACTATGGCGTGTTAGAAAGAAACGACGGTCAGAAAAAGGGCTAATAAGCGTATGTGCCCTTTTATCCGGATGCCGCGTCAATTAATTGTGTATGTAATGTATTTGCTTGTTACATACTGCATGCAAGAAAGAAAGAAAACACTGATCATAGAAACTCCAACCGGAAGTAGGCTCAAATCTTGCAAACGGTGCGAAATATTGAAAAAAAAAACAATAATCGAAAAAAAACTCTCCTTTATGGTACCCCTTTGCCGATTTTTATTAAAACTTCTTTCATTTGTATCTGTAAAGGGACATATACAGATGTTGTAAGGAATGACAAGGAGATTCATGCTCATATGTGAATGATGCGTTGTGTAGAGAGCGCAGGTTCAGCTAGTATCTCTTTCAAAATTTTAATAAAACAAAAGTTGAGTAATTATTTTTTATATAATTATTTTATTATACAAAAACGTAAATATAAGTATTCAAAAATATCTGCACTATAAGTCAACTTGGGCATCTATAAACGATAAATATTTTTTTTGCAAAATAGAAATACTGACACCGCGATAACAATCTTCTAGAGAGAGAAACAACGAACACCATATACAAACTTTCTACTAAAGGCATAACAAGTAATATGTAATCTGTTGAGTTCACGTTAACAGTTGACAGTATTTGTCGTTTATCACACAGTTTTCATATTGTGTATGGGATACAGTACATTATAAATTGATACACGTTAGGTTTATTTTAGAAGATATTATTTGAGTACTTATAGATCTGAATAACATTACAGACTGGAGTGGCTTTATTTCTGCTGCCAAATCAGTGGCGCCGCTTGAGGAGAGAAATTTAAATTCTGTCGCTACAACCTAAGGGAAGAGAGTTTACCTAATGTAACTGATGTTCTACTTGAAGGTAGCTCCCATAATATTTGTTTGCTGTTGTAAATATTTCAAGGATTTCGTTCACAATTTTAGGGAATATTAGTCCATAAGACAGTAGAGAATATGGAAAGACGAATTCGCAAACTTGGTTCTGGCGTGAACATGACTGAACTAGAATCTTTCTCCCCCAGATAGGGACTATGGCTTCCAAGGTTACCAGGTTTGAACCCGCCTGACTTTTCCTGTGGGGTCATCTAAAAGAGCGTATCTCCATAAACTACTTACACTGGATGAGTTACGGGAGAACAACCGACGCGAGATCCAGTTGGCGGCACCGATGGTTCTGGCAGCCACCTTCACAAACATGAAAATTAAACTTCGCGTTTAATTGTGTTAGAACGCGGAGAGGACACATCCAGCACCTGCTGTGACCACCTCATTCCATTTTATTTGTTATATATACAGATACGTAACACGTAAATAATTTATTTTATTTCATCTTGTATTTTTTTTTTTTTTTTTAAAGCAACATTTTCAGGGGCTACTTTGGACATATTGTACTAATTCTTTTATTAGATTATCTTGTAGCGATTTACTTATAAACGGTTCACACTGAAATTCTAATATTGATTTCCTCTGATTTTCCTTCTATTTTCATAACAAAATCAACTTTCCCTGACGCACGACGGCACGAACAATATCATTTACGGTTAGCTTAGGGAAAAAAAATAAATCTGCCTCTACCATTCCTATTGTCGTCCAATGCTCTCCTTTTTATTTATAAATACAGAATAAGCTTACTTTCTTACCGCAAATGCTTATTATGAGTCAAATTTCCTATATCCGGAATACAATAAAACATTAATTATACACTACCGTAATATCTCAGCATTCTGAATATACGCAAACATAATATCTTAATGCAGCCTATCTCTGATTGTCTGCAACCAGCAAACCTAACTTATTTTCTTGTGTAGCATCTTAAATTTATTTAATTTGTTCTTTCAATACTTGGTGCTTTTCAAGCTTCGTTATTTCTAAAAATATTTATCTTTCTATAAACTTTTCATTTTCGTTTTAAATTTGCATTTGAGGTGTTCTTCATATCTTCTGTGAGCAGCTCTATTGCTCATTAACATTGGTTGAGTAACAGGAATATTTTCGTGAAATCTGATTGCATTACTTCCCTCAACAGCCGCCATCGATTCAAACAGAAAAGAGAAGCCACTTTAAATAATTGAAACTGATATAGTAGAATGAATCCAGATCTAACAGTAAACACAACTGGAAGAAACATATATTATTTAACATTTATTGGAATTTTTGAAGTGACCAGTAAACTAAGTAACAACATGATAGCTTCGATATTAATCATCGTATATTGAAACCTTGTATACTGTATATCCAAAAACAATTTCCTATTATCTTCCTTTGTTAACAGAACAACTGAATTATAAATATTTATATTAAAAGTTGTACAAATATAATCAATGAAAAACAGTAACAATTGTTTATCAAAATAATAAAAAAAAAAGAACAAAAAGTTTTCTTTTAAAAAAACTGGTGACTGATTAAAGCTATACAATTCTACTCTCTACGTAGAAAACAAAGAAAAAAAAGGTATATGATTCTTAACTGTAGTAGCACTTGGTATGGTACATAATAATTTTTATTAGTCAGCACATGAAACCGGCTACAACATTAGCACTAACGCATTTTGTTCATTAGAATTTATCTTCTAGCACCTGTACACGTATCCAGTTTTAAAGCCGCTAAAAATACAGCACTATGTAAGGCCAACATTCTTTTGACATTTTACATTCACAATGATTCTTTTGACAATTTTTAGACGCAAAAGTTTGTACAAAACTATATATATATATTCTCCAAGATTCATGTTCATATACTCCAACAGGGGGATAAAAATACGATTCGTCATCAACAATTACAAAATAATATTAAATGCCTTCCTCACGTCTTTTCAAATACTATTACAGAATTATTGTACTCACTAACGTTTCGTGTCTACAGTATAATCACTACTGCAACATAGGAAATATTAAGTACACTTTCTTATGTATTAAATTGATCATATGTTCTGTTAAGTTTTCCATTATTTCATACTTGATTTAAGAGCTTTTGATACGAATAACTCTTTTACAATAAAGTTACAAACCGTTACTGTTGTATAGTTGTCTATACTTGAACTAAGAGCTTTCATTACGTAGACCTCTTTAGAATAATGTTGCAAAAATCAGCCGCAACTAACACTGTTCTTTCCTACTGCTGGAAACACTGCCTCTTAATGTAAGCCACTGTGTTTCACACAACAGCACAGACTACATTACAGATCTTCAGCAAGTAATTTGGATTTCATTTAATTTCTCTATGTAAGAAGGAGTAAATGCACTTGTCCAAATAAAAATAGGACTCACAACCGTTATTTCAAGCATTTCACAGAACATCAACGGATTATTTCAAAGGGTTTTTTTTAATAAACAATGTTTTTTTTCAAACCTTTTGTTTCTTTTTAAATTTCAAAACAGGATTACGTAGTACGCATTATTACAATATGGCTACTACAACGCAACTATTGGGTAGCACTTTCAATACTTACTTCTGTAATAGAAGTCTGAAAGAGGCACTGTACGTCACTAATGGAGTGATTGGATGTAATCTAATAACAAAAATTCAGGATTTACCTCAGCATTCAAATAGCAATTCGAAACGCAAGCGTTTCAACGATGATTTCCCGCTATATATATATATATATATATATATATATATATATATATATATATATATATATAAAACCCTGCTTGAAGAACATTATCGATAACTCTTCTTCATTTTAGAAATAATAAGTATGGTTATTAAAACACAGAGAATAAGATGTTCAGTTTCTAGGAGTGAAGTTTAGTGGTTTTCCAACGGCTGTACGTCATACATCAATTTTTATTCATCATAACTACGATTTTTTTTTTTTTTTCCTACAAAGGCAACAGTTATAAAAATAGTTCAGGAATAATTAGTGTAGAATGGGATAGTGACTATGTGGTTATGAATGAAGATATAAGGCTCGGCATTAAAATTAACTTTTCCTTTAGATCAATACTTCTCTAGAAGTAACAGTTATTCAGAACCAAATGTTGTGGCAAGAATTAAGATTTGTGAGTACACAGATAGAGTATTTATCGGTATATCTTCTCTTTAGTTCTGAATACCAGTAAATGAGAAGGAAGCACAAATGTAGAACAAGGAAAACTTGAAAACTTAACAGCAATGTTTCACTACTCTAAATTGTTATTTCCACAGAGAATAAGTTTACTTACAGGTAATATAAATATAACAAAGGATACAAATAAGGAACATACAAGCATTATTTTAGAAACCATAATCATTATTTCTAGAGTAAAGCAGAGTTATCAATAATATAGACTAAGTAACGTAATTATTTTCAAGGATAACGTCTGCGTTTACAATTGTTATTTGGAAACATTCAGGATTTCGTTAAGAACTGAACTTCAGTTACTAATGTACAGTAATATTCAAAACATCACCTCTCTTCACATAGAATTAATGAAGCAAGTAAGAACTCTGGAAACTTGAAGTCTTTATATCAAGCAAAACATTATAGTATTCTACGTACGATAGTAAGCATACTGATTTTGAGAGGTGAGTTGCGACGTTATTTTGAACATCGTTTGATACAATGATAGACATGCTGATGCATAAGTTAACCAACATCATACTTTATTGGCTTTAATCGAAAAGCCATAACTAATTACTCACTAAATTCTCAATTGGTTTTACGGTAAATGTCTCCAGTTGATGCACTGATTAACCAGCAAACACAAGAACATGTACTTAATGAATCCATGACAAATTCTTTACTCCGTTTTTCCTTTTACAGTCTTTCGAAGTACTTGACGCCATTTTCTCCACCATGCTTTCCATTTCGTTCTGACAAATGAAGAGGTTCTGAACTTGGGCTCGTGTAGTCAGGTCTCACTGGAATCGTGTCGTCAGTAGGGTAACCCACATCTTTCTTGATGCAACTCCGAAATTTCAAGTACAAGTAAAAAACAAGCAGTGGGATAGGAGTCATAACAGCAACAGATACTGGCATCACTGGAAAGAATAACATGCATACAACATTATAAAAGAATACTACAAAATTTTCAAAGTACACTTAAAAAATAGATTTAAAAAATAATATCTTTATCTTTAAGTTTTACGTCCCACGGTTATGCCGGTTAGGCTAAAGGAGACGGTGATGATGAGAGATGAGTGAAATGGTGGAATGAAGAATGTGGGAGGAAACGGGAGAACCCCGAGAAAATCCACGAACACGGTGTTTGTCCACCACACGGCGCGAGCTGGGATCGAACCAGGGACCCCAAGCACTGGAGGTGAACGCTCTACCACTGAGCCACCGCGCCCGCTTAAAAGATAATAATCGAAAATTAAAATGGAAGTTACTTCCTTGGACATTATAATTTATTTTGAATCCATGTTATTCATTGCTTTAATAGATGCATTCATTCTATTTTATTCATTTATATTTAATAGTTTTATGTCTCTTGCAAAAAGTGGAGGTGGTATTGAGGTACAAAAGATATAGAGATTAGTTATTGTGTTTCTCTCTCATCATTCAGTTTCATTAAGCATCCGTCTTCTTTTGAGTAAACAGTGAGATGTATAACTAAAAATGTAAATGTCTATTAGGGAATAATCTTTAGTCAGCACTTAGCCATTAAAGAATATAGAAGGTTATTCGCTGTATATCCGACCATTTTCGATTTGGTGCTGCCACCTAGCCTATCATGCTGCAACCTATGGGTTTCGCAAGGGGAGCCTGTTGTGTGTAACGGGCCACAATAACAGTAGTAGTCACCCTGAATGTTAACCCATTCTCCCCACAGTTTCACATTGCGTACGTAAGAAAACTTAGCATGGAAAACGGGCATTACGTAACCCTCCCAATATCGGCTAATTTTCGGCGCTATTTGATAACACTCACTACCAACATTCACGGAACTTCAAGGTCACACACAACACTGCTTCCGCCAGCACTCACCCCACGAAAACCACCAGGAGAAGGGCTACAAGCGAAGTGACATCTGTAGTGCTACGGGGGATTGGCGTGCCACGAAAATCCCCCGACGCAACATGATATGGGCCACAGATTCCACTTCACACCGTCAACTTATGAACAAAACAATTTGTAAGCGCTTCAGGTTGAAGTGTGTGCGGAAGATCCGTGTCACTTGCTACCGCGTCACATTGCCGAACGTAAGACGAACTGCAGGAACTGTATGAGAAGTACTTGGCGGATTCCAAATGGAAGAAAGTTGTCACAATGGATGAATCATATGTCCATCTCACTGCTGGTAGTCACATTTGGGCGATCACATACTGTGACATTGATGGTAAGGGGCGCAACTTTGTTCGTCAGTGAAGGAAAAGTTTCCCTCATGGCTTTGTTGTTGTTACGGGATCGGATATTAAGGGAAGTTGATGATACGCAAGGTAGGTAGAAACATGAAAGTGAATGCAGGATACTTCCAAGAATCCACCCTGAAACTTATATATCGGAGACAACCCTCAATTGTAAGGAATGGACGCGAACCTGGTGGACAAGGCTTCGAGTCATACCGCCAGAGCATCATTTCGTTTGAAGACATTCCAGTGAATATCCCAGTTGCCAGTCCAATGGATTTTTGCGTATTTAGACTGTTTGAAACGACGTCTTCAACATCGCCACCCGCGCACCCTGAATGGTCTATGGAAAGTTTCCCGGGAGGAGTGGGACAGAATTCCCCTGCTTGTCCTGCGCTGGAGCTTGCTGCAATGGAAACTCATGCCGTGTGATAGTCCACAATACTGGCGTCCAAAAGAAGATGACCCAAGGGGTCCAACAGGGAAGACGGTATTTCTTAAAGCTGAGTACCCGTCAAAATTATCGGATATAAAGCGAACAATCTTGTGTAAACACGCTGCTAAAATTAATCTCACAAGGTTAGAGATTTTTAAAGATAATGTGATGTCAGCAGTATTTTATATCTGCATCAATGTTTACATTACACTTTTGAAACATTTAATGTTTACATTGGCGTTCATTCTGCGTATATTTATGTAGAATAGAAATAGAAATTTATTGAAAAAATATAGAATCATTACAGAATGCTAAATAAATAAGTAATTAACAATAAGAACTAAAAACTTTCAACTTTTCTCATAATCTACGTTTCTCTCTTTGATGAACAGAATTTTCCTCCTAACACTCATCTTTCCGTTCCACGTATCAGTCATTAGTCAGGTTCTACTTGCTATTGCTTCAAATCTCATCGAAATATATTAAAATAAACAAGAAAAAAGCCGCGTCAATATATGAAAAGAATATAAAATGAATACCAACCTGTAGTAAGATCTGCTAATGGTTGTTCCAAAGTAAATCTTAGCATAAAGATTGATATTCCAGTATTCTGAACACCTGTCTCTATAGCTAGAGCGATCACATCTTGTGGAGACTGACGCATTATATGAGTGAATGCGCCACCAACCACGTAGCCTAACCAAGGAAGACCAATGCCTGCTAAAACAATCTGAAATGTAAGGACAAATAAACAGTTAATGTCAGAGTAGGCTAACAACTATTCATATATGGACGGGTTAAAGTTCCAGTGGTGTAGGTCACACTTTCTTTGTTTTCCAGAAATTAGCGCAAATAATGCCATAATAAATTCGGGAACAAAACAGCTATGTTTCCTTTATTGTTAGAACTTCCATGTCCTTGAATGAAGGTCTGACTTACGTTTTCCTTATCTAGATTTGGTTTCAAGTCTTTCATTTTGGAAAAAAAAAAAAAACATTCAGGGGCGGCTTTAGGGTTTTAATTTTAGGTACGCCCGCTCCCTCGCTTATAGATACCTATACACATTTGATTGATTAATGGCAGTAGGAAATTACTTTCACAGTAGTGGTTGATGATATTTGTTAAATATAATTATCTACCATTAATATAAATAGTGAGCTTTTATATATTTCTCAAAATTTTTGAGTAGGCCTGTGCCTACCCGCTAAAGCCGCCATTGCTTACGTTTCTGTAACTTTACAACCTGTCCACATAGAAAAATATTCTTACTATATATATATAATTCATATATTATAATATAATAATTCAGCACGAAACATACGAGAAGTCGCTATAGCACATGTGCGTCCATATAAAAGATTACATACTATGAAACGATAAATAAAGCGATTGTATCCAAACCACATTCACTGAATCGCTGACTTTTATATAGCTGGAATGCTATTGCAAACCATAAGGAAACAAGGAAGACATGAAACAACACAGAATTGGGAAATCTCATTGAAATAATAAAAAGTTACTATTAGGGTATAAGACGTATTCCATTTCTGAACTAACTCTCAAACGAAAAAACGCGTGTTATATACCAGGAAATACAATAATAACTGAGGTGCACGTAACTACATAAAATATTTATACACTATAAAAACAACTGTTTAAGTACAAAACCCACAGAGCAGTCCACTTTGATGCTTCACAGAATTAAATCACCCAGCAATTAAGCAGAAATGTTGCTTTCAGCGGAATATATAACCTACATATTATATATATAGATAAAAATATAAAATAAAATAGGGCTTCAGTTTAGTTACCCCTCCAGTTTTAAACCTACAAAAAAAAAGCAATTAAAACATTAAACATTGTTAGGTTAGGTTAGGTTAGGTTAAATTACCCAGTAAGACTTGAGTTAGATTAGAACAGTGAATAGAACCTGTTCTCATAGAAACTTTAATTATCACTTAAATTCAGTAATCCGTGATTCTCATAAAAATTTAATAGATTCTCTTTATTATTATTATATAATTCTGTAAAACACAATGGAGAAATATCACATTCAACGCACCGATTCACCATCCTATACGACTACCATGCTACTCGTACCTACCGCAGTAATCACCGAAACCTCCCGCGTGTTGCAAATAATACCCGCTTCTACATATCTTTTCCCGTATTAAACAGAGGTTTACGGCGAAACTTACTAACCTAAACATTACCTAAGAACCTCAAATCATTATTTCTTACCTCGTTTCTCCTGTAAATTTTCCTAATTTTTATAAAAAACGGAAGGGCAACTCTAAACTTAACCCTAAAATAAGCAGATAGATATATAGATATTTAAGGATTAACAATGGTACAATATTGAAATACGAAATTGGAGAATTAGGGACAAGTTTGTTTTTCTTTGCGGATGTTAATTAGAAATGGATAAAAAAGAAGTAGCTTTTATAAAACCGGAAACCGGTTTCTACAAAAATCGACATTTTGGTTTTCAAAACCAGTTCGGTTTTCTTTCATGGATGGAAAACGAACCGGTTTTTAAACCGAAAGACTTGTTTTTGTGCCCACCACTAATGTTAATTAAAAATAAACTCTTCAACAGAGAACACATGGGTGATTACTCAAATATAATTAAATAAATAAATAAATAAAATACTAACCTGCCAGGAGAACAACTGGAACAAGTACACATTAGTGACAATAGCAAATACGACAATGAAGATGATGAGACACGCAGCCAATGGTTTAAGTATGCGAACCATTAACTTGGAAAGGCGGGGAAGGTAGCGTTGAATGAGAAGTCCTATGCACAATGGAATCACTAAAGAAATAGCGAATGTGGCAATCTTTGTATAAGGCACACGGATGTTGCCACTTCGGAAAATCAACTGACCAAGAGTAAACATCCAGAATGGCATCATTGCTGGAAAATACAATATAAAAGTTCTTACAGTTCAAATATTTTCAAATAAATAAGTATTTAAGTGCTTAAACAGTCAAAATACAACAAGAACAGCCATTTTTCATTGAATTACTCAAACCATCCAGGAAAAAAAAAAATCTGAACTCTCAAGGTCAAATATGTATTATATACGAGGGTCATTTTATAAATAATGTACACTATTTTTTTGTGACCCCCAATGTCCGGGTAGCTTCCGTATTCCATCTAGGACGCCTTCTTCGTGAAGCTGTCGAATCGTTCGGGTAACGGCTGCAGAAAGCTTTTTCCAGACATGAAAACCGACGTCCACGCATACGTTGTTTGAACTTTGGGAACAGTCGTAGTCTGGTGGACTTATGCCCGGGTAACATTTCCCAATGTATTTGAGAAGCTTTTTGTCTGCTTCTGTTCAGCAGTCAAACATTGGGGAACCCATCGGGTATAAATTGTTCTTTTCTGTAAATCACTTTCAGAATTCGATATACTGGCGCAGATGGAATCCCTGTGATGTCATATGTAATACGGCGATCTTGTTCAAGTGCATCTGCCACAAGTTGCACACTTCTTTCATCGGTTGACGATTGCGGCCTTCCTGGTCTTGCATTATTCTTTATGCTCACACGATCACTACGGAAACATGTAGCTCAACGAGAAACTGTACTACGGTCCATTGTTGTCTCATAACAAACTTCACATAAGGCACTGTGAATTTCTGTGAAGTTTTTTGCCACGTAAAGTTCCAATTTTTATGTGCGACCTCTGATCTTCAACAGACATGTTATCAGAGACACTTGCTGCTTTCATTTCCAACATTGTGTAGCAGCCACATTGTGTTCACTAGAGAGAACACAGCACACGTCCTGCTGCCTCAAGACCTCAGCCTCAACTGAGAACTGACGAAATGTTTACCTCGATTTCGTCATCCATTCCGCAGACTGCCAGAGTACGCATTATTTATGAACTGATCCCGTATTATTGTGCAGTGAAACCTGTCTATGTTGGCCACCATCGGTTTCATTGAAAATTGGCCAACTTACAAATTAGATTTTTTTCAGTTTTGAAGAGACTCTGTGGACACCTTTGTATAATATTTTCCTTAATTTATATTAATTACATCTACCGGTTTACAATTACAAGTTGAGAATAAAATTATACATATGAGGTCTACTGAAGTTTAGTGTCCCTTTCAGCACCGAGGCTATATGAGGCGTGAGGAGTTTAAGGTCGAATCCGAAACACCATACTGCGTTAAATACTCTCCTACTAGGAACTGAACCTAGAGCCACACGTACCAAAGGCACGCGCTAGCCACTAGACCAGCAAAGCTACATACATATAAAGGTATATTAGGGTCTGATCAAGCACATATATCACACCTCATATGGTTACCGGATATTAAAGTGGCGAGAAATGTCTGACATCTGTAGCATTCTGAACCTAACCCTGGGCTTATTATTGAAGTTGTATCAACGACTTTAATAATAAAGTCAGGGCAAAAAATGTACTGACTGCTTCATGACAGCTCCTCCCTGTAAAAGTTTATTTACTGTTATTGAATCAATCATGTTTAACTCGTGAAAGGTATATTGTTATTTCTTGCATACATATTCACTAATTACAAAAACATCGAAAATGTGGGATACTATTTCAATTAGAAGAAAAATGTATTCTCTTTCTCTCACGTAATTCATTTGTGTTACAATTTACTCAAAACAATAGTACATACGATAACGAACATAGCTTTATAAATTCTGTTGCTACAATATTACTAGAAACCAAAATTGACATTGATTCTTTCGTGAATCAATCGTTGTTTGTAGTTGTCGGTGTTGGAGATCTCTGTTGGATTCTCACTGGAAGTATACAGGGTTCGAATCCATTCTAAACCGTATTATAGAGTTATATAGTCGATGCGAAAAAGAAGTGTTGAACTTCAAACAGTCAAGATATAATACGTAATATGACCATTACACTACAACAAGGTGCTAAGATAATTCTCAAGTCACTTCCCTTCCTAAAAAGTAACATGACCTTTTAACTCTTTCGAATCCTATATCGGACTTTGATCAATGTACGCTGTTCGGCTTCGATGTCAGAAGGCGTCCGACAACTTCGTTGTCGTGTCTGTTCGCCCGTTCCTCTGTCGGATCCTGTCCGATCTGACGCGTTTCTCATGTAGGACGGACTCTAGCCAATAGATGGCACAGGTTTTACTTCTTTTGTTTCTATGTGTTTCCTGTGTTCCTTGAGAAAATGGCAAGAAGAAGCCGAAGACATAAGTAAGAATTGAGAAATGTGCGAGCAGGACAAAAATTGGATTGAAAAAAGTTAAATTTACTCAACGGTTCTCGACCTCCAAGGGTACGGCCTTGGTTGGATGGTTATACTCATCTTACACAAATTTTAGTTGTTAATTGGTTTTAATTATTATTTCCTCAATCTACACAAATTTAATTTGACATCGTTTCATGGCAGATCTTCGCTGTAAACATCCCTCGTTACACTTTAAAGAAATGAAGAATTTCAATATTTCCATTGGGGAGAATATGAACCTTTAGGGAGAGAGCACTTTTTTGTAAGTATTCTTGCTTCACTATTTAATATTTATGCAAGAAATTTGTTTCCTCGAGATGCGGGGATGCCCCAGGTCTTCCCACGAACTGACCTTTCTATCAGCTCGCTATATTATCTGTTATTTGCATATTATAGTCTAATCTTCACTAGACAAGGAAGGAAAATAGGTATTTCGAAAGCCACGCTTGTTTCAGATTGAGCCAGAGCACACTTCGTTAGCATGACCTTGGGCGAAGTGTCATGTATTTTGATCCATGATTAATTTCTACTAGTAAACATAATGACACTGTATCTTATTTATCTATATCTCCGACTTCGGTTAGTTCACATTTTTTTTTTTTAATCCATCTCACAAAGTTATAATTTCAAGTACAGGGTAGTACGGATAAATCACTTACATAATTTATTTATTTAATAGCTGAAGTGAGTGTCCAATTTAAGTACAGTGTTCTGAAACTTGAAGAATTCCATGTGCTTCTTACGTTAAAGAAATATGTAATCAAATAAGCGTCTTCAAGTTGAAGGTAGTGACAAAATAAATTACATACGTGGTCCATTATAAAATGGGAACAAAAGTAAGCTTACTTAGTGATATTTTGATACACTTATATTTATTAAAACTAAGATGTATGGTAGAAGTTTATATTAATTAGTTAGCTTATTTGACGCTACTGTGAATATAGAATCCTGGATATCTTAAGAATATTAAAATCTTAACATGTATAGGAATAATTGAGAGCAGATATATTTGGAGGATTCAATTTGCATTATATCTATCCCATGATTTTAGATAAAGAAAGTATCCAACGAATTATACTACATTTTCTCTGTGCGTGGTCTCAGGTTCGATCCCCGATAGAGTATTAAGTATCGGATAAAAATGAACAAATAGTAGTTCGAAACTCACGGGGAAATGAATGTTCCCAAAGAACGGATTAACTAATCAAGCCATAAACCAATAAACCAAACTAAAACTTGGGAACAAGATATACGAACATAATGAGGAATTGGGAAGTCTTCACCAGGAACTTCCGTGTAAGAATTGATAACGAATAAGTCAACAAAAATAGATCAGTGTCACATCGTTTGCGTAACTATAGCACGGCCAACAAGAGATGGTCTCTGACGTTTCTTACCACATGCGGTGGGACACTGCAGCCCCTACTTTGATACCAGTGTTACCAACCACGATCACTCTGTCTTATACCATTAATTAAATTGCCACTACAGTTGCACCGAAAAAGACCTTGACACGCGAATAGTGGCAATGTCACTGCGAGCTGTCAGAGACATTCTCTTACTGGACGCACTATAGTAACTCTCAATCTTCATTGCTTAAGACCCAGATGTAGATTTGTCATCACATAAATAAATAGATAAAAAAAAGAAGTGTCACTGGATCAAATTTTGTGTTAGCAGAGAAATACGTATTAGAAGAAAACAAGTAAGTTTCGTTTCAGTGTGAAACTACGGTAGACTTCCAAAATATGCGAAATAAATACTGAAAACGGAACTGAGTAGTATAGCTATTATTTCTGGTTGCAACAGACGGACAATATAAAAGGTTGAACCTCCTTGGTGCTTCGAACGCTGAATCCAGAAGAATAATGTAAAACGGAATTTACTTAATTGGGGTCTAGAATCGATTTCCAAATACCCAGGGGTAAAAGTGGATCTGAAAAGGTAGGGGAATGCATAACGTCAAGTCGTCCCCCTTGCCTATCTTTGCCCATTGTAATTTTTTTTTAGAAAGTGGGAGGACGGCTTCCCTCGCGTTCCCCCGCACTTTTACCCCGGCAAATACCGCTTCTTGCTATTTATTGTCATCTATTTTCTATGGCAAAAAACGTTTAAACTGGAAATGGTTGATTTCTACCACTTCTGGTTTGAATCGAACATTAACGGAAGAAACAGACCCCATTGTTTCGACACTGAATCAATTGCCAAAACAGCTTGTCGCTTTATATTTTATGGTGATCAACGTTGAAACTGACTCTTTATTTCGGCCACTTCCGGTTTGTATAAAGAGTTATCAGAAGAGTAAAACCTATTATCGGGACGCTGAATCGATTTCAAAAGACTGCTTCTCGCTACCTTGCCGTTTTCGCTCTATGGAAAGCCACGTTGAAACCCCAAATGCTTAATTTCTACCACAAGTCGTAAAGCAGCCTCAAGAAATAATGGATACTTCCTTGAAACAGTTATAAATTTCAAAAGAAACAGACAAAGGGCCTATTTAGTTTGCCATAAGGACCAGACTGTGTCATGTGATCAGGTCAAAAATCACGTTGCGTGCTAAATCGAGTCTGGAGATTCCAAATCCTGATGTGAGTTCCTTCATGGCGTGGCTTAGCGTACACGCCTGTGGCGTGGGAAACCCGGATTCGATTTCCGGCGTGAGCTCATGTGGTTCTGATTCCACGTCAATAAGTAGGTCCTGTCTCATATGACCTCGCTGCTAAAAGGGACGTTAAACTCAAAATCAACTGAATCAAATCCTGATATGAGATATTCCAAGCACGTAAACTCCGCGTGTGGCGCCCTGGGTAATTCGAAGGAGATGGATATATTTTATCATTATTATTGATTTTACTCAAACAACTTGACTTTTGACAATATTCTATCCATATTTATCTTACATGCTATACATCGTTTTTAAGCCCTTCATTATATCTTTGCAATAAGCTTTCAATTAACCATCTCCTTATAGTTTTGGAGATATGTGGACGACTTCAGTTTTTTCATTGATTTTCCACTTACTTTAATGTCCATGTTTCGTGATTCTTTACGATGTTCCATCCATGTTAGTACAATTTGCTTTCGGAATATAGAATCTACATAGTGTCTTGTACATTTGAGTTGAATTTCAGCCAGTAGCGTAACTAAAGGCTTAGGGGCCCTCCCGCAGACAGCTTGAAGTGGGGCCCCTTCTCTACGTCCCACTTCACGATTTGGAGGCCCTCTAATAGCTTGGGGCCCTCCCGCAATGTGGGGTCTGCGGGACCCTTATTTACGCCCCTGATTTCAGTCATTTCCCTCAAAGTCTGTTCACATCATTGCAACCGAATAGACCCTTTCTTCTTATTTGCGTCTTACTTCCCTTTCCCTGCATGTTTTTACGGTACTATCATATATATCTTTACTGTTGCTTAAAGTTCGTGTCCCTCTACCTACCAAATGCCACACAATTGCTTATCGTTGTCATGGTGATGCTGAGATTCAGATTTCCTCCAAGGAGAACAGTCCAGACGTTGGAAGCCCCGCCGGATGGACTGCAGCCAGACACAAACAGGCCTAGCCGCATTGTTTCTTCAGCAAATAACAGAGATCCCAAGCCAAAACTGATCTGCAAATAAACAATATTACTTTAATCATTTGCTACGCCATATTAAAATATCAGTAACGAATATACACACACAAAAATTATTAAAATTTAAAAACACTACTTTAACAAAATGTATTCGACAGTTTTTTTAATGAGGGAAAATGACGAAATGGGCCACGTACGTAACATTTGAACGCTCTTCCTAAGTTGAAGACTAAATGATTTTTTTTTTAAATACAGGGTGGCCCAAAAATAGGTATACAGACCAGCATCGATCAATTATGACATTTTAACTTATTAAGACAATGCATTTATTTACTTCGGTCTGTTCGAAGCTTCAGGTACAAGTGAAAAGAAATTAAGAATAAATAATGAAGAAACTAAGTCAATACCTGTATGGATAATAAGTAAATGATATAAAATGCCATGAGCCGATCAGTACGGGACTGTATACCTACTTTTGGGCCACCCTGTATATCCGATAGGTTTGCTTAAATCTATTATAACCAATCACGCTCAATGGTATTACTCAGTGACGACGCCGGCTTTAATTTCTTTGGGGGGAGGCAGCTATTTCTTTGGGAAACTCCTGCGTTAGCCATTGGGAAAATCCTGTTATTACCTTAAATGTAAAGCAATAACGAAAAAATTCCGTTATTGCTTGACATGTAAAATTTTATGGTCAACGTATCATAATCAGTACGCTAAAACTGAGGTATCAAATTACAAATTTAGTATGTAGATATCATTCAATTAAATTAAAACTGAAAGTCCAATCCAAGCTAATGTTGGAAGCTACACAGGCAGTCAATGAACTTTGCCAATTTTTATCAATATATTTAAGCAACCTCGGTTTCTTTATAAAACAACAGGCATTCAGGCAAGCAAAAATATACAATTTGGTTTCGTTTCATACGTTTAGGATTAACGTATGTTTAAGCAAGTTTCGTATTTTTTAGGGGGGGGGGATGTGTTAAACCTTGCTTTAAACCAGCCAACGCTGGTTCTTACACAAGGCAATATTTTAAAAGATTAAGTTGAGTAACTGTTATAAGTTCTCTTGAAAGAAAGTCTTATCTCAATACAACATGGTTTGCAAATATTAAATTTAGATACGGCTTACACAAGTTTATCTATAATTTCTCAGTCATTTGCTTGAGACAAGTTCATGTGGTTCTAACAACACAGTTTTCGTATTTTTAGTAGCTTGTATGCATTGTTAATAAGATGTTAGAAAACTTGAGGACTGGTCGTGAAGAATATGGGATGAAAATATATCTTAGAAAGAAAACAGCTATGGTGATTGGAAAAAATAGAACAGGTGACTAGTTTTTGATAGTTGGGTAGTATTATTAGTGATTATGTGAAGTGTCAACGTGAAATAGAAGCAAAGATAGGAATGGCGAAAGAAACCTTTAGGAAAAAGAAAAATGTGTTTTATAGGACCCTGAATGAAAAGCTGAGAAAAATACTCATAAAAAGCTTCGTGTGGAGTATTGTTCTATATGGATCAGAAACATGGACACTACGCAAAAATGGTGAAAAACGACTGAAAGCTTTCGAAATGTGGTGTGGAGAAGAATGTAGAATGAGTTGGGGCGAGCGGAAAACGAATGAGAGGGCGTCAGAAGTAGGGGGTGAAAAGAACAATTTTAGAAATTAATAAGAAGAGGAAGAGAAATTGATTGGAACATTGCCTAAGAAGGAACTGTATCACGAGGGACAGGGTACGGTGGCAGGAAAGAGAGGAAGGGGACGAAGGAGACTACAATTAATGGACGACATCAAAACAGAAAAAAATCGTACGTAAAGACGAAGAGGTAAGCGGAAAACCGAGGAGCATGAAAACTTCTGAGTTACAGCATGTGACCTACCAATAATGACATATTACCTATGATGATGTATGTACTGTGAGGTATAAACAAGGATACAATGCAAAAGCAAGATAAAAGGGAAAAAGACGGGTTTTCGAAATTGGGTAAAGAAGAATGGAGAAATTAGTTGGGAACACAGGGAAAAGCAACGAGGAAATGTTAAAATTGTACGAAAGAAAAGAACAAGTTTAGATGTAATTAAAGAAAAGAAACTCGCTAGAACATTGGCTGAGAAGGAACTATATATCATGAGGAACGTGGTAGAAGGAAAAATGATACAGTTGATGGCCAGTATTAAAGCATACAATCATAACGTGAAGAGGAAAATATTCGAGGTAAGAAGTACCATTTTGGATTCGAAAAGAGATGAGAAATGTCACGAGTCTCGTGGCACTAATTCACCCCCTTGAACTTCTGCCCACAGCACTGCTTAGGCATATACAGAAACGATAAGAGTTCGTGTCGTTAATGCATGACGTCCTGGGTTCGATTCCCGATAGGAACGCAGCGAACCCACTACATTGTTCATCAGGTCACATTTTAAACTACAGTTCTTGTGGCGGCTTTGGGATTATAATTTTGGGTAGGCTCCCTCGCTTATGAATACATATACATATTTGATTGATTAATGACAGTAGAAAATTACTTTTACAGTAGTGGTTGATGCTATTTGTTAAACAGTTATCTGTCATTAATATAAACAGTCGAAAATATATTTCATTTTTATAGTATATTTTAGCGTTTATACATGTTCAAAATTTTTGGGTAGGCCCGTGCCAACCCGGCTTATCCGCTAAAGCCGCCACTGGTTCTCGTCCTGTATATCCTCACTATTGAGGACGGACGTAAATACTAATAAATAAATCAATTTATCTCAAAGAAGCCAGTATTTTGATATGTGAATGGAAAATATAACACAACGAATGTCTTGTTATGTAAGATTTTCATTATATTGTACGCAGGCAAAACAAGCATTTTAACATGGTAAAGTGACATCATTTGTACTGGCATCTTTACATTCATCTGTTTACACAACAGTTAGGATGTTTGTGATGACAGATGACGCTGCTCGTGAATAGAGACCTGTCAACCATTTTCACTTTCTGTCTCTTAATGAGAAGAGTGATGGACAATTGAGGTCCTCAGCAACCGCGCCATTACAACTTTACATACATTTCTTTCTTTCCAGCTGATATCAGGAGTAAGCATCATGATACCGACATCTGTAACGTGACAGTCATAGTCTACTATATATATATTACCTTTTCTTTCAATCTCTTCAGAACACAAGGGTCGTAATGATTTATGCTTTGTTGGTTAAACCTGATCCGCCTTATGCAGAATCGTTGTGACGAATGATTAGCGTCATACTAAAGGCCTGATTACCGCAGCAAACATGTTAGTCGAACTCTTTGGTATGGCACTAATCACGCGTCAGAACGTCTCTGCATAAGGCCCATTATGTTTATCTATAGGATGTTTTCCAATGCACAGGCCGGATACGAAATACTGCTTATGGAGTATACCGTACGAGGAGGTTACTTTGCACAAGATATAAGGAATTTTAAAGAAAATCGCATGTTAACTTACAAACGTAATGATTTAGAACATTGTATTTTAAACATATAATAGCTAGATATAAAAGGAAAATATTAGTGGAAGTTCATTAGTAAACATTCAATATGACCATAGTTATTGAAATATAAACTTTGGTGCAAAGTGACCCCGTAGTTGAGGTTACTTTGCACAACATACAAAAAAGTAAGTTCAACATACGAACATAACGTTTCTGTGCAATGTTTTCCCTTCAGTATTTATACATTTTACTTTCTACACAAAACTGCATGCAGTCCACAAATACTAATATTACAATGAGGGTACCGGTATCGATACTTACTATGAATTACCAATATTTGTAAAGAAAATTATGTATTTTCTGGTACCGGCACAAGAACCACATTCTAATAGTTTAGCATATGTCCCACAAAAATGCCAACTGAGGAACAGAAAAAAAAAATCGCCGTGAACTGAATTGCCTTGGTTATTTCTTATGTCCAAGAATATCATCCCAACCGTAATTAGTGGAAGATTTACGGGGTTTGGGACTTTCAGGCTGAAGCCCACCCAAATTGCATGATTTCTTTTCTTAAAAAATCTAATGTTAAGTAATTCCTATGCGTATAAGCTTCAAGCCTCTCCCCCCCAAAAAAGTGTCTAGTGATTTCTAAAATGAAAAAAAAAAAAGACGCCTTTGTGAGTTAAGATCCTATCAAACTATTTTTTTCTGGATCCGCCACTGTTTATAATTTATTTTCCAACAAGGAATTAATTCCGGCATCTACCTAAATAGGAAATTTACCTAAATTTAGAATGCAGGAAGTTTTAGTAGTAATAATTTCTTATCTCATGGGTATTTTTGACCGGTGCAAAGTAACCCCGAGTAGAGGCTGAAACCGCCTTTTGCCAGTTTTACATTTTTATGACTTTAAAACGTTTCACATTTCAATTTCAACTACTGCATCAAGTCCATTATACACAATAGTATTCTACGAAACTGACTTAACTGACAGAGATTCTTGTTCGTGATATCTCTCAAATTTTGATAGCCTTTACAGTGACTGCTTTCCATACCTCTAGAACAACAAACTCTCCGGGTAATTAGAACTAATGTTAACCTCCCAACATTATAGCCAAAATACAGTTAGATGTTCTATCTTACGATGGCAGTTGAAACTTCCTCTTTACAGATCACGGCTTTACCGTCAGAAGACTGTGAAACTCTTTTCATATTTTGTGCAAAGTAACCCCTGATGTGGAAAGTAACCCCATCTTATGGTACTCATCCTCTTTATAAAAGGATCAGAAAGGGAATAAAAGTGATCCGATGAAAAGGAATATAATATAGTAGGGCTACTGTATTGTTAATCAAGCATTATGTAAATTCACAGTGTAAAATATCTGATACACTGTAGTAAATTCAATATTTCTATATTAAAATAAGGATTTTAAAACTGAATCGGCTATTCTAGATTTTGTCCGGTGTTTCCCATATCCGTTAAATGGATAACAAAACATGGAAATTGTATGCACACCATTTCCTGTGATGCAGTCAGAAAATTATAATAGGGCTATAATTTCCATATAGAACAAGTATATATATATATATATATATATATTAGGGATGGCCAAAATTTTCCGGAATCCGGATTCCGGAAATTTTGTTTTCCGGAATCGGAAAATTTACTTTCCGGAATTCGGAAAAATTCCGGAATTCGGAAAAATTCCGGATTTCGGAAAAATTCCGACATTCGGAAAAAATCCGGAATTTAGAAAAATTCCGGAATTCGGAAAAATTCCGGAATTCAGAAAAATTCCGGAATTCGGAAAAATTCCGGAATTCGGAAAAATTCCGGATTTCGGAAAAATTCCGGATTTCGGAAAAATTCCGACATTCGGAAAAAATCCGGAATTTAGAAAAATTCCGGAATTCGGAAAAATTCCGGAATTCAGAAAAAATCCGGAATTTTTCCGAGATCCGGAATTTTTCCGATTTTACTTTCCGGATTCCGGAAAGTAAAAATTCTGGAATTGGCCATCCTTAGCTAGTAGTTGTTAAAAGAGAAACACAATAATGAATAGGCTATATATACTGTATTAATTTCTTGTAGTTGGATATGTCTTTATCATTTACGTAGACAATTGCTACTGCAGTTATTTACTACTTTATGAGAAAGATCTTATTTTCACACACAAAAAAGTCGCCGGTATGTCTCAAACATTATCGCGTTCCCACCTGCAGCTGCTCCAAAGCACTGCAAACTACTTTTTAATCAGGCGAAAGGCAGTGAAGGAAAATAAATCTCAACAAATATTCTAATAACATTCGCTTATTGTCAACATACCTACAGTGAGCGCAGAAAGTGTTCGTACACCGTGCATAGTTTATATTGAAAACAGCTAGCATGAGAACGGGAGGTGGAAAAATATATATATAACCAGAATTAAGACTACACATTCATACATTTTATTTCTATATACAAGAGAAAGGCCAAACAAACACAATCACTGTTTTGTTCAGAAGAAAAGAGAGAATTCCTTTTTTGTAAACGCAAAAAGTCACCGTACACTTATGCTTGAATTAATGCTTATAAAGTATATTACGTTATTTAATATTTTGTGGGATTACCCTGTGCGTTAATGATTGTCTGTAATCTTCGTGGCATTGATTTCACCTGTAGTAGTTCGTAGTTCTGTAGCTTCGGGACTGATTATGTCCCATTCTTCTTGAATAGCTTTTCTTAGGCCTTCTTTAGTAGACAAGCTGTGCCTTCTGATTCTTGTCTCCAGAACAGATCATAGATGTTCTATGGGGTTCATGTCTGGGGATTGGGGAGGTGTGCGAAGCTGTTTCAAGGTATTATAGAGTCAGGGGCGGGTCCAGAGGGGGCAATCGCCCCCCCCCCACAAGAGGAAACTCTTATTTTATACATAAATAAACCCATCCATAACAAGTTTGGAGCTCTTAAAAGTAGCAGTATTACCGCCGACCGCCCCCCCCCAGAAGTCCGTCCTGGATCCGCCCCTGGCAAACCTTGCAGACAGGCCTTGTTCAACAGTACAAACAATAATTGCGATGTATAATGTTTCTATCACTGTGCGAAACCATAAAAAAAATAATAAAAAAAGAACTCGAAGACCAAGAGTGTTGAGTGAACAAGTTAAACGTTACATTATTAGGGAAAGAAAAAAGGTTCCAAAAAGTAGTGCTGTGCAATTGGCAACGGATCTGGAAACACGCGGTGTTAAAGTATCAGCCAGTACAGTGCGGAATATTTGCAGGGTATCATGGTCGGATAGCCAGGAAAATGTTCTGGGTGAACAAGACAAATCGTATAAAGAGACTAAAGTTTGAAAAAGAGTATAAAGATAAGGGATCAGGCTTCTTTCTGGAATAGGGTCATATTTTCGGACGAAAATAAATTTAATTTTATCGAGTCCAATGGGAGGCGTATGGTATGGCGCAAGGTGAATACAGAGATGAATCCTCAAAATCTCGTCTCAAAAGTAAGACACGGAGGAGGGTCCGTGCTCGTCTGGGGTTGTATGAGTGCCTCAGGAGTGGGTCGTCTCCACCTTATCGATGGAGTGATGATCTACAAAGTGTATATTAACATATTAAAGGAATATCTCCATACTAGTGGGCAGAAGATGGTTCTTGAAAACAATTTATTGTTCAGCAAGACAACGACTCCAAACATACAGCGGAAAATACTCGATTGTGGCTACTCTATACAGGGGCGGATCCAGGACGGACTTCTGGGGAAGGGACGGTCGGCAGTAATACTGCTACTTTTAAGAGCTCCAAACTCCAAACTTGTTATGGATGGGTTTATTTATATATAAAATAAGAAAGTTTCCTCATGTGGGGGGGGGGGGGGCGATGGCCCCGATCGCCCCCCTCTGGATCTGCCCCTGAGGTTTGCTATCTTTCTCAAAGACTTACCCTTCTTATGCACTTTAATAATTACTTTTCTTGTCTCCTCATTTGTTTCTGTTCGGTTGCTTCCCATTTCGACAGCCCACCGTGCAGTTTTTTCACTCCTATTCACAACTAAACTCATTCTGTTACTCGTCATGCTATACAGAGGTGTATACTCAGGTGAATACTAGTGAACCCCAGTTGTGGTATCTTTGTTTCGTATTCGTACGTCAGGTGTACGATCACTTTTTGCGTCTACTCTATATATTTTCTACGGAATTTATTTACTTTCTGACCATTAAACTTGTCTTTGTGGTTCTTTATTGATATATTCATAAAGCTTAGTTTTCATTATTCATATTGTGTGTGTTATTACACTTCTTAAATTTTCTGTTTCTTTTTCGCAGGCATTTTCGTTTCAATAGCATAGGTGTACGAACACAAATTGACTTTACGAAGTATACAATGTAATTGTTCAATAATTAACATAAGCAGGCATTCATTAATTTATATTAATATAATAGTTAACAAAACTAATAAGCGGGTGATTGATGACTCAGTGGTAGAGTTTTCATCTATGGTATTCTAACCCAGGACATGTGGGTTTTCGATGGCTAATTTTGTGTTCGAAAATTTTCCCGGTGGTACTCTTGGTTCCCTTTCTTATATTTGTTCCATCATCACTCATTAACGAATTTAGTTTATCAAAACTCTATAGCCATATATTCATTCTGTCCGTCAGTGAAACAAACAGTCTCAAGAACTATCTGATGGATTACCAATCAATTTTGGCCATGATGTACAGAGTCAATAGTTAAGAATCGAGTTCCCTGATGAATGTAATATTCAAACCGGAAGCGGTACAAATCAACCATTTCCGGTTTTAACGTTAATCATTATATAGTAAATATGGTAATAGATAGCGAGAAGCGGTTTCCAGTAATCGACATATATAACATTCATGTAGATAGCATGTTACCCAGTTTGTGCATCTGCTGAAAATAATGAGCTTAGGTATTTAGAGAGCATTTTCCGCTTTAGAAAATGTGTGCTTGGTAAAGAATGTAGAGATTTAGCTGAGTCAGGCACGTAGCTAGAATATGGTAATAGGAAGGGGGGGGGGTCTGTCACGAAATACTATGGTTATTTACCAGGGGCTCAATCATTCTAAACTATTTTATTGGCAACATATATTGATTCGTTTAGCCAAGATTTCTAATGGGGGCATGATACTGTGGTTACACACCAGAGGCTCGATCAATCTAAATATTTTACTGACAACATACCCATATTGATTGGTTAGGACAATAAAATGAGGATATATTAGTAAGTATTTTAATAAGAAGCTATGAAGAAATCTCGAGTAAAAAATTATAAAAAAGTATTGAAAAAGATATAGTCTTCCGAGGTCATTCGAACGGTGTCGAGAATTTTGCGTCTGGGAAATTTGCGCCCTACCTCAAGAACAGGGAAAATTGCGCCTGCGATGTACCTCCACCGGGAAGTTTGAGACCTGCGAAATAAAAGAACCTATTGGAGCTTACGCATTTCCTCGGAGGGGCTGATATTACAGCATAAACAATCCTCCCCCCACAACCATGCCATTTGTGATTTATTTTCATTGTGGCTATATAAGGGGAGAATAAACTTCAATATAAGCCAAAAGAACACAACGGATCAACGCAATCACTGCTTCTTCCAGAGATGATTTTGGGGGAACACTGGCCTCCCCAGAGCTCTCAGAGTGCCCCCTCGGAGGAGACCAAAATAATACGTCTATAATATAATAATAAATAGAATAGTACCAGCAGTGACCCCCCTCCGGAATACTAAATGTGCCCCCCGGAACATTTTTCCTGAAAGAACGACTGAACGCAATTGTGTGTTTGAAGTGTAATTCCAGCAAGTAAACACACTGTACATAGTTTTCTTGATAATATTACTGAACTGATTTTACATTCACTTTACATTTTCTTTTCTATATTTTGTGTCCTGAAAAGCCAAACAACTCTCAAGGATTGTGAACAGAGATATCTGGGTAGAGCCAAACAGCCTTTTGTAGATTAAATTATACTCTTTGATTATATTAATAAATAATTATATATCAGTCATTTATACGTTTATTGTAAATTTTGTAGTATAATGAAAAATTGTATTTGTATGGATTGCCCTTTAGTGAACTAAAATTGTATTTTTTTTTCATTTGTTCGGAATATTATAACGGATGGAGTAACTCACTGAGACGATGAGAGGCAAGCCTAGTTCAAGTGCGAGTGGAAGTTACTTTACACAATACAATAATAAGTTGAATTGTAGGGCGCTAACATCCCAGTGCAAATATATAGCCGGCGCATTTTCCCCTCTTTTTGGGGTAGGGCGCAAACATTCCAGTGCAAATATATTGCGAGTGCATTTTTTCCTATTTTTGTGGTAGGGCGCAAAATTCTCGCATTCAAGGAAAATATAATGTCCGTGAAGTTGACAAGCCACTTATGTCAGACTCCAATTTCGACTTTAAACGTCGCTAGTGCTACGTTAGTGTTCGATAGTGACGCAAATCGTTAGTACTCCAACTGCATGCCAACACGCCCACTTCTAAGAATCATCTCAAAAGTGAGGTTAACCATTAGAGCAAGTAAGTGCTCATTGGTGCCATTAACATTAACGTTAAAGCCTCCATCGTACGGCCCTTTGAGTAATAATAACACCACGTTTTTTGCTAGTCTCAATGCGTCCCTATATTCTCGCGAATATTCTGACGTGCCCAAGTTAGTTACTTTTTTTTGGGACTATTGTTTATGTTATTGTTTATTGTTTATTGCTAGTCTGCAGAGTAGTCCTTACATTAATATGCCATTGTCCTTGATAATCATTGCGTATTTACAAGCAATTTGTTATTACTGTTAGAAGATATCAAAAAACAAGATAAAATATACTACTTAACGGTTCATATTTTTCTTTTACAGTACATAAACGATTAATAATAATAATAATAATAATAATAATAATAATAATAATAATAATAATAATAATAATAATAATAATAAGAAGAAGAAGAAGAAGAAGAAGAAGACTATTCCAGCATAAAAGTTATCAATTGCATTACACTGGCAACAAGCGACGCATATTTTAACTTCATAAAAAATCGTTTCTCACGATTTTCTGGAAAACTACGTATGATAACATCTTCATTATGTCAAGTTGTTTATCTCAGTGTAATATAGTCTTACCTCTGGACAATATCACAGTAAAACAAAAATTAAATATTAGGAGTACATCGTACTTTTGGACTACATCTCATTAACCATGGGAAGATTGAGTAGTGTATACTTTAAGATATAAGTTTCAGCTTAACTTGCATCATACATTCTTAGGATTACAAAAAGGAAATTTGTTCGTTTGCATTTGAACAAAATTCTTAGGATTACAAAAAGAAAAAATAATTTTTCCGAAATCCGGAATTTTTCCGAATTCCGGATTTTTTCCGAAATCCGGAATTTTTCCGAAATCCGGAATTTTTCCGAATTCCGGATTTTTTCCGAAATCCGGAATTTTTCCGAATTCCGGATTTTTTCCGAATTCCGGAATTTTTTCCGAATTCCGGAATTTTTCCGAATTCCGGAATTTTTCCGAAATACGGATTTTTTCCGAATTCCGGAATTTTTCCGAAATCCGGATTTTTTCCGAAATCCGGAATTTTTCCGAATTCCGGAATTTTTCCGAAATCCGGAATTTTCCGATTTTACTTTCCGGATTCCGGAAAGTAAAAATTCCGGAATTGGCCATCCCTAATATATATATATATATATATATATATATATATATATATATATATACTGTACTGGTATATTATAGTGATCGCAAGGAGTCGTGAGGATTGATCTAGATCTGCAAATTTTATCATGCAATATAACGCGAGGGTGTCCCGGTAGTCAACTTCCATCAATGAAATTTTGTCAGCGTCGACTCTAGCGCTTTACTGAGAACATTTCCTGAGGATACAATGTTGCTGGATTTCTACTATTTTTTAAAAAATATTGTCCTTGTTTTATATTTTTGCTATTATTGCAGTTATTGTTTAATTGCAATAATTCTTAATGTTTGTGTTATATAGTTCTTTAAGTACTTTTCTTTCTGTCGGTCATTCGGCATGCCATGTTTTGGCAACATTGTTGCTGCACTTCTGTTGTTCCACCTTTTCTCAAGTATGCGCTCGGAAGGCAGCTTCACGAATTGTACCGAATTTTTCCGATGCATCACAGGTGAGGCAAAACCAGCGTTGCCAACCATCCCGATTCCGTCGAGAGTGTACCGATTTCTGACTGATTTGTCCCACGTCCCGACCGGACACTCGTCGGGACGCATATTGTCCCGATTTATTGATTTTCAAAGTTAATTAATATTTTACTGGATCATTTTTTTTTACAAAGGAATAACATTCTTTTAGACGGACGGTTTTATGTATACAATAAATTTAACAAATTTGTGTTTTAATTTGACTCATGAAAAATAGCAGCTAGTCTTTAATTTATAGTTATTCCCAAAGGAAATAGCCAAGGAAAAAACTTGTTTTGTTGATAGTCTGTTTTAGTTACAGTATATTTAAAGGAACTAATTTTGTTTGTAATAAAAACCAAATATTCTATATAGTTTTGTTTTTAAACGTTGTTTATCTTAAATAAATTACAATTGTTTTGGCTTGAATTTGTTCTATGATGATAGCCAAAGAATACAACTTGATTTTAGTATCACTTTTTGTCAGTAATTCCTTAACAATGTTATGTACTCATTTGTGATAAAAAAAAAATCTATACAATTTTCTCTATTAACTTCGTTTATATTAAATAAATTGCAGTTGAAGGGTAGAAGGAAAAAAGGGGCTCATTGCAATTTTTGAGAAAACGCCGATATAGACTGTTTGTGCTAGTTTGTCCTTCTAAATGCGCTAAAAAATATTGTGAAAAAAATGACTCTTTGCAGAGAAACTTACACAAGAAAAACAACCATAACATGGGAAGAAAGGACCCATCAACATTTTAAATTGCTTCTCCTAAAAAAATGTAGAATGTCAGTTAGCCCCTTCTATTCGTATATCCTTCAGTTGTTTTGGTTTGAATTTGTAGCATCGGCTAGTAATCAGCAGTGGGTGGGAAAATATAAACTGAGGTGCCGCATTCATTCAGGTTCGTGTTATCCAGTTGACTATTTACATTGTATTCAATGACTCGCCGTACGTTAGTCGTCCCCCGGGGGCCGGGGACCGATTGTTCCGTCCCGATTTTTTGTCAAGAAAAGTTGGCAACCCTGGGCAAGACACTTCTATAATTGGTGTAGAGCCAAGACTTCACAAATCGTAGTCACTATAGCACAAAGTCAGAAATTTGGCGCTGAAAGCCAGTGCACTGACCACACACCACTGGCTGAAATGTAGGCCATATCGTCGGCTATAATCTTTAATGGATTCTTGGCAATTTCACTACACAGAGGTGAGCTGAATTGCTGGACACAAAATATTAGGAAGTCGCATTCTTTTCACTTTTCCTTAGTGAGCGTTCACCTCTGGTGCATGGGGTCCCGGGTTCAAACCCTGCTCCCGCCAAATAAACTATGTGGTGAACAAACACTGTGTGCGTGGATTTTCTCGGGGTTCTCCCGTTTCCTTCCACTTACTTCATTTCACGCCCGGGGGCCGGAAATTCTTTTATCTACTCTCTAATAGAAAAGAAATAGGTCTACATAACTGGGTTCGGTATTTACGAGAAAAAATATATAGTTCATGCAATTAAAAAAAAAAGTGTTATTTTGCTTGTGTTCGGTTATTATTAGGTGTCAAGAATATTAAATTGATGGAGCTTATGTGCTTTCATTACAACGTATATTTGCGTCTTTTTAATTATTGGATAACAACTTTCCGGGCGTCTGGAATACTTCAGTCGAGTGGGGAGTCCGGGAGTTTACCGGCGGAAAATTGTTTAAAAATTGTTAACATAAAAAAATCCGTATTAGAGCATTTTCGTGTATAGTTCTCTATAATATAACAGATGAAGATATATTTTTTATAATTATTCGCAGAAAGTTGCAGACAGGGGCAAAGCCTCTTCATACCCAACCAGTGACGTACAAAAAGTTCTCCCATGGTTTTGATTCATTATGGAAATAGTAATACAATCTTTTAGGCAATATACCATCACTGGATTTCAACATTTAAATAGCTGGTATGTCGAGTCACAATCGTAATAAAACATACCGCCTCTGCTTTTTCTCCGCTTCGAACCAAGGTGACCAGAATTTTTACTTGCGAAAGCGGGACGCATACAAATCGGCTACGGGAAGGGGGGGAATATCTGACTTCCAGGTTGCATTTTGGGACTCAGCAGTGTTCTCAATTTACAAAATACACAGGTAAGAGTGATAACACACCGTTTCTAACTTTGCGTGTACCACACAACAAATAATGGTTCCCGATTGCAAGTTCTACCCAACAATTCTTTTTAACTAGTTGAACACTCAGAATTCCCACTCAATTCTCACTTGAACCACGAATACTCAATTCCCATTTGAAAATTCAGAAGTTCACGGTTGAATCTTGGCAACGAGTGTTGGTACGCAAGGGAGAATTTGCACTGACGATCTATATTTTGAATAATAATTACCGGACAACTAGGTCATTTTTACTTAAAGACGGGATATTTAGGCGTCCCGTTCGAGAATCAGAAAAAAAAAAACGGGACAACGGTTGGAAAAAAGGGACTGTCCTGGCTAAAACGAGACGTCTGGTCACTTTGCTTCGAACACTGATTCCATACCCATAGATCCCTCGCTTGTGGACTCTGAATTAGAGCATCTTTACTGATTTTGCAAAATCTGGAGCTCCTGAATTCTGCAATCTTCTTTATTCTACAGGTTTGGAATAATAACCAATAATAATATAAATGTCGTGCCCAGAATTAAATCAACGGCGATCGAGTCTCCCATGATCATATCAGGTTTATGGTGTACACTCATGTCCAAAAGTATTGTCGCATGTCTATAAATATGTTCTTGTAGGAATATAATTTGATAACGAATTCGCCCGGTATTTCTTATAATGTTAGTATGTTTATAATCGGCAAAGACATGTATGTGGCAAATTTCATGTCAAAAGAGCAGTAAATAAGAACAATAAAACGAAAATAAAACTTTCTTGTCCATTTAGCAAGATGTTGATTCACTCATTCTAATTTTCGTATTTATAATTCTTTTTCTATGAAATTTACCACAAATATACATTTCCCAATTATACACACAGTATCAATATTAAAAGTACCCTGCATAATTATTATCAAATGATATTCTTACAAGAAGACAGTTATACATATGCGACAATCATTTCGGACATGAGTGTGCCTATTTTCATAATGTATTGTTGAAGGGCGTAAAAAATTACGGAGGCCCCCCATTTGCGCACGCCACTGGTAATTATTGGCCATGTTCATTCGAACCATTTATTTACTTTTTCAGTCTGGTAAACCCCATCTCTACAGGGAGTCGCGCTACTAAACATTATTCTAGTTATACTGGATCCCATTAACTAAATAATAATATAGGATGCTCGCCTTATAACTGAAACGAATTGGTTACTTATGGTCGAAATGAAGCAGGCAGCTGTCTGTTTGTATTCCTTTCAATCCACACGAACTGAACGGGTGAATAAAAGACTGCCTACGTGACAGCGAACACGACAAGGTGCATGCCATGCCTTTCAACCCATCTTAAGTAGCCAAGCCTATTAGTAATCAACAAGCATGCTAAAAATATACATCCTGATATCTGATATTGCTTAGTAATAAAATGAACACGTTATTATTATTATTATTATTATTATTATTATTATTATTATTATTATTATTATTATTATTATTATTATTAACCATACAAAGGAAAGATGCAATAAAATTATATAAATGCTATGACATATAAATATTACCGTTAAGGATTATGATTTTTTTTATTGTGCATAAAATACTATCATATAACAGGGTAAAAATACATCTTGAATTTGGTTGTCTTCAAAATCCTAGCCTCTTACACATTATGCAGTGGCGGCTTTAGCAGGTAGACCGGGTAAGCACGGGTCTACCCCAAAGTTTTGAAAAATATATAAACGCTGAAAGATAAATAAAAAATGAATATATTTTCTACTATTTATATTAATGACTAGCAGCGTTCACCCCGCTTCGCTGCGGTCACCCCGGAACGCAATAAACTTTGTTACTTAGATAATTTTTACTTTTTCGCTTTCAAGTGATATGATAAAAACCATAGAAGATTGCAGTAAATGTTAACATTATATCGCCTGTCATTTATGTTAACCCGCCCCGCTTCGCTGCGGTCACCCCGGAACGCAATAAACTTTGTTACTTAGATAATTTTTACTTTTTCGCTTTCAAGTGATATGATAAAAATCATAGTAGATTGCAGTAAATGTTAACATTATATCGCCTGTCATTTATGTTAACCCGCCGAGTGACACGGTCATGCGGGTTGCATATAAATACGTTTATTTTTATACCTATGATGAACTAACAAAGGATTTGTACGTAATGGACACCTGAATGGTCAATTATCTCAAGACACTGGTAATTAAAAATTAAAGTGATATGATAAAAACCATCTAGGGTCCAAATCCTAATAACCCCCCAAAAATGAAAGAAATTGGTTCAGCCGTATTAGCGTGATGAGGGAACAAAGGATTTGTGCGTTCTCTTTTATATATAAGATAAATAATCAACCACTACTGTAAAAGTAATTTCCTTCAAATGTATTTATACTGTATATCCATACGCGAGGGAGCGGGCCGGGCCTATCCAAAATTAAAATCTTAAAGCCTCTGACATTGTGTTTTAGATTTTACTTTTCCATTTTAGTATAGGATTTGGGAATAAAAGAAACTGTAATTAACATTAAAATTAGCAAGTACAATTATTATTATTATAATCTTATTGTTTTAGGTGGACACGAAACAATCGGCACTGAAAAGCAAAATAGAAAAAAGCAATGGCATTTGTATTTTTTTTTACCTAAACTGGTATTTTTATTATTAGATATTTTATTCTATTTTACTTGGGTAATGAACCAATAATGCCGTCAAAAAATTGGATTTGGAACCAAGGGCGCCCATGTTGTGGTTTCCAAGGGGGGGGCAAATATAAGCGACGTTTCAAATATAGTTTCAAATTTTGCTGTAACTAATGTAAAAATTCTACTGGGTTTTCAATATTTCCAAGTACAATTTTCACTTGGGGGCGAGCGCCCCACCTTGCCCCCCTGATGGGCGTCTTTGTTTGGAACTACACAATCCACAAACAAGAAGTACAGATAAACGGAACACAGCCCACGAACAGTTTATGAATAGATAAACACTGAAATATTTGTCTCGTAACTCATATTGTAGTGAATTGCCACTTGAACCCATTTCGATTATATATAAAAAAAAATTAACGTAGTACACGTCTTTGTTCATTCCAATGAAAAACAAGAGGGCGTTAAGAAAAAAATCTAGGTCATTGCTATGTAACAATTACGTGTATAATTTATGAACCCAGAACTTGAAACAATTACATTGGCGTCTCTGGCATGTAAAATTTGGGGGGGCGGGGGGACATCAAAGGAAATGATCTAACTGCTAGTGAGTATCTAAATAAATTAAATTAAAATAAAATATTGAATATTTTGTATTTCAAAATATTGGGGGGACGCGTCCCCTCCGTCCCCCCACCAGAGACGCCCATGAACAATTATGAAAACAGTAAAATAATGTCAGAAGTGACGCTTTTTTTTTTCTAATTGTGTTTCCGAAAAGTAATCGGAAACCTTGCGTCTTGAAAGTATGTTGAGAGCTTCGTCGTAGATATATATGGTAAACGTACGCGCCTAAGGTGTGGAAGACCTGAGTTTGTTCCCGGTAGGTGCTGATGTTCTTTGGATACCACATTAAGGTGTAGATCCATGTCTCATACAACGTCGATGCTGAAAAGGTCAATAAACTCAAATCTAACTACGATCGAAAGCCACTGAGGCACTTTATACACAGAGGACAGAATAAAATGTCCAAGTTTACGTGGTATCAATAATACCTCTAGTCTCCAATAATATACTTTGGGATTCGTAGTATATAGTTGTTGTTTTTTGTTATTGAGAATCGTAATAGGACCTAATAGAAAACATCGGGTATTCGAAAACAACGGCGAAGACTTTCCAAAATTATGTGGGTGCATATCAATGGCAGGACGTGTTATATGATTTTTATCTATATATATATAAAAGAGAACGTACAAATCCTTTGTTAGCTCATCACGCTAATACGGCTGAACCAATTTCTTTCATTTTTGGGGGGTTATTAAGATTTGGACCCTAGATGGTTTTTATCATATCACTTTAATTTTCAATTACCAGTGTCTTGAGATAATTGACCATTCAAGTGTCCATAACGTAGAAATCCTTTGTTAGCTCATCATAGCTAAATCTAACCGTATTTATATGCAACCCACATGACCGTGTCACTCGGCGGGTTAACATAAATGACAGGCGATATAATGTTAACATTTACTGCAATCTTCTATGGTTTTTATCATATCACTTGAAAGCGAAAAAGTAAAAATTATCTAAGTAACAAAGTTTATTGCGTTCCGGGGTGACCCCAGCGAAGCGGGGTGAACGCTGCTAGTATGTTATAAAAATTCTATATTTTAATTGATTTTTTTAGTTAAAATCTTTTATGAACACTGTCATTAAGAACTGTGGACAGTGGCGTATTTTATGGGCAACCGAGGCTACGGGCGATAGCCCTGCAACATTAATAAAGTTAATATAACACGTATAAAATAATTTAAAATAACACGTTTATCTTTTTTTCCATGGTATTAATTTCTCTATATTTTCGCAAACGTGACTACTTACTAAGGCAGCCGTTAACACTGATGATTTGACAACTCCTGGGAAACCGCAGTTGTCTGCCAGCAGAGAAATATGTAACTTCTCGCGCGCCCGCGTAGGTTCCTCTGTAAAAGTATACTAGCGAGGCACGGGATGGCAACCAAGCAGGTTTCCTCTCTGTGCAGCGGTTTCTGTAGGCGAAGCGAGTAAATCGAAGCTAAGAACAATGACATAGCAGCCATTTTGATTCTATCTGAAAATTTCGGGGCATCATTTCGTAGCGCTTTGCGTCAAAACAATGCAAAATGTGTTCTACTTTGCGATTCTTGTTATTGTAGTTATAGCTACTTATTGCGTTGAGTTGAATCCGCTGATTTTGCGCCAACCATTACGAAATGAGGCCCGCAGACAGTATTGTAGATTGGAGAACATGTTAACTGTTATTACTCTGGTGAGCATTGTGAATACTATTTAGCGGGAAAAATGAAATGCTACGAAGAAAATTATCAAGTTTTATTTTTGTTACAAAGTAAACTGATTATAGAACATTTTTGTAAGTTCTGATGCAAATTGATGAACGGAAAATATTGTATGGAATAACCGAACACTTTCCGTAATCGTTTGCGTTAATTCAACGCAAACTTTGCAATTTTTGTGGCGATAATGGAAATAAATTACAATGACTGTCTGCATTTTTGCGTTACGTTGGTATACTTAGAATTTTTGTGAAGACTGGTACGGAATGACAACCAACGTCAGTAAGAGGCGACTCTTGAGACAAGTGGCATTGGTAAAAATTAACATTTTACGAATGCAATCCACGAGAAGTTAACTGTGCAAATGTATGATGGAATTTCATTTACGGTGGAAAACATTAATGGCCTCAAAACAAAACACACAAACTATTTTTTGTTCATTGTTATGCATATTATTATTATTATTATTATTATTATTATTATACACAAGGTCAGTGGTATCAAATGCCTTTAAACAAGTATACCCCACTGGCTGTGGGGGAGTGTGTTGCTATGTTGCCTTTGCGAAAACACATTTGAAACAAACAATTACGTTTTAGAGGTTACAAATTTTAACTTCTATCTCAATGTTTTAATTGCTTATTATTTTTTGATAATGAGAAAGTGAGAAATATTTTTTCTATCAAACTAAAAATCTTGCGCACCCACAACATTATTTCTGTGGGTCTGGAGCCCCAGAACACCCACGTAGTCAGTGCGCACGTTCGAGGAACAGAGATCGACAGAGAACCAGTTTATCATGAGGAAAAGACAATGATAGGTCTATGATGTTTTCAGACGCATAGACAAGCTCACTTCGGTGTAACAAATTATTATGAAATGAAATAATAACACGGTTATGTCATTAAGGCAAAAGAACGGTAAATAAAAGGGAATTGTTATGACAACATTGGTGGGATGAGAATATGGGACGAAACGGGAAAACCCGAAAAAATCACAGAACGATGTTGTCCACCATTAATTCACATGGCCTGGATCGAACCTGGGATCCCTTGCATCAGAGTTGGGCGCTTAACCACTAAGACACATAATTTGTAATCTCATCCCTGGTACGATCCAGGTCAAATTAACGGAAGTATATTTAATAACCATCTTTTCCCATGAGAATGTTTCTACATATTTACGTCATTAATACACGATAGAAATATAAATCCATAAATTTGAGGTTTTCACACAGACATAAAAATATCAAGGAGAAATCGTTAATATTTATAGAAATAATATTTCCTTCATATTAACTTACATAATATTGGGAAAGCTCTGCACAGAGATGTTTTTAACCTTCTGGGGATAAACATTTCAGAATCTAGAAAGTAGTAGTTTTTAGAAACTAGAGAGATAAAGTTTTCAGTATCTAGAGAGATGCAGTTCTCGAAATCTAAAGAATTGCTATTTTCAGAATCTACAAAGAAGCAGTTTTCAGAATCTAGAGAGATGCAGTTTTCAGAATCTAGAGATAGGCTGTTTTCAGGATCTAGAGAGAAGCAGTTTGCAGAATCTAGAAAGATACAATTTCCAGAATCTAGATTTGTGCATTTTTTTAATCTAAAGAGATGCAGTTTTCTGAATCTAGAGATAGGCTGTTTTCAGGATCTAGAGAGAAGCAGTTTGCAGAATCTAGAAAGATATAATTTCCAGAATCTAATGAAAGAATGAAATCTTTAAGTTTTACGTCCCACGGTCATACCGGTTAGACTAAAGGAGACACTGAAGATGAGAAATGAATGAAATGCTGGAATGAAGAAAGTGGGAGGAAACAGGAGAACCCCGAGAAAACCCACGAGCACGATGTTTGTCCACCACAGTCCACATGGCGCGAGCTGGAATCGAACCAAAACCCTAAGCACCGAAGGTCAGCCCCGCGCCCCCTCCCTCCACAATCTAATGAGAAGCAGTTTTCAGAATCGATTAAGCGTCTCAAGAATGGGTTTCATCTCCTCCATTAACCACCTATTCAAACTAGAAGTGATAAAAATTAACAATTTCCTGTTACAACATTGATACGAATAGAAGAAAAACGGTAAGAGACAGCGATTTTTTTGTGGATAGATTTACTTTCTCAAAAATAGACTGCACCTCCGCCATTATCTCTCTATTGAGGCTGAAAATGGTAGACATTTTCTTTTATTTCATGTTTTACTATTGATCTCCATACAGCAAACTAACGTTATACTTATAGCTTCATTGTCCAAGGCTCCATTAATTAATTTATATACATTATAATAAATATTACTATCACAAAAATTAAACCTGACACCGAGGCAGTGGCGGATCTAGCCAAGGGCTGGGGTCGGAGGCCCCCCAGTTTTCAAAGCGAAAAATAATTTAAGCTATTACTTATACATTTTTGAAAGTTTATAGTAAGCTCATAATATACTTATCATACTCTAAATTCTGGCAAGTCCCCCCAGTTTTTACCTTTTAGATCCGCCACTGCACCGAGGCTGTAAGACATAAATCTACAGCTTAACTCCTTGACACAAACTTACAGAAAAGTTCCTTACGTGTGTAAATAGGCAAAATGCAGAGTCAAGCAAATTTTTCGTTTCAGCTCCAACTGTTCTGTTTTTGTCTATTAGCTCAGAAACATGTTTCATAGCAGTCATTGCCATTTATGTTGATGCAAACATTTCAGGAATATTCTTAATGCTTCTAGTTAATTACTATAAAATATAATGTGCGGCTGAATAATTACTTTTAAAACCATGCCTGAATGCATTTTAATTTTCAGCAAACGTATGTGCCAATGCGTTACAACGTGGAATCCAAATCACATAAGCTCTAATCGGAAACTGAAATAATATAATTTCTATCCGAAAAGAATCCAGAATGTTGTCCATAAAGTTTCTTACTTTCAAAAAGACTGACGTAACATACTCAATGCCTACACAGAAAAAAAAAAGAAAAAATCTTGGAAGTTATGAATATGAATAATGTCCTTGATGATGACGTCAGAACATCCTGCTTTCACTTTTTCCTGTTCAGTCACACTCTGTACAAAATCACGTCTAGTGTTCTCTGTTGAATTCCACTCGTTCGGAATTCCCTATGTCAGCGTATCCCAACCGGTGTGCCGCGAATGGGCCGCTGGTGTGCCGCGAAAAAATCGAAACAAATTATTAATTCTATACGAACCAAATTGCAAGACAGGGGAAAATGTATATTTATATTTCACATTACTATGAACCTCTACTATAAATCTACAATTTTAAATTTCATACTGTGTTACTTTTCTGTACATTTTTAATGTTGAAAAACGTATTTATCATTGTCATGACCATTATTACTTCTTTATTGTTGCAGACTATTTCGTAACTTGAAATTTTAACATATCTTTCAATAAATTCAACAAAGCAAGCATGCATACAAATTACCTACATTTGTGTTTTAAAAGTATAGGAGATTTGTTTATTTGTTCGTTATTTAGTGATCTTCTCTTTTAGTTAGAGGTTAGATACAGCTTTCGAAAGAGAAAGTGGATTTTTAAAAACCCGAGTCCTATATTTCATTGCTATTGTTTTCTATTTTAAAATTAGAATGAAAAATAAGTATAATGATTTAGCACGGGGGAAAATCAGTGATCGAGCTTTCTTCTCTGTAAGAAGGAAATTAGTAATCACATTAAAATACCACGGTAATTATATATATATATATATATATATATATATATATATATGGGTGTGCCGCGAGAGGTTACACCTGTAGTGTGCCGCAAGTTGAAAAAGGTTGGGAAACGATGCCCTATGTTCTTACGGAATTTGGTTTTACATTTAATTAATGCTCATTAGTTGATAGGTTACAAATCTTACAAGATTCTCGCACTTGAAGATGAAGGCTGCGAAACTGACAGAAGCCTAAAGACAGCCGGCATTTCTGTAATTGGAGTCACAAATTTGAAACTGGAGGTTTTTACACGTTACTTATTACCACCGTTACTATTTCCTCCTAACCACCGTTACCTCCTAACACTATTTCTAACCACTAGCACTGGCGCAAATCCCGGGGGGATGAGGGGGACATGTCCCCTCCAATCTTGGACCTGGGGGGATTGTCCCCCAAATAATCCGATTTGAAATGTGTTTTTTGGGGAAAAAATGTAATGATTTGTGTCCGATTGCCTCAAAAAAAAAAGTGAGATGAAATTGATGTTCCCCGAGAATAAGCCTCAAATCTGCCCGTCTCCCAATGTTGAACACAACTCTGCTTCCTGATCCTCCATAGCATTGTTTTTTAACTTCATACATATGTAGAGCATCGCTTTAAAAAATGAAACGGTCTTACTTGTTCCCCCCCCCCCCAAAGTTGAAGACAGATTTGCGCCGCTGACCACTAGAGCACTGATTCCCAACCTTTCTTGGCTAACGATACATCTTACAGAACACACAATACCTCGTGACACACTTATTTGATACTTAATATCGATTATAATTGTATAATACTATAAATTTCTATGAAGTAGTGGTTCAATATGGCCTATGCTTAGTTGAAGGGGGCCAGCCTTTTTTTCTAAAATTATGTTACAATTTTATTAATTTCTGTTAATATTAAATAAAGTTAGGTTAGGGTAACAACTTTCATCATTGCATTCATATTCTCCTATGTATGCTTCCGCTTTCTCATTTCTACAACATGTGTTTCTATTTCATTCTTAAATCAACCAAATCAATTACGTTTCCTTCACTTCAACTCATTTCTCCTGTAAATTTTCTATTTTGTTTAACTTACTTATGGCTCCCTTCTTCCTAAACATACCCCTCAATATGACTATGGTACACTACTATACTACTAAACTTTCGTGATACTCTATAGGACTGAGCGACACACCTGCTGGGAACGGAATATGGTTGCTACTCTAAACATAATTTTGGTTACCTAAAGCTCCACAAACAAGTAGCAAACGACACCGTGTACACCACGTAAAGAAGTTTGGTTTTGGCTTTCGGTAAATCAAACTCCTTAACTCGTTCGCTGCCACTTGACGCCACATGGCGTCATTCATACCAATTGCTGTGTGCCACTAACGCCATTTCGCGTCAAGAGGTAGTTCTCATTGTAGGCATTCTCTGTAAAGTGACACACAGGTATAGAGCTTTTATACTATGGTGGCAGACATTATTAGCCTGCTCATTTTCTGTAGTGTGCTTCGTTTCCCCTAGATGTAGCTAGTTTGTTGCAAAAGGCTAAACGTGTGAAAGTGTACGTAGCACATTGGGTTAGGGTACTAAAATCAAGGTGGCAGAGAAAAAGTTAAGAAGCTAAATTTTAGTAAGCCTATGCTTAAATACAGTCTTTTACTTAAAATTAAATGAAGTATAAGTACTTTAAAATACCACGAACGTTTGAAAAAAGAAAATACACTGAAACCTCTACTAACAGACACCTCTATAAAGCGGACACCTCCCTTAACGGACATATTTTGTATTCCCCAAACACTGTAATAGGAAAACGCATATTGACAAACCTCTCTAAAGCGGACACTCTCTAGTACGGACACGGACAGTCTTTTCTGACTTTATAGGTGTTATTTACCTCCGTATTACGGACACTTTCTCTAGAAATAAGTTGAAAAGTGTAGTAAAAATACATTTTTAGTAATTCATACATGTATTACCAAGGAAGCATTGTGACAACATTTTGCCCCCTCAACTGTCTGCTCAGCAACCCAGACGAAGCGTCTCTGTTTAGCAACACTCTTTTGTCCTTTGCTTGCATCCCACTCCCACCCAAGCTGTTTTAGACACAAAAGTGATTGACAGTTGCCCGCCGTTAGGGATGACACATTATGCTACTGTCCCGTTAGAGTCTCTAACCAACCAGAAGGCAAGTTTAGTACTTTTTGCCCTCAGGTATGTATATTGTCTCAAAAAGAACACTTCAGAACTCCAATTATCCCACAAATTAAAGCGCCATACTGAAAACGAAGGAAGTACTGATAAGTGTAAAGTGCAGGGAACTATAACATGTTATTTCCATGTTGTGCCTCGAACATAGAGTATTGGATGACAGAGAATAATGCATGTAATATTGGTAAATACGTGATTCATGCAAAAATATTTTTTCTAATTGTATATTATCTTGCTCACTAATTTACATAAAAAATAGTGAAACCTCTTGAAGGCGGACACCACTCTATAGCGGACAATTTTTGATTCCCCGCGGCTGTCCGCTTTAGAGAGGTTTCACTGTATATGTCATTTAGTTTCATTTCGGCTAGTATTTTGCATCCTAAGCATTGAATTATACTGACCCGCTAATCTCAGGCGTAATACAGGTAGTCTATCTAGCAAGGATGATATCCATAATTACTATAAAAGGAATACGTGGGGAATCGATTTTTGATTGACTGTATCTTGGGGTAAACTGGACGGGGTCTTCTACACCAACGAACTCGTTTCTTAACTTTGATCCTCTGCATCCTGCGGGTTCGATTCCCGGCGGGAGCTCATGTGGTTCGGATTCCACGTTAATCAGTAGGTCCACGTCTCATACAGTTTCGCTGCTGAAAGGGACGCTAAACTAAAATCAACTCAACCTCTGCATCCTGGCCAAAATTATTGGCGATCTCTCAATTATACATTGTTCAGCGTAAGCTCTAAACTCCGATAAACAAAATATTTGTATCCTTCCGCTTGTCACAAATACGATTGGCTAGTGATGTATCACTCCCACTCCCCACGGGAAGGAGCAAATTATACATGTGCATTTTAACAATACTGTCTCGTGTTGTCCAGATACTTACAGCAGCAGCAGAAAAGAAAGAAAAGAAACTCGAAAGATTAAAAGAAAAAAAAGAAGTATTTGAATTTCGCTGGTAAACAATTGTTGCTTAGTGAGTAAAGATTTCCCTTGTTGGTGTTTCACCACAACACTCGCGGAACCGAGATTCATGCCAGTCATCTTTCAGACTTTAAAAGTAGAACACCCGTCCACAGTTGAGTTGGCGCCATAATTACTGCGCATGCTTAATGTTTATTTCTATTGTTTCATTAGCCATACTCAATTGTAGTATTATTAGATAATCCGTATTATATTTTTGTCATTTATAATAATATAGCAGTTTTATATGAAGCTTCATAGTAAAAGTAATAATGCAATTACATGAACTATTTTGCGGAGGAGTACAAGCGTCGGTAGGACAACAGCAAATCAACGAGATTTAGTTTCACGTGGCTTTGTTTATCGCAGTTTAGAGCTTACGCCGAACAATGTATAGTTCTTAAGATTTTGTGTCTTGCGGACAGGCACAGTAAACATATGGTTTTTGTTTTTGTTAAACGAAACTCTTTAAAAACTAAGCTTAAAAGCAGTAGCTCAAATGGTAGAGCGTTGGCTTCGTATTCGGGAGGTCGTGGATTCGATTCCCGCTGCCGACCATCCTGAGTGGGGTTTCCTCAGTCCTACCAGGCATAGTGATGAGCGCAAGAGTCTTGGTCTTGCAGTTTTTGCAAGAGTCTTGCATGCAAGACCAAGACCAAGACCAGGAATCCCGATGCAAGACCAAGACCAAGACCAAGGGGTGCAAGACCAAGACCAAGACCAAGACCATACCTGCAAGACCAAGACCAAGACCAAGACTCTTGCGCAAGAGTCTTGCACAAGTACGAACACTACTTGAATTTTTTATAGAATGTAAAAAGGAAGGGGAAAAATCATTACATCTTTCACGTGAACTTCTTGGCTCCAGTAAAAATACCGCCGGAGTGAATGTGTTCCCAGTAGTTTATGCAACCCATGTGAGTCGATCTGCTCCTGTAACATATAGCTACAGTATGTCGTTTTTTGAGTCGGTTGTTCACGAGACGACCAACAGCATAATTCTATGAATTGTTACAAGCTATAATAACTTCAGTGTCTGATTTACTTTGGTCATCATTTGATCATTCACGACGGCCCATGATTGGATTTTGGGAAATCATATGAAGAATAGTTGTGTCCATAAGAAGTGGATAAGCAAAAATAAACTAGAGCATGTTATAGACACGGTAGCTCAGTGGCAGAGCGTTCACCTGTGGCACATGGGACCCTGGTTCGATCGCAGCTTGCGCTATGTGAGCTTTTTTGGTGAACAAACACCCTGTGCGTGGGTTTTCCCGTTTCCTCGTACTTTCTTCATTCCACCATTTCTCATCATCACTGTTTCCCTTAGCCTCAGTGTTATAATCGTGGGACGTTATAGTAGATATTTAATTTCATTTCAAAAATATATTAATGCTGTTCTTCTTCCAAAACTAACGGGAAATGTAGCATTGAACATCGGCAATTCCGTACACCATAGGTGCCGACTACATGGGTATGGCCTTGGCTCTGAGGTTCAAGCATCGAAATGAAATAACATTTTCATGACATTGACAAAAACTTAGCGCATGTGACCGCAAGTTTGATTTCATAGGTGGATGGTTATACGTTGAATAATTGTTTATCAATATAACTTATAGCCCCCTTAGGTATACGGCATATCTAGGATTCAACGATATAACATTATACAACAATAAATAATCTATATTCACAATTGAGAGTGATTTCGTACTTATTTCAAATAACTTGAAGTTTGATGCCGTTGTTATGCATTTCTAATGTAGGTCAAAAGTATTTATATAAATTGAGTTTATATATAAAAAAAAAAAGATAGACAGTTGAGTCGTTTTCAGTTTTCACTCAAATTATTCTAAAATATTGGGGCCGCGGTGGCTCAGTGGTAGAGCGTTTACCTCTTGTGTTTGTGTCCCGCGTTCGATCCCAGCCCCCGCCAAGTGAACTTTGTGGTGGACAAACACAGTGTGCGTGGGTTTTCTCGGGGTTCTCCCGTTTACTCCCACTTTCTTCTTTCCACCATTTTCATTCATTTTTCATCATCACCGTCTCCTTTAGCCTAGCCGGCATAATCGTAGGACGTAAAACTCACAAATTTAATTTCATTTCATATTCTAAAATATTAAGAGGTTTAATTATTATTATTTTATTTTTTTCTCTCTTTTTTGGTCAATATTGCAAAACATATCATCATCGTCATAATAATAGCTATTCTGCCATTATTGGCAGGTCACTTGCTGCAGCTGAGAAGCTTCGATGACTGTGGTCCTCAGCTAGTCTCTTCGTCTTAACATAGCAATCTTCTGTCTAAATATCTTTATTCAACTACAATCTCCTTCGCCCCCTCCCTCTAGCACGTCCCTCATAATACAGTTCTTCCTCAGCCAATGTCCTCCTCTTCATTACATCTAAAATTCTTCTTTTCTCCCCCACTGCTACTATTTCTAAAACTTCGCATTCGTTTTCCGTTTAACCCAGCTGATTCTCTCCTTTTTTCTCCATGCCCACATTTCGAAAGTGTAACTGTTTCATCGTTTCTGCGTATGTTCTTATTTCTGCCCCATACAATACATATTAGAATCAGTAAAACAAAATTTCAATATTTAATTGGGAGTTTGTTCAATGCAAAGATGAGCTAATCGTGGTTGGAAAGAAAAAATCTGACGCCTTTAGAATGTAAAAATAATTTTGCAATTTATGGTATTTCAGTAATTTGTGCCGTCTTGGTTTTCTTTCATGCGTCTTACTGTCAGGGATAGCCTCCCCAGTTTGGGAACCAGTGCAGTTTTGGATCTGTTAAAACATATAAAAATATTACGAAATGTTGTGATTTATCTTATAAGTAGTGAAGCGTGATCAGCCATTGAAAAAAAAAGTAAAGGTCATCGTTTATGTTGTACAGTATCATCACACTTACACGAAGGTAAAATAGGCCCTATATTACATTTAGAAACATACATTGTATTTCCCTCACTATTGACGCAATGTAGGATTTATTATCCCTTATATCCAGAGTAAAATTTACTTATGAAAATCATAGATTTCTTAAAAGCAAAATTTGCAAGACTCTTGCAAGCAAGACCAAGACTGGGTGTGCAAGACCAAGACCAAGACCAAGACTAGGTGTGCAAGACCAAGACCAAGACCAAGACCGAGGGCTCCACTGCAAGACCAAGACCAAGACCGCATGTGCAAGACCAAGACCAAGACCAAGACCACCCGGGTCTTGGTCTTGGTCTTGCATTTGCTCATCACTAACCAGGCAAATGCCGGGATGGTACCTACTAAACAGGCCCTGGTCGATACCGTCCCAAATCCTTTCCATTGTTATTGTTGTTAGATATCCAGTACAAAATGGCCTCTGAGCTGTATCTGGTGTTTGTTAAATAAATAAAAAAAAAAAAAAATAATAATAAAACACATTATTAATAAAAACCATAGCTTTTGGAAAATTAACTGCATGATTAAATATTAGCCTTAACTATTATTTTCAAAATAGATAATTTAAGCAATAATAAAAACAGTTTTCTTACATATCTGTACCACATTCGTTTAAATATCTATTACTGACTGGTATAGCGAGAACACGAGAATGGGCCCATATTGCATAATTTTCTTCAGATTTCGTGCATCTGCTTTCTCGAAAAACGCACTCCATAATTTACAACTATTATTACCTTTGGTATCAAGTGTTGGTATAACTTTCGAAATAAAAAAAAAAAATGATTTATTGTACACTTTTCCGCCGAAACTAAAGTTTTACAGTTTCATCCCCATCTGCCAAATAATTAAATGAAAATAGTGTTGATGCCACGCGACAATACACCACAACAATGGAAGATATTTACAAGCAGGTTTTTGTTACAATAAAAATCGTAGATTTAGTTCTTTGGCCAATAGTCCCACAATGCATTTCGAACTTGGGTACTGCTATAAGTAGGGAACACAACTGCACTCCAACGATCGCAGTCTCACAACGACACAAGGCAGAATGATACAATCTATCTATTAAAATGCTACAAGAGCTATTAAAAGCGCCTGAGCTCCAACCTATAACTTTAGCTTTCAAATCTTTCATTTACGGTTGTGTGAGATTTCACGTTTAACAGAGACAAATATTTTAAGTTTGTGTACTTTAAATAGTCTAAATTAGTTAACTATATCTTTTTTACAAAGTTTATGATATAAAATTATTGTTCAAAGCCTTTGTATTTTAATAAGCCTTCTCTAAAATCAATGCATGAGAATTGTGCTTCCACATTCCGAGTTCTTTTAAACTATATGTTGAGGACGTTTATATGTTTGTGCTCAATCCTTTCGACAATGAGATCTCGGAAACTACAGGCTCTAGAAAGATGACGTTTTCACTGATCGATTGGAAATTTTGCGTAGATTGTCCAGTTCTAATTGAATATTAAAAAAAAAAAAACATGGCCATTATTTCTTTATTACATTTTTACGGTACACTGGAAGCGTTGAAATTAAAAAAAAATAAAGCATCATATCCTATGCGTTATACATTCCAACACCACACTGTTGTATATTCGGGTTGTATATGTCTCAGGCGTTTGTTTCATGGCCAAGTAATAATGAAAAAGGAAGGATAACCATTTCTCGAGTCTAAGATAAATCTTTTTTTTTTTTTCCCAATGAACACCATATATAACTGACATTATAATTAATTGTAAATGTAATGTATTTGCTTGTTACATACTGCATGCAAGATGAAAGAAAACTGGTCATACATGAATTAGAAACTCCAACCGGAAGTAGGCTCAAACCTTGCAAACGGTGCGAGATATTGAGAAAAAATAATCGAAAAAATCTCCCCTTTATGATACCCCTTGCCGATTTTTTTTTAAAATCAAGACGTCTTTCACTTGTCTGTGAAGGGACATATACATATGTTGTGAGGAATGAGAAGGAGATTTATGCTCATATGCAAATAATGCGCTGTGTAGAGAGCGCAGGTTCAGCTAGTTACCGTTAAAATGCTTAGAAGGAATTCCATTACGCCGCGCTGGCAAGCAGAGAGTCAAAGGCAGTTTCGTTGATCACATTTTCTGAAAGTTCGACTTCCTTCTAAACAGGCCTTGTATATGGAATCAAATATACATTGAAACCTATGATAATTACGAAGTCTGACATTTTGTCAAGTTCTAACATCTCTTACGGGTCCTGGTATACAACCATTTTACTGAAGGTCAGGAGCTCATTTAGGGGGGAACAGGAGGGGGCAATTGCCCCCTCCAGGAGTTTGAGTAATACATATACTTTAATTGATTGTCTACTAATATACTAGTACAAAACGTGAAAGTGTTATGTCAGTGGTGCTCTTGCTCCCCTCAAACAAAGTCTGAAATGATGACCCAGCTGAAGGTATCAATTTATAGCATATTTTTATTTTCCATTATTTTGCCAAAGTAAGGATTGAATTTGTTTCTATGATACAACATAAAGGAAAATTTGTTTCCTTGATCCATTGTATATCCCTAGCTCTCTTCTCCACAATCCCACTAATAAGGCTTAAAAATGATCTCCTTTATGTTCTCAAACCATGGTAATCCAAAGACGTATATTTGAATATGTCAAGGTTCATATGACTACGTTTACTTTAGCACTTAAAATACTGAAACTAGGTGGAACAAACATTTCATAGTTAACAAATTTCGAATCCGAACAGACATTGTCATACAAAATGTATGACGAATAAAAACGGATAACTGTAGTTGTGTTGCTAACAACTCACACTGGTAATTAAATTTAATGGCCTTGTATGTACACAGTTCGAAATATACTCAAAAGACGCTAGATACACTTTTAAAAAGCGAACTTCACGCATTTTACACTTATAATCTGTGTGAACGCTTTATCAGTCTAATTTTTGTCTCTATACAGCTTTTTTGTTTATTAGAATTGAAGCGCTGTATTTAACCAAACGATCCTTTGTTAAGAACAAGGACAGTTTTGATTCTCACATTATACTGTAGTAATGTATGAAATGTTATTTTTTTGGTTTCTATGCTGATAAGTGACTCTTCGATCTTTAAAATCTTTTCCGTATTGTGTTTCAGAAGCGAATACTCCGTTATTAAAATACCATAACCAACTCTCAAGGCTGAGATGGAACATCCAATTAATCCTTTTAATTTTTTTGCTTTAAGCCTACCTTCGGATTTGGCTTTATAAATCTCTCGTAAAGCTTTTCACACCGTTTTTTTTTTTTTTTTTTGTATTTATTCAAGTATGGAAGCATCAAAGAACATGTTTAATGGGCATTTTGCAGTCACGTGTGCGATGACTGGGGCCAGTGACGTCACAAACAACGAAGGCGGCTTTTAAAAAAGGGTAAATTTTAGAGCTTTTTTTTTAAAAAAAAAATCGTGACGCATCCCTATTAATCTTAGAAACATACTTTGTACCTCGTTGGTTTCGTTATAAAGCAGAGTTTCCAAATGTAGCACTCAAATTTCCCTATTATCTACCAGAAGCGGGAAAATCCCGCCCAAATCGAAAAAATGATTTTTCAGGAGAAAAATTTCCCTTTTGGGGAATTTTCTCCCCTCAGGTGCATGATAAGGATATGCAAGTTATACCGTTCGAAAGCCCGTTTCATGCCGAACAAGACGAGGTACGATTCATGTTCCTACAATGATTAGTCTTTATGCTGAAGCGGATTGGATAAAAAATTGACTGAAAATATATTATCGAGGGAAAATTGGTAAATCGGCTATAGCATCAAGACTATTTTTCCCCGTACATTCTTCGTTCCTCATTATTTTCACAATGAAGCAGTTTTTTTTTGTACCATTCGCATGTATGTGTCATATACCTGAGCGGAGAAATTCGCGATTAAAGAGGATTTTTTAAAATCCCTTTTTCCCACTTTGAGCGGGAATTTCTCGCATTTGGTACGTAAGAGGGAAATTTGACTGATGCAGTTGGAAACTCTGCTTCACTACAAAAAAAAAAAAAAAAAGTACGAACCATGATCCTAGCGTCAATAGTGTTGGTACTGTAGCTGCTTGACTGAAAGCCTAAAAGAAATTTAAAAGGGTTAAAAGCTAACCTACATAAAGCTTTCAGATGCTATACGAACTATCATAATGAAAATAAAACAAATAAAACAAACGATGTTATTCAAAGACACGTCATGCAGATAAGTAGAAATGCGCTTATAGACAGTGGATTAATGGTAGAGTACTCATTTCTCGTGCAAGAGGTGCCTGCTTTGATCCCAGTTTCAGGGCCGGATTAAGGGAGGGGCTTAGGAGGGCTGTAGCCTCGGACCTCCAGGTAAACGGGAGCCTCCACTCCGATCAAAATCTCAACTACCTGTCTAAAAGGAATCATACAAAATAAATAAACATTGTACGATAAAATATTACCAAAAATATGACACAAATTCACAACTTTCTTAAAAATACTTTCACAGAAATGTATTAGGCAAAGTGAGCAGGGGCCACATACTTTTTCTAGCCCCGGGCCTGCAGATGGATTAATACAGCTCTGCCTAGCTTATGAAATGAAACGAAATCTTTTGAGTTTTACATTAATATTAGTGAGTATACTAAAATCAATAAATATAAAAATAGAGATCACACTTTCCTCATTCCACCATTTCATTTATTTGTCACCATCACAGTATCCTTTATCTTCCACGGCATAATCGTGAAACGTAAAACCTAAAGATTTCATTTCATTTCATTTTCGTTTTATGCTGTACATTTATGTACAAAATTTATGCTAGGACCCTTTTTTCTTAATTTCATCTAGAAAAGTTCTTTCATGTCATGAGAAGTTCATGAAGGGTGTAATATAACAACATTTAACAGCCATATTTATTGTTGGAGTATATTATCTAATGACTTGCGTATCTTTAAACATTGATAAATGCTCTTCATTACCTTCGCACAATCACTCAATCAGTGTTTGGGATCTAAGACTTGGGTGAACTAATGTTGCCCACAAATTGTCTTGTATATTATCTCGTGTCGAATTTGAAAATGTTCGGGATGCGCACGAGACAAGGATTGTGGCTGTCTCGTCTCGAAAATGTGCCGTAAAAATGTTGTCTCGACTCGAATTTTGTCAGGAAAATCCTGTCTTGACTCGTCTCGTGCGCATCCCTAGAAAATGTACTCCTCGTCCCGTGGGCAACACAAATGAAAAGCGATTTGTTTTACCCATTCGTATAAGTTTAACCAGATATTTTAAAGACGAAAATTAAATGAAAACTTTTACTCAACGGTTATTCCCACTAGGCTAAATAAAGAAGACGCTGATAAAAAGAAATGAAAGCAATGGCGGAATGAATAAAGTGGGAGGAAACGGGAGAACCCAATAAAACCCACATACATGGTGTTTGTCCACTAGGCGCGAGCTGGAATGGAACCAAGGGCCTTGTACACCAGATGTGAACGGTCTACCACTGAGCCACCGCGGCCCCCTACTTCAAAGACGATTTTTCAAAAATAGCTCTTAGGGACGAATACAAAATCAAAAGTCAAGGTTTTTTCCAGTAGATCGGTCGTAATGAGACTTCAAAATTTCTATTTGCACAGAAATCTACGTCTCAACTAAAGAGTTCTACAAGTAAAATCACCATAATATATACTATTTCGCAGAGATGGAAATTTTAATAGCTATATCAAATGCAAACAAAAGAACCTGGCTATAATTCTTCTGAATCAGCTTTCATTTTACAGTTCTCCTTTTATGCCTTCATATTGATCAAATACTGTAGCCAGGAAACAAAGTTAAAGCGAAATATTGCCATTTTACAACCAAATGTGTTCATAATATCGCTGCATTTCAGTAAGTTATCTTTAATACTGAAAAGTTGTGCTGAATATCTACGAGCACACTATCTGTGAAAACACGACATGGCATCCAAAACACCAAAGGTAAGTAATCATACAATTTTATTTATTTTCACTGTATTGGTGTACCATACATAAGACTACAGTTTCTAGAGAGCGTATCCAATCAAATATCACTTGAGAGTTGGATGTTGATTTCGCAAGGCAATGAGTGAATCTTGAAAGAAATTTTCCCATACAACTCACCAAACGCAAGGACTGGAACAAAACCTTGGTTCACGTCACTGATTTTTACGTTGTCCTAATTTCTTTTTCTTTTCTTTTTCTTTCTTTTTTTTTGTTTGTTTTTGTTTGATGACATTCTACAATTTTGTTAAAGCTATAACGGGAAACAAAAATGTCCAAAGATGAAACACACACAAATTGATCAACCTCAGAGCAAAAGGATAAAGAGGTATCAATCCTCATGCGAAGTTTTCGAATAAACTTTTTTGTAAATCTAAAAACCGATGCTGTAAGATCAGGGGCGGATTAAGGCTCTTTTGGGGCCCTGGAGCCGACTATTTCAAGGGGGGCCCTATGTTACGAATAATTCCAGCGCATAAATTTTCTTTGCTGCCTTCCACAGCCTCATAGGTTTATCGAAACACCGAGAACTATGCTGTAATAATTTTATGTGCTCCAAGTTTACAATAATTAGTTTAATTACATTCATTGTTAACAGTAGAATGCTCATATACTGCAGTGTAGTACACAAATGCCAAATACAAGCCAAATGGTCAATAGTCCGTTGAACACATTAAGAGGCCTCATTCCGGCGAAATTAAAATACAGCTAATTTTACAGTAATTATGTGATATCTTCATATAGGTAAAAGATAATTGAAATGTAGAACAAAAGCGCCCTAGACAATATTATTTTACATGAGATACCGTTATCACGACTCGCGTATCTGCTTTCGATTTCGAGCCATTTTGAAAATCGGCATTTATTTTCGCGTTTCTAAACGACTGAAAACGGAAAGCCACTAGGTGACTTGTGATTTCGGTACCTCACGCAAAATAATGTTGTCTAGGGAGCTCTTGTTCCACATTTCAATTATCTTTTATCTATTTGAAGATATCACATAATTCCTGTAAAATTAGCGGTATTTTAATTTCGCCGGGATGAGGCCTCTTAATGGAGTAAAGATTCGGAAAACTTCCTAGATTGTTCTAAGTAATGACAGAGATATCTGAAAGGAATTGTCACCACAAGCTAATAATTTGCTTTGTAATAGAGGCCCAAAACATGTCACTCCCTCACAAAATAAGTATCGTGAAGACGCTGGTAGAAGAAGTCTTAATTCTTAGCTTCTATATATAATGAAGTCGATGTCTTAAGTCTATATAATAATGGTGCGAGAATCATGAGTCTATATATAATGATTTGTAGAATAGTGTTTTGTAGTCTGTGGGCACCATTTTTATATGTATTTGCGGTTCCTGTTAATTAACAAGTACGGAAGTGTTTAGCGTTTCCTTCAGCACCGAGGCTATATGAGACAGTTTAATGTGGGATCCGAACCACAACCACATGAGCTGCTCCCAGCGATTGGATTCCATGTTGTAAAAAAAAAGACATTTTTTGTTTAATGACTAATTGTTATGTCCCGTTTGCTAGTGATAAAATAATCTTTATGGGGAAATGAAAATGGAGGAAGAATCTCAGGAACACGATGCTTACATGGCCTGCGACCAGTGTTGCCAGACACAGCAAGCGAAATTACACACGCCTTCCGTCCAAATTGCACAATTTTACACACAAACTAGAAGGCAGTCCACACAAAATTGCACAATACATAACTACCTATCTATAGGCCCTATGTATATTATGTCTGATGATGTCCACATCTATACATTACATCGACTTGACATTGTTCAAAGATTCAGCGTTTGTTTTATTATTATTATTATTATTATTATTATTATTATTATTATTATTATTATTATTATTATAGCAAAATCGTCTCCTTCTTCTCGTTCAATAAAACACCTCCCATCCCTCTCATTCACTCTGTCCTTCATCACTTTGCATAATGACATTTTCTTTACAAGTGGTGAGATGACAAAAAAGACTTCTTACTCCTTCCGTCTCATGCTTTGCCCAACATCGAGGGTCAATATTACTTCATATTGCCTTGCTTGAACAAAGCAGCTTTGCTTGGGGGTGCTAATGGTCATGAAACCCGCTTCTGAAAAACAAGAAGTGAGATATGGTTTAATGAGCCGCGCTGGAGTCAAGCGGAGACGCTCGTAGATTTTAGAAGAAAATGTTCAGAAAAAAATGGAAGTAATAAATATTTGAATGAAAGGAAACTTTGTAAACATCGTTAATGATCAAAATTTTGAATTGTGCCGAACTACACACAAAGGACAAAATTGCACACATTTTGTGTAATTACACACACATTGGCAACGCTGCCTGCGACGCAACTATAGTATTCGCGCCGACTCGTGAAGCTTGACCTAGATCTACCGATTTCACCACCCAATAGAACGCGAGGATGTGTTCCATTCGTCAACCCCCACCCATCAGATTTTGTCAGTGTCTTCTCTCGCGCTACACGGAAAATATCTCCTGAGAGTACAGTGTTGTCGGATTGGCGCCAAGTTCCTTTTTGTTAATTGCTTTTTTATTGCGTTATATTTTCGTTGTTACTATTCATGTTATTGTTACCATTGTAGAATAATTGTTACACTGGTTAGTGTTGTGGCGTGTTATTTATTGGTAATTTTTAAGTGCTTTTTTAAATATTAATTTACTATGTGTTCAAAGTTTGGCAACATTGTTGGTGAATTTCAGCTGTTTGACGTTTCCCCAAGTGTGCGCTCGGGAAGCGGCTTCACGAATTGTACCGAAGTTTTTTCGATGCATCGGAACTCAAGCAAAATATTTCTATGATTGGTTTAGAGCCCAAGCTTCACGACTGGGCGCGAGTACTATAGACGCTTGTCGCATCGGAGGCGACCTTTACAACTGAGTCATTCAACAGACTACAACAAGAAATTATTATTGATGAAAAGTATTAATTCTTCTGTGAAAATACTAATTCTCTTGCAGGGACCATAACATATAGTTGCGCTTCTGACTTAAATGATTACTGTGTATATTAAATGACCAGCTTGCGCGTGTGGAACTAAATCTGTAGAAAGAAACCTCTCTGTGGGAGGAAAATTCTCGTGTACACAAAGTAGTCATTCTCACAAAGAAAAATAATAATAGATGTGCTTTATGGCTTCTCTTGACCTTCACTTTTTCATTCGTTACGTAACTACGAGTAGAATCATTATAAAACTTGATTACTAACTACACTGAATAAACGATGTAGGAAAAATGTCTTCGGCCAAGTAACAACGAGCTACAAGAATCCATACGTAAATTACATCCTATTTTGTTCCGGTTTCTGTATAAAAACAAGAGAGAAAGGGAGCAAAATTTAAACACTTTCTAAACCTGGGAGATTCTGTGATGTTAGACCTCTTGTAAGAAAAACGAAAATAAACATTGCGTGTTGCACCTTAAACAAGATCCTAGTATGTACACAAATACACAACAAATTTATCGCACATAGTCAAAGTGGGTCTTAGAATGGTTCGCTATGTACTACCAGTTTTCTTTATGATGATTAGTGTTAAAACCGGAAGTAGTGCATTTCTACTACTTTCTGTTTGAATACAGGAATAGGGACGAAGCTGAAATCTGTTCTTCGGAGTAGAATCCACATCAAAATGTCATTTGTTGCAACTTCTAACTACTCTTGCTCTATGGAGATTAATACTGAAACTGAAAATGGTGGTAATTTTTAACACTTCCCGTTTTTAGTTCAGGTGGAACCTATTCCTGGCTGAATCCATTTTAAATATATACATATTAGGGATGGCCAGAACCGGTTCCTGGTGGAACCGGTTTTCGGGGCTAAACGGGTCTGGTTCTACAAAATCCGGTTCCGGAACCGGTTTTCGGATCCAGGTCTGGAACGGGTTTTCGGATCCAGGCCTGGAACCGGTTCTGAAAACCAGATCTCCAAGAACCGGTTCCTCGCGGAACCGGTTCCGCTGGATCTGAAACTTTGTGACCATCCCTACGCTAAACCCGAGCTGCTGGCAGGCTGTGAACAGCGTGCTAGATGAAATGGTGGAAGCAACAGGCAGGCGCCCAGGCGGCGACCGCTTGTCTCATTTGGCTAAATAAACTGGGTAACTGGCAAACTCATTGGCTAAACAGGCACTCTGGTCAACTCATTTGGCTAAACACCCACTGGTGGACCAATTTTTTTTTCTGGGGGCAGAAGCGGGTCTGGGCGGGGAGGGCACAAGCGCATGGTCCTTCTTGCAGTGTTTTGAAGATGAACTTTGTGCCTCTTTTACGGGTCTTTGGAGGCTTTCGGATCCAGATCTGGAACAGGTTCCTAAGATCCGGTTCTGGAACCGGGTTTTCGGATCCAGGTCGGGAACCGGTTCCTAAGATCCGGTTCTGGAACCGGGTTTTCGGATCGAGGTCCGGAACCGGTTCTGAAAACCGGATCTTCGAGAACCGGTTCCACCGGAACCGGAACTTTGTGGCACCGATATATATATATATATATATATATATATATATATATCGTTATCTATTATCGTTTTTCTTTATGACGACCAATGTTGATTTGATTTGGAGTTTAGCGTCCCTTTCAGCAGTGCGGCTATATGAGACGTGGACTGACTTACTGATTAACGTGGAATCCGAATCACATGAGCTTCCGCCGAGAATCGAACCCGGGCGTCCCACGCGAAAGGCGCGTACCGTAACACTTAGCCCCACTCGTGCTCACTACCAATGTTGAAACCGGTACTGTCCCAAATCTCAACAGTATATGAGTTGAAGCGGGTCACGTCTAACATGATTTGAGAGCTGACAATTGAAGCCAGTAGATATGCAAAAATACTGGAATTATTAATATCAGATGTAAGGTATTGCGCCGTAAACACAAGTGAACTTTTCGTAAAACTACACTACATTGTACCACTTTATTTTTATAAAGGCACAAATGTTTTGGAGCCCTACGGAAAAAAAGTCCTGTTTATTGGCAAGGCACTTACCAAAAGCAACAAAAATCTTCCAGTTTAACGTCCCATGATTATCCCTTTTTAGGCTGAGGGAGACAATGATTAAGGCAAGTGAATGATGACGATGAAAGAAATAGTGGAATAAGAATGCGGGAGGAAACGAGAGTACCCGAGAAACCCAAGGACACGATGCTTTCCACCACAAACTTATTTGACTGGTGATCGAACCAAGGGCCCCATGCGCCACAGGTAAGTGCTATAGTACTAAGCGCAGCCCCCCCCCAAAAAAAAGCAACAACCAAAGGGTAGTTTAGTCAGTTTTATCCTGAAAATTTTGACATCTAAGATGCTCCTCGCAGTGGCCATCAATTACAGCAACTTATGGTATTGCCTGTTAACTACAGATGTTCTATAGCAACGGGATTATGGTATACCTAATAACTACAGATGTTCTATAGCAACGGGATTATGGTATGCCTAATAACTACAGATGTTCTATACCAACGGGATTATGGTATTGCTTGTTAACTACAGAAATTCTATAGCACCGGGACTGTGGTATTGCCTGATAACTACAGAAGTTTTCTAGCAACGGGATTACGGTATTGCCTGATAACTACAGATGTTCTATAGCAACGGGATTATGATATTGCCTGATAAATACAAAGTTCTATAGCAACGGGATTGTGGTATTGCCTGATAACTGCAGAAATTCTATAGCAACGGGACTGTGGTATTGCCTGATAACTACAGAAGTTTTCTAGCAACGGGATTACGGTATTGCCTGATAACTACAGATGTTCTATAGCAACGGGATTATGATATTGCCTGATAAATACAGAAGTTCTATAGTAACGGGAAGTAGAAGCAGACAAAGTATTCTACAGGTACCGTTAGGTACTATAATTAATATAGAAAGTACTATGCTGTGTTGGCATCGGGTTGGGTTAGGTCATTAGGGTTTGTTGACCTGTTTACGTGTATTGGAAAGTTGTTATATTTCTGTTTTTAGTTGTGATGACATGGAAAGGTCTTTTTTGAGTTTGTATGCGTGTCTTTCTATACTGGCTATTTTTAAAAATAATAATAATGGAAATTTGAATTAAATCTGTTGATACGTCATTTTGAGAGAATAAAAGATTACACGAACAATATGTGAGAGAGAGAGAATAAAAGATTACACGTGCAATATACATTTAACGGTTTGATTTTTATGAAATCTCATAAAGTGGGAGGAAACCATTTTATTAGAAGGTAAGAACACTTATAATGTGTGATACGCACTGGGATTGAACCCGGAACCCTTAGCAACAGTGGTGAACACTGTATTGTACGGGGAATGAATATGGGACCCTTAGCACAAGAGATGAACGTTGCATTGTACGGGGAATGAATATGGGACCCTTAGCACAAGAGATGAACGTTGCATTGTACGGGGAATGAATATGGGACCCTTAGCACAAGAGGTGAACGCTGTATTGTACGGGGAATGAATATGAGACCATTAGCACAAGAGGTGAACGCTGTATTGTACGGGGAATGAATATGGGACTTTTAGCACCAGAGGTGAACGCTGTATTGTACGGGGAATGAATATGGGACTTTTAGCACCATTGGTGAACGCTGTATTGTACGGGAATTGAATATGGGACTTTTAGCACCAGAGATGAATGCTGTATTGTACGGGGACTGAACCCGGGACCCCCAAGCACCGGCGATGTATATTGTATTGTACTGAGAATTATTGCAATTCTCACATGTAAATTGGCGAGAAAAAAAAAATATGGGAAATACGGAGTATGTATGTATGATTTATTCATCGTTTTTATTCCTTATAGTTAACTCCGTGTTTACAGCCAAGTTTGAAATACGGAGCGAGTGAATTGTTCTTCCGTCTCTTACAGAAGACTAGCTTAGAATGCCATTACTTCCGGGTCGTTGCCTCACACGCTTTCACCTTGCTCCCGATAGAACTATGACTTGTGACACGCATGTATAGAGTGTCAATGCACTTTCTAATTTTTATTTCCGCTTGTACTGGAATAACCTTAGACACTTTCTCCCTTGACCATGAGAAAACTGTCTGGCAACATACTGAAATATTTTTCCATTAACGATGATTGTCACTGCGATACTTATCGGCAGTGATGAAGAAGACAGATAGAAATTTTATGTTTCTTCCTCCTTTAGAAGATGTTTTGGGACAAACACGTAAATGTATTTTTGTGGCAATATTTGATTTTTGGCAGAATATCTAATATCTGATGAACATGTAAGCATTTTTCCTTAATTAGATGAAAACCGTACATAGACTGTCCTGAATGTTGATCGATCGATACCCTGTCTGAATGAGATTTCTCCAGCGGTTGACGAACTTGAAAATAAGAAATTTTTAGATTTCTCGCTGTGGCAATGAATAAACAATGTTAGCGGACCTTATTTATTTATTTATAATTAATGAAATCGGGTTGAAAACCCGGTGAAAACATGATGCTTGGGGGAGGGACATAATGAAATCCTTATATATATATAGTATTGAAATAAAGTTTGTTATTATTGTTTTTACACAGTTCCATAGTGTGTGTGTGTGTGTTGAACTTTTTCGTCAGTGATTTTAACAGAGCGAAGTCTGATTTTTTAAGGTGAGAACTTTTTAAATGTCATGTATTATTCACTTCATTATAATTAAGTAAATAATACACGATTTGCTTCTGAGAAACATTATCGGTGGAATAAACCTACGACCATTTTTTTGTAATTATGCAAGAGGATAAGCTTTGCGATATACTGAAAACGCTTGAAATGTAATTGCGATTTTCGATTACTAAAGTTATTATTATTATTATTATTATTATTATTATTATTATTCACGGATCGTATCTTATTTTTTAATCTCCTTTCTTATTTTTTTACCGATTGCTTCTTTTTATTGGTTCGTGTTATTTAAAATAACACTCGTTTTTAAAATAAGAAGCTAATAGCAGCTACGCTGCGATTATTTATTCTCTCGTTTGTTACACAAGCTCGTTTTTAAAATATTTTATTGGATCATTTGCTTTTTGTTCAATCACTTCATATTTTTACGGATCGTATGTTATACATACTCTGAACAAATTTATTTGTGAACGTTTTAAAATTGGTGTTATTCATTGGGTCGTTTGCGAAGCAAACTCCTAAGAACAGGTACCCTGTGAACCTACAAATAATTTCGAAAATATTTTAAAAATAAGAAGCTCAGAACATTTGTAGTGTGAACCTACAAATAATTTCGAAAATTGCGAACATATTAAAAATGTGAACCTACAAATAAAAGACGGGCCATTTACTTGTAGAGTTTTATTTGCTTAATTATAGGATGCTTAATTATAATATGTTTGATTCATTTGTTACGATTTTTTTAACTGTTATACCGATCACTTTAAATCAGTTATACCTAATATATATATATATATATATATATATATATATATATATATGTATGTTGTACAGATGGGACTTGAACTGTTTAAGTAAGCTCATTTGCCAATAGATGGCATACTACTACGCTTTGGTAATATAGCTGATAATCTTTTTAGGAACGCAAATGTTTGAACTAAGACTAGTATTTGCAGAAAGAAAGAAATGTTTTAGTTTTGGGGGGAGCGCTTTTCCCCATAACATTATTGTGTTTTAATAGTAAATATTACTGAATGTTAGTTATTTGCGTGGATGGTAGTTACATAACGCATAGAATAGCTTTAATGTCAAGAAAGAAAATTTTACGGAACCCCCTAAATACATTGGTTATTGAACACTGTCTTTTGACTTGAAAACCTGTTGTGTATCCGCGAAGCAAAATGAAATGATGTACTCCTATTTGTACCATGATCCTCAATGAAGGGGGCTTTGCCTGCCAAATAGATTGCCTAAATTTTAACAGTATTATCTTATAGCAAAAAAGAGAATTATGTATGACTATTTGTAGTATATTTTACAAGTAACGGGGGCCCTTCCCCCCCCCCATTAGTTATGGGTTCCTCTAGATTTTAGGAGTATTGTATTACAAGGAAGCGAATTGAAATTATGTATGGGTATTCCTATTTCTACCATGTCCCTCAACGAGGGGCTTTTGCCTGCAAGATAGATTGCCTAGATTTACCAGTATTATCTTATAGCAAAAGAGAATTACGTACGAGTATTGTAACACATAGCTATAACTGTCGGAGGCCCTACCCCTTAGTTACGGGTTCTTCTAGATTTAAACAGTATTGTATTACAAGGAAATTATGTATGCCTATTGTAGTATAACCGTATAATTGGAGGGCGACATTCCACCCATTAGTTATAGGTGCCCCATAGATTTAAACAGTATTGTATTACAAGGAAATTATGTATGCCTATTGTAGTATAACCGTATAATTGGCGGGCGACATTCCCCCCATTAGTTATAGGTCCCCCCATAGATTTAAACAGTACTGTATTACAAGGAAATTATGTAGTCCTATTTGTAGTATAACTGGAGGGTCCCAGTCACAGGATTATTTAGAAATTTTTGAGTCCCCACGGTTATCCCGGTTTTTTATATTGCTTCGCTTTACAAAGAAAGCTCTTAAAAGTATATAGGAAGTGGGAGGAAACCCACGCACACTGTGTTTGTCCACCACAAACTTACTTGACCAACCAGAGGTGAACGCTTTACCACTGAGCCACCGCGGCCCCCAGGCTTACTTAGATTTTTTAACAGTATTATATTATAGCAAAAGGAAAATCACGTAGCTATAACTGGCGGGACCCATTAGTTATAGGCGACCCTAGATTTTAACAGTATTATAGCAAAAAGAGAATTATGTGTTTTACCATATACATTGACATGTGTTAAAGTTCCCCATTAGTTAATTCCTACAATTGCGGGTTTTTTTTTCTGAATAGGTAATAACATAATGATGATAATTATGTTCAACTGAAGGGTCCCCCTTAGGGATTTGTAATATAATGAACGTATGGTGGTTTACTGATAGAACAAGAATCAACTATGCCCTCACAAATTATGTTTTATTAACAGAACACAACTGCGAGAAGGGTACTTATTTAATGCTATTAGTAGTATTTAATGGCTAAAAAGAAATATATATCATACTGTACCTTTAAAATATAAATATATATATTCAGGACTAATAATAAATACGTCAACACGGTACACGGTTTAAACTAAACTAAAGTTAATTTAAAAGTTCTCCGACAGATGTCACTGTTAGTGGTGGGAGGGGGGAGAACACTTGATAGAACATGATATAACATGTGTTTGATGTGTACGATTATCATTTTTTCTTACGTCGGCGTGCGTTAAAGATCACAGAGAAAGCTTTCCTGATTATTAAACCTATTTTAATAGTATTAAATAAAGTATACAGGATTACCAGTATATTTATTGAGACCTGTTTTATTACAGATATTGAAGCTGTGCTAAGCGTTGTGGTGCTAGCAATTAATTAAAAAAGTACCGACTATCCCAGCTGAGATTTCTTCTTTTTCTTTTTGTGGATTGTGAACGGAGAACTAAGCCTTGAAACGTATGTATTTCTTATGGTTATTATGATTTTTTTTAAAAAAAGAAAGAAATTATATAGTTTTTAATTGTACTTGATTGTATTTAACCAATATTAATGAACAAAGAGAGACTCTTTCTCTCTCTCTCTCTCTCTCTCTCTCTCTCTCTCTCTCTGTGTGTGTGTGTGTGTGTGTGTGTGTGTGTGTGTGTGTGTGGATATTTTTAACAGAATAGTTTATAATTTAATATAAGTGAATATATTTACTGATTTTTCATAAAGTAACTTGATTGATTTCTATTTACATATTACTAATTAACTAAAGGTGATTAATTTTTTTCTTTTATATGATATTATTATGTGAGCGTTGCTTAAAAGATGTATTTATTTGATCTTTTTTTTATTAAAGTGGTGTTGATTACTCAAAATAGTTTTTTCTTTGTTTTATTTTTTTTTAGATGGATTTCTTTTGCCCAACCGAAGAATTTAACATGATTGATGAGATCTACCTGCAAGAGGTTTTGCGCGGTCTCAACGAGTACCCTAGGGTTTTTAGTACGTGGAAAGCCATCATGGAATTAAGCAGACTTGGCCATAGGGGAACCGTGAGATGCGAAGCCATATTGCGGACCCTTCGTGTCTTTGAAGGTAATGATATATTACTTCTCCAGCACTGTGTAAGCAGTGCTGACGTACTGGATTTGTTTGTGTACGGTTTTTTCCGTAGTAAAGAATCATATGAATTGGCTCTAGATAAAGTTATGTATTTATTAGCTTGTGGGGAAGGTCAGGTAGATAGGATAAATGATACAGAGTTATCTGAGTTTTTTGATTTTGGCTCGCGATTTGTTTTGGAACCATGCTTAATCCCATCTGAAAATAATAATAATAATGCCATAGTCATGACCCCTCAAGAAACTCATAACTTGAGTCCTAATAATTTATATTTGTTATCAAATGAAGATTTAGCTTTCCTAAATGATAAAGCAGATGGGATTGGCAATTTAAATTCCGTTGAATTACCAATTGAAGAAGAAATGAGGAGATTGGTTGAAAATGCGGACAATGCTGTGGTTATACCCACGCAACAGGTCCAGGGAGAAAATCCTGTATACAACCCAGCTCAATATTGTGTACAGGATAATCATGATTATGGGAACCAATTGATTTTTCTCCTCAGCCTGGCCCGTCATCTGCTAGTGTCCCACCAATGGTTGGACATGGCAACATAAATAAGAATAGTGCAAGTAGTACTACTGGTAGTCATAATAGTGGTAGTACAAGTGGTAGTAGTAGTGATAATAATAATGGCGGGGATAATCAAAGAAATAGTAATTTCGAAGTTGTAAGACAAAGCAGACAAAGGTTTCGTAAGTTTCATCTTACGGGCCATGAAATTGTCGTCAGACCTGTGGGTGATGAAAGGAATATTAATAACCCAGAGGCCTATATCGAGAGTTTAATCGATTTTGCATTGGAACATGTGATCTCCAATGCACGCCCCATGGACTACATTGGTTTATACGTTGAAAGTAGTAATAGTACTAATAACAAACCAGTGTATGTCCCGTTTAGAAGAAAGGACAATTTCACTGCTAGAACAGTCCTCACTTCAATCGAACGAGTACTAAATTCGAATGAAGTGTTCCTTTTAGGGGAAGAAGTATTGTTTCGATTCCATATAGCAGAGAATTTGCACGGACAAGGAAGACCTAATGCAATGAGTGCTGTCCGAAAATACTGCAAATACCAAGATTACTTGGAAAAGCGATTAATTCGCATTGAAAATAAAAATATGTACTGCCTCCCCATGGCCATAATATATGGAATAACAAAACATACCGCAAATAGTAAAGTTTTGTATAATTTAAAAACAAGAGATTATAATAAGTGGCTTTTTAAAGCAGAAGTTCTCTGCGAAATGGCAGGAGTTAACGTTCAAAGTAAGCAAGGTTGTGACATCTCTGATTTGGACCTCTTTCAAGCATATTTGAAAGGGGAATATCAAATCGTTGTTTATGAGGAGGTTGAAAAGAATAATCGGGAATATATAGTACTTTACCCGGGAGAACACGCAGAAAATAAGATTTTTATTCTATATCAAAGAGGTAACACTATTGGTCATTTCGAACCCATTCGTAATATTACAAGTTTTCTTAGCAAACGGAAGTATTGTTATTATTGTTTGGAAGGTTATGATGAAAGATATCATGCACACAAGTGTAAAACTCGTTGTACTTTTTGCGAACATACTCACGAACGGGACGATACTGCAAACAGAATTAAATGTAATGCATGCAATAGAGAGTTTGCTGAGGGTATTTGTTTTGACAGCCATCTGACATGTAATAAAGCGGCTAAATCCGTATGTGATAATGTAAAGCTCTGCATCGATTGTGGTATCATCTTTGATAAGAGGGGGCGAAAATCTGAACACATGTGTGGTGAACATTTTTGTTCAACATGCCGCGCGTATGTTGATACAAATCATACATGTTTTGTTCAGAGACAGCAACCTGTTCATACGAAAAGGTTTATGTACATTACCTATGATGTAGAGACGATGTTAAAGGCGCCGAATGAGCGCGGTGAAAGGGAACATGAAGTTGTATTGGTGTGTTGTCATCATGTATGTCACGTCTGTATACGAAAAGGTATCGATGAGCCTTGTAAAACGTGCGGTGACAATATTGGAAATCGTTCGTTTTCTTTTAAGACAATGACGGATTTTATTAACCACGTGTTAGTAGAACGTCCTGTCTTTCAGAAAATCCTGGTGATCGCACATAACGCATCGAGATACGATGGTCTCTTCTGTCTTAGAACTCTAATAGATGACCAGCATATTGTACCTAGTGTTCTTATTCAGGGTCAAAAGATTTTTAATATTAACATAGGTAACCGTATCTTTTTTCGCGACTTTTTCCTCTATATTGGTGCTAAATTATCCAAATTACCGAAAACGTTAGGCCTTAGTCAAAATTTAAAGAAGGGAGATTTCCCATATTTGTTTAATACTGAAGAAAATCAAAATTATGTCGGTCCCTACCCTCCGCTTAAGTACTATGACCCTGAGGGACGAAGCACAGAAGAAAGAAAACAATTGGAAGCCTGGCACCAAGAACGTGCGGAAAGTGGCGAGGAGTTTAACCTGCAGAAGGATATGTTGGCTTATTGTAAAAATGATGTTAGAATTCTAACAGAAGCGGTCATCAAGTTTAGCGATATTATTGAAGAGAAAACGGAGGGTTTGCAATGTTTCATAACATCATCAACCATTGCAAGTCTTGCAATGCGTACATATCGTACCTTGCACTTACCGGAAAATACTATTCCTATCATTCCCGCGTTGGGATTTCATCATAAGACCAAGTATAGTACAAAAGCTATGCAATGGCTTATGTATATGGAAGACCAATTAGGGATAGAAATCCAGCATGCTAGGAGAGGTGGGGAAAAGTATATTGGTAGGTACAAGGTCGATGGATGGCACGAAGGACTCAACGCTGCCTTCGAGTATTACGGATGTTTTTTCCATGCCTGCCGCCATTGTTTTCCCTTTAACCGTGACGCGGTTTTGCACGATGCACAAGATTCGTACAATACGATGGAAAAACGATATGAGCAAACCATGCGCCGCCGTAAGTACCTGAAAAGTATAGGTGTAAACCTATATGAAATATGGGAATGTTCTTGGGATAATAAGATAAAGACGGACAAGGAAGTGCAAAAGTTTGTTAAAGAACGTTGTACTAATCTACCTGATTTTCTTATTCCTAAGAACTGTTACAACGGTGGTCGCACGGAGGTCTTTCGTTCTTACGTCAATTGTACGAGTAATGAGCGTATATCTTATGCCGATGTAACGAGCCTTTACCCTTGGGTAATGGCACGTAAACCTATGCCGGTTAAATCACCTAAGATTCACACGGGACCGGACTTTCCAGATGTGGAAAGTATTCACGGTGTAGTCAAATGCACAATTGTCCCTGCAAAGGACCTCTATTTTCCGATCTTACCATACGTTGCGGGAGGTCGATTACTTTTCGGCCTTTGCCGCACATGTATGGAAGAAGAAAACATTAATGAATGTACTCATAGTGATGCTGAGTGTGCTCTCACAGGAACATTTTGCACTCCAGAGTTACACCTTGCTCTTAAAAAAGGTTACAAAATAATCGATATACATGAGATATGGGAATTTGAACTCTTAGATCCTGAAGAGGGGAATTCAGGTGGACTGTTCGGGAGCTATGTGAATTCCTTCCTTCAGATGAAGCAGGAAGCCTCTGGTTTTCCTGCTTACTGTACCACTGAAGAAGACAAACATAAATATATCGAAGAATATTATGCACATGAAGGCATACGATTAAATTATGATAATATTAGGACGAACCCTGGATTGAGGCAATGTGCGAAACTATACCTCAATTCATTGTATGGAAAGTGGGGGCAACGCACAGATATGACACAGAGTATAATTGTTAGTGATGAGGTCACATTTCTTAGGTATTTAACTACGGCAAGGTATGAAATTCAAAGTGTGGTACCAATTGATGATGACCATCTCATTGTCACATACAGAGACATTGAAAACGAAAACGTTCCGTTAGCGTTTTCTAATGTGATACTAGCCGCATTTATTACTTCGTGGGCTAGACTTAGACTTTACGAACTACTGACGACTGTAGGACCTGACAGAGCAATTTACTGTGACACTGACAGTATCATGTATCTACAGAAAAAAGATGAGGAACCCTTGTTACCGCTCGGAAACTATTTGGGTGATCTTACAAATGAAATTCCTGAAGGTTGGGAGTTTACAACCTTTATAGGTCTTGGCTGTAAAAACTACGCCATGCGGCTAACAAATGCCCAAGGGGATGTTCGCGATATATTCAAAATTAGGGGGATAACACTAAACGATAGAACCTCTCAAAAAATTAACTTTGAGAGTTTCTATAAATTAGTGTCTGGACAATTAGAGTCCACAGTAATAGAGAACCCAAACAGTATCGTTCGTAGACCGGGGTTCCGTATCTTTAGCTGTAGAGAAACAAAGACACACCGTGAGGTCAACAAAAAACGAAAACGTATTGACGAACCTGACGTAACTGACGATGAACCAATACAAAAACGTGCAAGTGTACCTTACGGTTATAGACCCACGAATGAATGAATGTGAGTTGTATGAATGTCTCTTTTTTTTTAACCTGCTCGTATGCACAGCATAACCGTTCTTAAAAATATTTAATTTATTCGTAATTTATTTTAATTTATTCATAATTTATTTTTTTTTCATTTCAAGCTTTAATTTTATATACCAGTGATTTTTTTTTCATTTCAAGTTTTAATTTTATATCCCAGTGATTTTTTATCCGTTTCATTAGTATGTATACTCCGAACAATCAACGATTGTGAAAATATTAAAATTCACATGTTTGAAAATATGTAAATGTATGAGTGTGAGTGTGTATATAAAGCAAAGTCTCTATTGTATGCATTCATTTGATTACAAGATGTTAAAGTTTCAACATCCCTCTACTATTTTAATTGCGGGTCCTTCAAGGGCTGGTAAAACTTGTTTTGTAAATCGTTTACTTAATGAATGTGATCAAATGTTTAGTATAAAATTTAATGATATTGTTTAGTGTTATGGTGCAGTAATACCAAAATTAGATGCAAATGCAAAAATACGTTTTGTAGAGGGAATACCTGACATGAATAATTTTGAAATTAAAGAAAATTCATTATTAATACTTGATGATTTAATGTCGGAAACTAATGGCGATGTTGCTAATTTATTTACAAAGTATGCACATCATAAAAAGTTAACTGTAATATTTATTATTCAAAATTTATTTCCAAAAGGAAAACATGCACGTGATATTAGTTTAAATGCACATTATATTATAGTATTTAAAAATCCACGTGATAAATTACAAATACAATATTTAGCAAGGCAAATTATGCCTCGGTATAGTAAAGAAGTCGTGAGTGTGTTCGAAGAGGTAACACGGGAGCCTCACACTTATTTATTATTTGACTTGACACAAAAAACAAACGATGCATTGCGAATACGTACAAATATTTTTCCGAATGAAATCATGCATGTGTACGCTAACGTAAAAGACATGCATACAGAAATTTTTGTTTAGTCGACATCAAGATGTTGAAGGTGAAACAACACTACAGCACGCTCCGTGCTCTGTGCAAATGCAAAAATGCAAAACGAAAACAAATTTTACAAAATGCTTCAGGGGATTTAATAAGAACAATATCTCAAGTAGCTAAAAACACAATAAAAGGAAACATTCCTTTAAATTCTCGTCAGAAGCAACGTTTACGTAGACATAAAAAGATCTTACGTGCTCTATCTCAGCAGCGTACTGCATTAAATAAAAAGAAGAAGTTGTTACTACAAAAAGGTGGTGCGCTTTTACCGTTAATCTTGGGACCACTTCTTGCAGCAGTAGGAAGTAGTATTTTCAGTCGTTAAATATGTCAGAATTACGTAAAATGATTTTAGTTCCTGAAAATGCTGTACATGAAATTCAATCAAATCTTAAATCCATAGATTCACATCAGTCACGTTTAGATGAAGAAATGAATAATATCTTAAAACGTCGTGATCTTAGTGTACAACAAAAGTGGAAATTATATCAACAAGCTTTGCATCGTTATTTACAGTATACATCTTCTTCTTCACATAAGCCTATTACTTTACCTATCATTCAAGAAGAAGAAGAAGAAAAATTATCATCAAGTTCCAAACAAGATAGCAATACTTCTATTTTACCATTTGTATCAGACATTTTACAATCAGTACCGAAAACACTTCGTAGGAAAACAGATCTATTATTAAAACAGTTGACAAGTTCTGATAAAATTCAGTGGGATAAGTCTGGCATTGTACGTATTCAAGGAAAAACAATACCAGGTTCAAATATTATAGATTTAGTAAATGATGTTGTTCGTACAAGAAAATATTCAAGAAATCCTTTAGGTATTCATGAATTTAAAAATTTATTAGAAGATCTTAATGTTCCTAAAGAATTTATTGGTACACCTATTAGCACACCAGCATCAAAAGTAAATAGTAGTAGTAGTAGTAGTAGACAACGTATTCGTAAAGTAAGAAAATCTACTAGTCCTGCAGTAGTTGCTAATTTATTTAAACAGTGGAAAGAATATAGTATGTAAAAATGACAAAATTATCAAAAATATATTATGATTATTCAAATCCTGATTCTTTATCAAGTATACAAACATTACAACGCAAAACAAAGTTATCTAAAAAGAAAATTAAAAATTGGTTAGCTTCTCAAGATGCTTATACATTACATGCACCAGCTCGTAAAGTTTTTGAACGTAAAAAGTATTATGTTAGTGCACCAAATGAAACATTACAAATGGATTTAGCAGATATGCAAAATATTGCAAAGTATAATAATAATTATAAATATATATTATGTTGTATTGATATTTTTTCACGTTATGCATATTGTGTTCCGTTAAAAACAAAGAAAGGCCCTGAAATGGTAAAAGCAATAACAAAAATTTTTAAAAATTTCAAGTTACCCGTGTTTAACGTACAAACAGATTTAGGCGGTGAATTTTATAATCGTCATGTAAAACAATTGTTTAAAGAATATAAAATTAATCATTATAGTGTTCATTCCGAAATTAAATGCGCGTTAGCAGAACGTTTTATACGGACATTAAAAGAAAGATTGTATCGTTATTTTACTGCAAAGAATACTTATCGTTATATTAATGTATTAGATCAAATTGTAAAAAATTATAATCATTCATACCATTCAAGTATTAAAATGGCACCTGCACAAGTAAATGATTCCAATGTAAATCAAGTGTGGGAGACATTATACGGAAATAAAAATAATAAAAAGAATATAACATGTAAATTTAATGAGGGTGATTATGTACGTGTTAGTAAGTATAAACATGTATTAGAAAAAGGATATTTACCTAAATGGTCACAAGAAATATTTATTGTTGACAAATGTATTAAGTCAGATCCTGTCACTTACAAATTAAAAGATTGGAACGGTGAAGAAATTAAAGGAATATTTTATGCACAAGAATTACAAAAAGTAATTATAAATTCAAAGAAAACATATCTCATTGAAAAAGTATTAAAACGTAAAAAAGGGTGGATGTATGTAAAATGGTTAGGATATCCATCAAGTATGAATTCGTGGATTAGATCAGATTCTATTCAGTCTGCAAAATGAATTCGAACTTTACACACGACTTTTACGTTACTCTTCCTTCAAATGCAAGTAGCAATCTTTTTGATAATAATACCACATCATCATTTCGAGTTAAATTGGCACAACCTATTGATTTAAGTGATGGGGAATGGGGTGTTGCATTAACACAAATTAATATTCCGTGGAGTTTTTACAATGTTGGTGAAAATGAAGAAATTATAATTACTAATGTTATCGATGATAAAGTTGAACGCTACCATGTTCCAATAACACCGGGATATTATTCATCAATTGAATCAATTCTACAATTAATTCCTGAAAATGTTCGTATGTTACACTATTTACAAAATAAAAATCAAATTGTTATTAAACATTCTTTAAAATTAGAAGATCAATGTATGATTGATGTTAAAAATGTTATATACACAAAAGTTAAAAATGTTGAATTAATATTAGCACGTGGAAAATTTCCATGTGATTTAGATTATAATATTCCCAATACAATTAATGTTTGCATTGATATTGTAAAACAACAACAAAATATAGGTCCATTAGTTCGAAAACTTAGTGCATATAATGTACAACACGGTCATGTAAAATCTTTTGTATTTCACACACCACATTATGTTAAAGTTGAAAAGAAATATTTTGATACAATAGAAGTAAACTTAAAAGATGAACACGGGTTAAAATTACCATTTCGTTTTGGAACTTCAAACCTAACACTTCACTTTAAACGAAAATGATTTCTGAAAGTATTGATGATAGTTTTTACATTACATTAGTTTCAAATGCTAGTGCTGATGTATATCCTACAAATAGTCCAACACATTTTATTAATCAATTAAAAAATAATATTCGTTTATCAGAATCCGATTGGTATGTAGGATTAAGTGAAGTACATATTCCATTAACATGTTATAATGTTACCGCGGGTGAAAACGTTGTATGGTACAAATTTAAAAATGCAGAACCTATGAAAAGTAAAATTCTTGTTGGATATTATCCATCCATTCATCATTTACTAGAAGAATTAAACGCAATATCGAATTTTATAAAATTTAGTTTTTCAAATGTTGTACATGTTGAATGTGATGAACATGTAGAATCAGTTACATTGTCGCCTACATTAGCTTTACAATTAGGTTTTTCTGAAAAATCAGATCTTGTAAAAGAATCTCACGGATTTAAACAACCATACATAGATATCGGATATCCACATCAAATTTTTATTTATACAGATATTATACAATATCAATTTTTAGGTGATACAAAAGCACCATTATTACGTATAGCAACAATCTCTGATATTAAATATGGAAAAGTTCAAACAATTACATTTGAAGATATTCATTATATGCCACTTGCAAAATTTTGTTTTAACACTATTGAAATACTATTAAAAGATCATGCAGGGCGAAATTTGCCATTTCGTTCTGGGACACTGACCGTAACACTACATTTTAAACGCTCTCCGGCATCTTCTAAATAATAATAATAATAATAATAATAAAAAAAAAATGAGAGCAAGACGTGTTACTTATCATCGTGGGCGCGGAATACCATATTTTTCAGGACCTGTATATCAAAGGGGACATGGTATAGGTAGTTTCTTTAAAGGATTATTCCGTTTTGCTTTACCATTTCTTAAACAAGGTGCAAAAACTGTAGGACGTCAAGCATTACAAACCGGTATGCAAGTTGCGGGTGATGTATTAGAAAATCGACCATTTAAAGAATCGGTTCGTGCACGTGTAAAAGAAGCTGGTAATAGTTTAAAGACAAAAGCAATTAATAAAGTTGGACAGTTGCTAACTGGTAACGGCAAGAGACGGTCACGCAAGAGGAAAGCTCCTGCAATTGTAAAGTTTGGACCACCAACAAAACGTAAACATATACAGGACATCTTTTCATAATGGCGTTCCTAAATTCAAATAGTTTTGAATGTTGTACCAATGAATTTGATTTCTTTTCTATACCAATGACACAAACAGCTATTGAAGCAACTACAAATGCTGAATATCGTCCTATTTCTACATTAACCTCAGAAGGACCTATTGAATTTGTTATTCCGGGAGAAACAGGTGAATTTATTCATCCTGCATATCTATATCTTTATGTACGTTGTAAAATTACTAAAGCTGATGGTACAACTTTAGCTAACGATGATGTTGTCGCACCCGTAAATAATTTCTTACATTCTTTATTTAGTCAAATTGATATTTCGTTAAATGATAAATTAATTAGTTCTTCATCAGGATCTTATCCTTATCGTGCATACATTGAAACATTATTAAATTATTCTCATGATGCTTCTCAAACACATTTAGCATGTGCCATGTGGCATAAAGATACTGCAAAAAATTTTAATAAATTAGATAATACAAATGCTGGTTTTCAAAAACGTGCTAATAAGGTGAAAAATAGTAAATCTTTTGAAATGTATGGTCGTCTTCATACGGATATTGTAAGTTTAGATCGTATGCTTCCTAACAAAGTAAGTTTGCGTGTAAAACTACATCGTAGTAAAGATAATTTTTGCTTAATGTCTGCTGAAAATACAAGTTATAAAGTTGCACTTGAGGAAATTATTCTTCATGTACGACGTATTGATGTAGCTGCAGATTTAGCTATGCAATTAAATACACGAATGGGTTCGGAAACAGCCAAGTTACCTCTGACGAGAGTGGAAACAAGATCTTATACTATACCTGCACAAGTAAAGTCTTACAGCCTTGATAATCTTTTCCTGGGTAATGTTCCTAAAGGCCTGATTATTGGTTTCATCTCCAACACAGCCTTCAATGGGAAATCACATCTTAATCCCTTTGAATTTCGAAACTTTAACGTTAACAAACTGCAATTACAAGTCGGTTCAAAATCATTTCCTCCCAACCCCCTCACACCTGATTTTAATAATAATTTATACCTTCTAAGTTACTATACTTTGATTTCAGGTACTGGTATATATTATCAAAATTATTCACATACTGTTACTCTTGATGAGTATCCAAACGGATATGCTCTGTATGCATTTATTCTATCTCCAACAGTAACTTTAGACGATAACACGTGGGATGTAGTACGCGATTCCCCTGTAAATTTAAAAGTATCATTTTCAGAAACTTTAACTGAACCTGTTACATGCATTGTGTACGCACAATTCGATTCTTTAGCACAAATAGACAAAGACAGAAATATTTATACTGATAACACCTTCTAATTTATTTAGTTGAGTACAATGCGGGTTGTTGTTCACTTCTCGGCGTATCATGATAACGAAGATGAGTTTATTATAAAAGAGCTAGCCATTGTAAATCCTGACGTTCCCTTTTTTCAAAATTGGGTTTTTAAACCACCATTTCCTTTAAATAACTTATCTGAGCCAATCATAAGCACAAACAAATATCTAGGTGAGAATGTGTATGGCATTACCTGGCACGAAGGGGATGTAGAATATTCACATCTTAAGGAAATTCTTCAAACATATTGTTCAAATACTACAACCATATACACATACGGAATAAATAGAAAGTGTTTTCTTCAAGAAATTCTTCAAAGAGAAGTTACAAATTTGGAAGAAATAAACTGTCCAAAGTATACTGCATTAAGTTTTCACGTTCATCGGTGTGCACATAATAAGCATCGTTTCGGACAATATAGATGTACTGTTCATGAAGCATTACTGTATAGTGAATATGTGAAAGTGTATGATTATGTGTTACATGTAAATAACAGTGATAATTACATACCTACTACAATTAAAAATAATCTTTATCATGTATAGTGATGAATTATTAAAAGTGTTACTAACTGATAAAGTGACTGGTGCAAGTGTTACTGGAATTTACCCTATTGACAAACTTCCTGTAACGGTAAAACCTCCTGCGGCACTTGTGATTAATCTTGATACATCTGATTCTGCTGGTTCCCACTGGGTTGCAGTGTACATCAATAAGAAAAAACATGGATACTACTTTGATAGTCTTGCTATGGACATTCCCAAGGAAATAAAAAACTTTTTGTCGAAAAATACTAAAATGTACTTTACAAATATTCAACAATATCAACATGATAATTCTGTGTTATGTGGTTATTTTGTCTTATATTTTCTGCATCATATTATTCGCACTCAATCATTTGAAAAGTGTTTAAAATTGTTTAACAAGAAAATTTTGAAAAAGAATGATGCTATTGTTTATAAACATGTAAACAAATTTTTAAAAAGAAAACACAAATAATTTTTTTTTTAATTTTTTTTTATTTATTTTTTTTAAATTTACATTTTTAATTTACAATAAATTTTTTAAACTTACACCCATGCATTTTATTTACAATTCCTCATTACAATCTTGATAATGCATTAGTTAATGCTGTTGATCTTTCATATTTCCACCAATAATTCAACTGTTGTGCATTACGATATGCACATCCTGATTTCTTTACAATACTTGTGTGAAAAGAACAATATTCATTAAATGTATTTCCACATAATTCATTTAATGAAGGACAATGTTTTGTTTCTAAATCAATGACATTATCTAATGCAAATATTCTTTTAATCCAAAGAGATTTCTCTAAACCTTTACAATAAAAGGTTGAATTCTTTGCGCATAATTGATATACAAGGTTTCGTATGCATGATACAGTATATCCAGTTTTGCTATCCCATTTCAATCCATGCAAATTTAATGTTAACCAGTCAATTTGTTTTTGACATCCTAGTGATAATAAATTATATTCAACTGGTGATTTTACCAAGCAATGGAAATTTACTGTATCATCGCATGCAGTTAAACAAAACTCACGAATAATAAATTCGTTATCAGACATTTTAAAACCTTGAATATCAATAATATACTGATTTACACATGGTGAAATTTCATTTGTATGAAAAATAAAAAACGGAATTATCTGTCCAACAAATTCTGTATTTTGTAAAAGATCACAAGTTTTTTGCATAAAGCATCGAAATGAGATTTCACTATGTTCTTGTTCAAACACTTCAAAGAGTTCACTAAGAGTTTTGTCAAGAGATAAATACTTCACTGCAAATGATCCAGTATTATGAAAATGTCTACATTCATGAGGAAGATGTAACTTGCATTCCACGCATTCCATTGGATTATTGTTGTGTAAGTATACTTTTATAGTTTTTAATACACAGTTTACATTAATGTTTTCACCATTACATAACACACATGAGACACTAGCACTATTCGAATACATTTTTTCAATCTGAAATATTCGCTTTCCGTTTGTCTTTTCTTATGAAGATCTCTAGTAATTCCGGTAAATAGTCTGTATCACTTAATAATTCCACATAGGCGTCATAAAATTTTTCTCTTGTTAATAGTCCGATAATATGCGTGTTTGCGTACAAATAAAACACATCATCTTCAACACTAGGACTTGCTATAATACTCCAAGCACGGATTTCCAATAATTCTGGACGCGTCGTCATACAATCATGATCAAAATCATGATTAGATCCTGTCGTACATCCCTCACATATTAGTGTTTCATTAAAATTCCATTTTTCAATAGCCTTCTTTATACATTCGCGATCCACTTTTTCACTATTACAACAACAATCTAAAGCCCAAAATCGTGATGTTCTTGATAATACAATTGGTGATGATGGCGGTGTTGATGAAACTGTTAGCGCTGGTGAATCTAATGCATCAAAATCAAATTCTTCATCTGACGATGATTCGTATATTTCTGTTTCAGCATCAGATATTGCTTCAATATTGCTATTGCAAAGATCCTTCTTCTCATACGACTGCATGATGTATCTTTATATATTTTGTCTCTTATAACCTGTATTTAAAGTATTTTCATACCCGCAAGGTAATCACGTGTTCGGCATTCCCAACATTAAAGTTATTTTTATTAGTTTGTCCCCAATTTGTGATGATTATCTCCCACGTTTGCAATCTTCCTTTTGTTCACCTACCGTGGCGCCAAAGTTATTTCTATCAGTCTGGCGGTATTCTGTAATGGTTACCAAACGTGTCAATGGTCTTCCTTTGTATTAAAATTCCAGTTTTAGCAATCACACATCATCACTCTTACCCAACCGGTTTTCCAAAAGCGCGCGAAAAGTTCAGTTCATGTCTTAAGTTCATCAGCAACAGACGTACGGAAACCACGCTCTGTATATGTACCATCATAGTGTATCATACCGTGCACGAAGTTTTACCACGTTCACAACATAGTTGCTTTTAGGAGTATGCTCTGGCATACGAACCATTAAAAATAAAAAGCGAAAGAATGAAAAAGATACGATCCAACAAATTGAAAAGTCACGTATGAATAAATATTTCCCTCCCATCATACAGTATTCAGCTCCAATAATAAGGGTCCCGGGTTCAATCCCAGTGCGTATCACACATTATAAGTGTTCTTACCTTCTAATAAAATGGTTTCCTCCCACTTTATGAGATTTCATAAAAATCAAACCGTTAAATGTATATTGTACGTGTAATCTTTTATTCTCTCAAAATGACGTATCAACAGATTTAATTCAATTTTCCATTATTATTTTTAAAAATAGCCAGTATAGAAAGACACGCATACAAACTCAAAAAAGACCTTTCCATGTCATCACAACTAAAAACAGAAATATAACAACTTTCCAATACACGTAAACAGGTCAACAAACCCTAATGACCTAACCCAACCCGATGCCAACACAGCATAGTACTTTCTATATTAATTATAGTACCTAACGGTACCTGTAGAATACTTTGTCTGCTTCTACTACGGGATTGTGGTATTGCCTGGTAACTACAGATGTTCTATAGCAACGAGATTACGGTATTGCCTGATAACTACAGAAGTTCTATAGTAATGGGATTATGGTATTGTCTGATAAATTTCAGAAGGCTATCGAACAAAATGTTGAAAATGTGATTTCATAATATTGTTTTCAAATCACAATAAATGAATTCTCAATTTTGACTACAAAAAGCAGAACCCTTTTTAGGTAACCTGATATATAAATGCTCCTCAATATCTTTTACCCTTTTGGCTGTGATACTTGTTGACAGATGGACGAACGGACACAGTTGCTCTACAAGACCTGCCATTAATGAAGATAAGATTATTTTTTTTTAATCCCAAACTAATTTAATGCTGAAAAAGATCGAAAACAATCCAAGTATCACAACGTAATATAATACCGGTATATTGGATTAACGAAGAAGTTGGTCAAGTGCTACATATGGAGTACATATGGAGTGCTACATTGGGCTATGTTGTTCAGAGACTTGGACATTGCGGAAGTTAGAGAAGAAATATTTAGAGCTTCGAAGTGTGTTGTTGGAGGAAAATGGAAAAGATAAAATGTACAGAGAGAGCAACAAAAGACGACGTTTTAAAACGGATAGGAGAGAAAAGGACACTTTAATCCAGCATCCTTCGTAGAAAGGCCAATTGGATTGGACATATCTTGCGAAGAAATTGTCTTCTTCATACCGCCATAGAAGAAACGATGGAAGGAAATCGAGGAATAGAAACAACAAGAACAAAACTGATCAACGATTTGAAGAATATAATAAAATATTGGGAATTAAAAAAGGAAGCTGAAGATCGAGAAATATCCGCGTTACCAAAAGGCAAAATACTTAATAATAACAATAATATAGCACTGATATTTAGAATATATTATCCTACCTTGCCCTAATTACTGTAAAATCTGAATACTATGTCTTATCTCTAGAATAGTAAATTTACAACTTACCAGAGGCATGAAAACACATTGGCTGATAAATCCAATGACTGGCCCGATGGGTCTACGGATTGTCTTCTTCAAAATCTCCCAGTCTAACGCACAGCCCATATTGATGTAAATGATAGAAGCGAGAATAGCAACACTATAATTAAATATTTTATCAATTGTCTTTTTCTCGCGGATTACTTTAACTTTCACTTCACCACTCTCTTTTACCAATTTTTGCTGTTTATCAAAGAGCCGTAGCTTCACAGATGCATAGCCTAAGAAATTACCAGTGACATTGAAGGCTGATGACCATAGTCCGTCTCCAAACGGCTCCGTACGAAGAATATACGTCCGATGATCAGGGATAGATGCCACTATTTCTTTATCACTCACAACTTTCGCTACACAATTTTCGATTTCATCGTCGGTTAAGTCGCTGGTGTTGAAGTTGACTGTAGCCGTGTTTCCTTCTACCAAGCGAGCTACTTCTTCAGGACTGAATGTGACATTCCAAGTGGATGCAGCAGCTGCAGAAATCACTCCACACGACAACATCCATAGTGGGCCCAAAATTAAGGCGTACAGCAGAAGTAAATGGAAAGGCCAAAGCGGGCACATGGTCAAATCTGGAAAAGACAAAGCATTGGTATTTAGAATACTCAGTATGTAAAATACTCTTTTTTCACTTATGCCAATATACCATAGATTTATACACGACTGAATATAAACAGAGTTTTAGTCCAAAATTCAATTGTGAAATGTTAAGGAGTGGCTTAAATTCGCAACTTTAAAAATTGGGGGGCGCGCGGTGGCTCAGTGGTAGAGCGTTCACCTCTGGTGCTTGGGGTCCCGGGTTCGATCCCAGCCCCCCCCCCCAAGTGAACTTTGTGGGACAAACACCGTGTGCGTGGGTTTCCTCGGGGTTCTCCCGTTTCCTCACACTTTCTTCATTCCACCATTTCATTCATTACTCATCATCACCATCTCCTTTAGCCTAACCGGCATAATAGTGGGACGTAAAACAGATTTTATTTCATTAATTTCATTTAAAAATTGGCTTTTGCGATGTTTGGTCGTAATGAATCAATCTTTTTCAGTGTTTGGCATACTAACTGTGAAATTTAAAATCTTACGAAACACCTAAAAATAAAATTATGTAAATTGTGAGAACGCTGTAATTAGAACTACCAAAAATGATTCCTGTAAAGTTATACCACAACAGGAAAGCAACAATCACTTTTAAAATTTCTTTGAAATATGCCATTTTAAGCATATAGCAATCTATATCCATGTTTTTCGTATCTCCGGAACAATTTAGGATATACGAGGGTCATCAGAAAATAAAGACCGTTTAGTTTTAGAAAATAAAAAAATATTTATTCGAAAAACCAATTCTTTTACTTACCTGAAGCTTCTTTCACTTGTCTACATAAACATCACCTTCATTTAAACATTTGTCAAATTTGTTCACGAGCTTCAGAATTCCAATTCATTACGTCAGCTGGTCACTGCATTCTCCAACTTTTCATCACTTCCAAAACTTTTACCGTCCAGGAACTCTTTCTCCTTAGCAAAAAGGTGGAAATCGCTAGGAGCAAGGTCTGGAAATGCACGAGCGGGCTTTTATTTAAATGCACTGACCATCTGGCTTAATGAATTAGCGGCAGAAGAGTATAACATAGGAATTCTGAAGTTTGTGAATAGACACGACAAATGCTTAAATAAAGGTAATTATTATGTACAGAAGTGTGTAGATTATGCAGAAAGTGATTATGTAGAGTGTGTAGTAACAGATGTTTTTTTTTTCCACTAAATATTATGATTTTCATTTTGTAAAACTAAACTATCTTTATTTTGTAGATGACCCTCGTATTATTCCAAACGACATTTAAATCTTTACGTCTTTTGAAAATCATCTGAGGGATGTGATGTGCCATTTATCTAAGCACTTTTCTTTTTTCAAAGTACAACATAATCACAGTATTCGACACTAAGATATTTTGGACTATGCGCGTTTACGCTACCCATCTCACTTGGATTATTAGGTGTTGCACAGGCTTCCAAAATTCGGATACTTGTTGATATTGTAGCGTCTTTATTTTGTAACACTGAATAATAAATGTTGGATTGACAACACTGTTAATTCGTTGATACTGCACTGTGAAATTATTTTCCTTTGTTGATATTTACTTCGTAGAAAACTCATAATTTATTTCATAAACAAACACTGTCGATTATCAAGTAATGTTCCTACTCTATAAGGATATAGTGGTTGAAATCGGAAGTGATTACATCTACAATAAGTACTGCCATCTACATTTTCAGTAAAAATCACGGATGTTATAAATAGAAAATCTGCCCATATGTATCTTCATCCTATTAAATCGATGGAACCCCCCCCCCCCCAAAAAAAAAAAACGTGCATCGGCACGACTGATTGGCTACTCTCGTTTCTGCCATCGTCTGATTGACTACTTTCGTTTCCGCCATGATTGTTGGCTCAAAACATTGCGATCCTATTGGGCGGAGTGGGCAGAGTAGGGGTGGCGAAACTGTGACGAATGGCTTCAAGATTTTGTCGTAAGGGCAGATCCTCTATTTTATAAGATCCTTGGTAAAAATTATATAAATTTGATCGTTATTACAAGAAAAGTGTAGTACGTATGAAGTATAACACCAAATCTTTATACATTAGGGTCTATAGTTTTATTAAGAAAGTGTACAAACGTATGTTGAATTATGTGGTTTGGGGAAGGCGGACCAGGTACATATCCCGTGTGGGTGCGCCAGGGAAAGGGACTTGGGAATCAGAAAGCATTTCCAGGTGCGTCAGTGATCCTTGTGCCCCGTTCAGTCAACCTCTATTTCATGTACGAGTATCACCGAAGTTTACTACTGTCTGGCTCAAATTTCTTGACGTTTAAGGCGTGCCCTCTTTTTCCCAACACCCAATGAAAGTTACGCAAGGTCCTTTAATAGTCGATGCTTTGGAGAAACATTATTTGCACTTAGAACTATCTTTGTTCATAGAATGTTAGTATATATTTAGGGGAAAAGAAAATCGTTTCTAAATAATTAGGGGAGAAAACCATTATTCTACGTACAGTGGATCATTATTTTATTTTAAGTGTGTTTCTTCATATACAAGTCAATCTAAATCAGTGTTTATTCTTTCACCTTCTTATTTTGAAGCGTTTACTTCGTTCTTCCGTCTGCGTTTCACGTTATACTTGTACTCGAAAGGAAATAAAATCTGACAACGTCGCTCTTACATGCCATTGACTTTCGCCAAACGTCCAGAGGTTTGAGCCGGACAATAGTTGGTAAAATTCTAAAGCTTAATACCAATGATTTCGTGTTGTAGGAGAAAATTGTTTCGGATGTATAATAATGTATGTGAGTGATAATAGTTGCTGTTATAATTGTCGCAATAAATGTAGATATTGGAATAAGTCTATCATGCGACTACAGTTGCATTTTTAACATATACGTTGGCAACACTACCTCCAATCAAGTAGGAAATAAAAGATGTCTGCTGGGCAGGTTCACACGAGATCTCAAGTGTAATATTTCCGCCTTCAGGAGAGGAAAGCGGTGCAGGTAAACAAGTACCGTGTCACAGTGTACATCATACGAAGGAGTTTGATTGAAAGTTATTTAGTTTCGTTTGAGCGTTGTATTCCACGGACATATTACTATTTTGTTTTCTGAGCATCACATTAACCCGCTAATCTAAACAGCACAGCGGGTGGTCTATCAAGCAAGGATAATATCCATAATTACTTCCGTAAGAACAAGTATATAGGCACTGTTATATAGATAAAGGTAAAACGTAAATACTACGATATTCAGTGCCATAAAGACATACGTTCTTTACCTATCTAGTATTGGTAATATTAAATGACTTGGTTTTAGTTTAGCGTCCCTTTCAGCAGCGAGGCTATATGAGACGTGCACCTACTGATTAACGTGGAATCCGAACCACATGAGGAATATTAAAGTCTCTTGATTAAATAAATTTTCTGACACCAAAGTATGAGTCGAAATATGAATTTAATAATTTTTCAGTGTACATTAAGGAAAAGTAAAGTGTTTGGTGTAATGTACGAAAGGAACATATTATCTCATTGATCTGCGATTTACACGGCTTCCCTCTTCTATAACGGTTCGTCCTCGTATAGCGATGAGACTCGACGTGAAGTCCACTGAAATCACTGTTTCCAGGAGAACTTACACATTAGATAGACGGAAATAGGACAGGTTGAGTTCAGAATTAGCGTTACTGCCTGACTCTGAAAGGTTTGTGGTGTTGGTCTACTAGCATTCGGTCTACTACAGACCGAATGTCTGAAAGTAGGAAGTTTTTAGCAGATGCGCATTCAGAATTTTTTGTTGGGAGGGGTCCACATTTTTTGTGGAGGAGGGGGATGCAATACGTGAATGTCATATTAATACTGTCTTATTCTGCAGCCGAAAAGATAAGTGATTTGTAATTTACCAAGCGAAGTAGTTCAAGTGGTAGAGCGTTGGCTTCGCTTTCGGAAGGTCGTGGGTTCGAATCCCGCTGCCGACCATCCTGACTGAGGTTTTCCAGGGTTTCCCTCAGTCCTACCAGGCAAATGCCGGGATGGTACCTACTAAACAGGCCCTGGCCGATACCCTCCCAAATCCTTTCCATTGTTATTGTTGTTGTTAGATATCCAGTGTAAAGTGGCCTCTGAGGTGTATCTGGTGATTGTTAAATAAATAAATAAATAAAAATAAAATTACTGCCATCTATATTCTCAGAAAATGTGATAGAACTAGATTATTTTTATAAGAAAATGTAAAGTATAGATGAGATTTAACATAAAATCTTTAGGCTACATCAATCATTTCTCTGTTGTTATGTTATAACACGAAAGTGTAAAAATGTTGGTCGAGTTACTACGAAGTTTTAGTGTGTCTGGACCTCCGTCTATATACCACGAAAGAGACGGTACTAAAAACCTGGAAAAGTAGTGGTGCTTCAGATCTGAAGTCTCGAAGTGTCCAGAAAAATATCAGTTTGAGACCAATACAATAAAACGACCACCGGCATTATGTAACTAGGAAGTTATTACAGTTTGTTGCAATCTGATACATGTATTACATGACGTAGAGGTTATACAATGGACAAAAACAACGTAACTCACATTTGTAGGCATAAGGCTATTCTCTTCCTGCTTGTGTGACTGATCTGACCAGTAGATAGAAAAACAAAAACAAATACACAAGAGAGAAATAAACATGAAAGATTTTGATTAAGAACATTAAAATTATAAAATACCAATTTCCATCTTCTAATTTCTAAGATGGCGTTTCTACAAAATATAAAGCAGGTTTGGTAAACCAAACTGTACAAAAATTACTGTTGGAACTTTAATTCGTATCTAACAACTTTTCAGTTTCAATGGAGCGGTAAGGGCAGAGGTATAATCTTAGGTACTGTGGATCTAGCCTGGGGCCGGGGGGCCTAGGGTTCCCCATTTTTTCAGTGACACAAATAACACTGCTCTGCATTAAAAAAAAAAAGTTTCCATGATTTTGGTTTGAGTGGTGTTTTCTTATAATTTTGAGGTGCTGATTACGAATATAACATCAATTTCCCCCCATCATGTCACGTTTTCCTGGAAATGGGGAGGTATGTTTATATCAATATGTACAAACTACATTACAATATAGAATACATAATATATATTTTTATGTACACTCATATCCAAAATGATTGTCGCATATCTATAACTGTCTTCTTGTAAGAATATAATTTGATAATTATTTTGAAAGGTACTTTTAATACTGATACTATGTGTATAATCGGGAAATGTATATTTGTGGTAAATTTCATAGGAAAAGAATTATAAATACGAAAAAATCTGATTACATATTTGAAATCAGTGTAAAAATCCAGTTCAGAAAATGTTATTTGCTTGAAAACATCAGAATGCATGCAGAGCAGTAATTCAGGGGTATAGAAGCAAAATCTGCTAAATTCATTTTTCAATTTTGTCAGGAGACGAAACAAAAGTAACTCCCTTATGTTTTAGAATTGTTGATTATTTTTTTTTAAGTGGTCACTACTTAATGCAGATGAGTGAAATCTACCACTAAAGAAAATCAATTGTTCAACAATTCTGAAACATAAGGAAGTCACTTTTGTTTCGTCTCCTGACAAAATTGAAAAATGAATTTAGCAGGTTTTGCTTCTATACTCCTGAATTGAAATATTATTTATATATTTTTGAAACGTTATAATAAGCATTACCTTCTATTCTTTTTTTTTTTTTTTTAATTTATGAAACATTATACATTCCTAGTTTCTGTTACCGAAGTGCGTAAACACATTTCAAATTAAAATGATTTGCGTAAATTCATGATATACTTATCATAGTCTAGGTTCTGGCTGGCCCTTCAGTATTTACCCTCTAGATCCGCCACTGATCTTAGGACGCTGAATTCATATACAGTGAAACCATTTTCAAAAGACATCTCTCAATAACTTACACCACCATAATACGGATATATAATATATTTGTACCGGCAAAAGTAAACGTCTTATTATGAGACAAACTTATCTTTTACGGACATGGACGGTCTTCTCTTCTTCCCCAACGTTTTCATGACCATAAACATGAATTATTCTCAATTCATATGTATTTAACATGACAATACTTTCAACAATTCGAAAAAAAATTTGCAAAAAGAGACAAAACGCATGCACTAGTACACAAAATGTATTTGTCATAAGTGGTCTGGTGAGCCGCCACACAGACCATAAACAAACTTTACATGGGGGTTGACATATACTTAAAAATATTATTACTATATACCCCCTACGTACAGTACATTTTGTAGTACCTTCCCATATCAACACATCATTTAGCGATTTTATTTTATTTTATTTTATTTATTTATTTCTTTTTACACAGTGAGATTTCCCGCTAGCCCCGAAAGTTCGAAGACTGACTATAGTATTTCGGTGTTACTCTATAAAAGGGTTTCTCAACCTGGGTTCGCGCAGATAAGCGGAAGAGAGAAATATAATTAGAATATAATACACAAAAAATTAATATTATTTTAAATTTTGTTCTGATAGGCATATTTTTAAACATATTCTATAAAAATATGTCACACAAAATAGGTCTCCTAAACATTTTCAACAGGTGCAGAGTTGTTTAAAAATCAATTTAAACGAAAGAGGTACGATATGAAATAAATTAGAACTATAGCCTATATTGAAATACCAGAAAAATACAAATGCAACAAAACCTGCATATTGAAATACAATTGAAATTGAAAACTAATTAGATACCCGAGCATGGTCTGATTTCACTAGAGCAGCAATGTCCGATTCAATCTTCGTGACGCACATTAAGTCATTTAAAATACTTAAATTTTTAACAACTGTTCAAGTTTTTTAAAACCAAAATTAGAAATTATTTTTTTTTTATCACATGACCCAAAATTAAGCTAGTTATGATGTTTTAAAATTCTCAAATGGCCTCCATTTTGAAACAGTATGACCGATCGGATTCAATATTATTAATATGAATGAGCTGACCAAATTTGGTTTTAATCCATTCGCTTTTAGGAAATTTACCGTATCAATTATATACAAGAAATGGATTCAACTATTATAGAAATAGTTGGATATCGTGAGATTTCAGCAATAGGTATATTAAAAATCCCACACAAGATAACTACAAACCAGAAACTATAAGAGGGTCGCTGCCGAGAGGATGTGATAAAATAGGGGTCGCAATAGGAATTAAGTTGAAAACCACTGTTGTGAGGTATGAGAAACGGGTTTTCATGTTTGTATGTGTTTTTTGTACAATAAAACATTGCTTTTATGCTGAAATATATTTTTTCGCGTGCCTTTTTCAGATTATCCTCGGGTCCCTGCCACCCAATTCTCCGGATAATCGGGGCCGTAGTGCGAAGTGGCAGAAAGACTAGACTAAACATAATTCGATCCAATTCGACCTACTCAATAGTAGCTTGATAAGATAGTAACAATATTCATCTAGAGATTTAATTTCTTTTAAAACACACGCAAATATTACGAAATGATTTTGATTCTTCGACAAACATCAGTGATGCGGAGTAGCTTCACAACCGCTTCAAAACTGCGTAACGTAATTAGCACTTGCCTCAGTTCTTGCGAAATGAAAATTAGCGAAATTGCTTCAGCAATCCCCTTGCGTACACAGAACGGTGAGTAGTAAAAAAGTAACGTTCCCATGGGGACAGTTTAAAGTTACACAATACACGCTCTAATTGCCAAACACGCAATCCGAGCTTTGTTGGTAATTCTAGGATACAGGACGCTGGAAACTAAGATTTTAAATTAAACGGAAGGTAGTATGTTTACAAAGCTAAAGTAATACATTATATTGTTTTCAGGTAACGCCGCCACTATGTTTTCAGAAACTCAAAGCGTGCTTCAGAAAAAAAAATATTACAAACTAATATATTGTCTGATATCTATTTTCAATATCACTCTTTCAACCTGAAATAAGACTTGACTTTGAATTTAACGTCCTGTGCAGCAGCAAGGCTATGTGAGACGTGGACCTACAAATTAACGTAGAATCCGAATCATATGAGCTCACGCTGGGAATCGTTCTTCGGTCTCCCACGTCAGAGGTGCATATGCTAACCGCTTAGCCACGAAGGAGCTCACTTCAAATAAGAATCTAGCTTCTTGATGCTGATACTATAAGAAATAAGGTCCCTTTTACTTACAGACAAGATGTTAGGCAAAATGCCCATTTCATTTGCTTTTGAGTTTAGCGTCTCGTTTGGCAGCGAGGCTATATTAGACGTGGACCTACTGATTAACGTGCAATCAGAACCATATGAACTCCCGCTGGGAATCGAAGACTGTTTCTTAATGTTACAGATATGATAAAAATGGATGAACGTGCCGAAGTTTATTCGGGGAATTTTTACTACTGTTATTAAAATTATTCGAATGTTTGCTTTCAATATTCGAACAATTCTTTGAATAATGGTTACTTTTCGAATTTTCGAAGAATCCATAATTCGAATATTCAAATTGTAACAACGCTAATCTCTACTTCAATTAAAGAACACTTTGTTTTGCCTATTTCGTTCTATATTGCTTCAATGCCTTGTTTGCATTTGCTTCAAAATCAGGTTTCAGAGGAAGTGGTGACAGTGGGAGAGCGCTCACCTCCGGTACGTGAGGTCCCTGGTTCAAACGCTCCTCACACTATGTGGGTTTTGAAGTGTACAAGGACCATGTGCGTGAGCTTTTATCGGAGTTCTACCGTTCCCTTCTACTATCTTCATTTAGCTATTCCATTATTATTATAATTGTTTTTTTCCAGCATCGGAGCATATACGTGGGACGTAAGCAAACTAAATTACGTTTCATTCGGATAACTACGTAGATATTTTGTTCTAATAAAGTTTCTCTCAATTCTAAACTTAGGGTCGAGTTTACGAGTCAAAACAATGGACCCGATTTCAGAAATTTATTCTGTGAAATCTGATAAACGTATGTTATTTTAAGACATGCGCTTCGAAAGGTTAACTTTCAAAGTTTAGTTTCCACTAGTGTTCTCAACCCGTGACCCGAATTGACTGACCCGACCCGACCCGTGATCCGATCCGATTGACCTGACTCGACAACCCGACCCGTTTGAGAGCACTAGTTTCCACGTAGTGTTTCTAGTTTCTACCACTAAGAGTCAGCAGCGAGGAGTTAAAAATGGCGTTGACTGGACAACATGCTACAAAAGGTCAGGAGATAAGAAAACTTTGACAGGTTATCTTTCTTACTACATGTCTCACAATAACATGTTTCTTTGATTTCAAAGAATAATTTTCTCAAATAGGGTCCATCATTAGGGCTTATCTTGTTTATGGAGAGAAATGTGAACGAGTTATTGTGGCTAATAAGGGCTCATATTCAAACATACTGGTTAGGCCAACAAAGAAATACGGAGCAGAAACATGGCCAATAAAGAAAGCAGGGGAAAGAGATTGATGATAATGTTACGCTGAGTGGGATAACAAGAAGAGACATCATGAGAAATTAAAGAGTAAGGGGAACAGCCCAAGTTATACACTAAGAACATTCAACAAAGAAAGACTGAGAAGAAAAGACAACTATGTGATCAGAAAAGTTATGGCGAAGGAATAGGAGACTAGGATTTGGAATTAGATTTCTGAATTTTCGGCATCTGTGGCCAATTAGCGCGTCAGATATGAGGGACGACGTCCCTTGGTGATCAAACTATCCGAGGAAAGGGAAGGAAGGAAGGAAGCGGCTGGAACTTGATTGTTAGGTACCATTTCGGCATTCACTGGCTGTGAATGAGGAAAACCCAGGATGGCTGGCCTGAAAAGGCTTTTACACTTTTTCAACAGAGTGTCCCCACCGGAATCGAACCCGGGACTGCTCGCACCAAAGACGAAAGCGATGAAAACGAAGAGAGGAAAAGGGAACCCAAGAAGAAACTAGATGGATATGGTTAAGAAGGACTTCAGAGAAAAGCTCTAACAGGGGAAGAATTCTGAGACAAAGCTATACTTTGGAGAAGACTCGTTAATTTTCAATTTAATGTCTCTTTCAGCAGCGAGGCTATATAATACGTGGACCTACAGCTTAACGTGGAATCCGAAGCTTCCTCCGGAAATCAAACCAGGTCTCTTATCCCACAGTTGCATATGCTAACTAGGGATGGCCAGAACCGGTTCCTGGTGGAACCGATTTTCGGGTCTGAACGGATCCGGTTCTAGAAGATCCGGTTCCGGAACCGGATTTTCGGATCCAGGTCTGGAACCGGATGTTCCGTTGGAACCGAAACTTTGTGACCAATCCCCACGCTAAACCCGAGCTGCTGGCAGACTGTGAACAGTGTGCTAGATGAAATGGTGGAAGCGACAGGCAGGCGCCCAGGCGGCGGCCGCTTGTCTCACTTGGCTAAATAAACTGGGTAACTGGCAAACTCATTGGCTAAACAGGCAAACTGGCCAACTCATTTGGCTAAACACCCACTGGTGGACCAATTTTTTTTTTTTTTTCTGGAGGCAAAAGCAAGTCTGGGCGAGGAGGGCACAAGCGCATGGTCCTCTTTGCAGTGTTTTGAAGATGAACTTTGTGCCTCCTTTATGGGTCTTTGGGGGCTTTCAGATCCAGGTCTGGAACCGGTTCCTAAGATCCGGTTCTAGAACCGGGTTTTCGGATCCAGGTGGCCATCCCTAATGCTAACCGCTTAGCGACGAGGAAGCTCGAAGACTCATTAGAAACGTCGACCTTATGTAAATGGGAAAAGATGAAGAACTCAAGTAGAGACTGCTTGCCACTCAGCCACCATGTCTCAAAAACAAATTGTTCTTAATCTTATTTATAAAATAAAAACATACCTCCTTTGTTAGTAAGGCCAATATGCAAACTTCAAAACGTGTAAGAGTTACAGGTCGCATAAACACCTAGGCGAAAATTTTTGTATATTCTAAATATTTATAAACGCAAGACGCCACAGTCTGTCAGTCACGCTGATTTATAGTCAAGCAAGTAGTCGTCGCTAGCTGCAATGTCTCTACCTGACGTCAAGAGCCTACATTAGCGTGTAGCCATTCTGTAAACGAACCGAAGCTTAGGAGCAACAACTAGTATATTCGAAGATTTAAAATAATAATAATAATAATAATAATAATAATAATAATAATAATAATAATAATAATAATAAATATCTTCTTTACTATCGTTGACTTATGAAATAAGATTTTTCTACGCTACTTCCTTCTTTTAACGTGTGTCATGATACAGGAAGTAGCATGTCCCTGAAAACCAGTCATCTCAATACCTTGGACATAATCCAGAAGCATTCCTGACATCTCAACTTCAGCGTTTGTTTAAGGAGCTTATCAATCTGATTGTTACGTCTTAAAAATGTCCAAGGATGTTGAAAAAACAATGTAGTGCGAAAAACAAAAATTCTAATAAAATAGTTTGGTCAAATAAATCAGCTGTGATTACAGTCCGCTAAAGTATAGTTGGCTCTTAGTTGAATGACGGGAGATCAGTACATTACTCTGACTTGCCATTATTGCCGATTTCCTAGACAGAAATTAATCACATCTCCTTTGAATATCCTACAAATTATGTAACCAAAAATACTTATACATGTACACGGGTTGCATATTTTTCTAGGCATATGCTTATTGACTGACCAATTCGCATATTAAAAAATCAAACATCAATCGTAATAGATTATGACTGACGTTTTGTCACCGCTGTATCATTCTGTTGAAGTTTAATTAAAACAAAATGAGTATCCTCGGTACCAGAGACAATTTGCAATATAGTTAAATATTTCCATACAGACTGAACAGATAATAATACTAGTTTAACAGTAAAACTACATACAGAATATCAAACTATTGGTCTTGAATGTGAAAAGGGAAATATAGTTCAGAGATTACAGCTTATAAACGATTTTTTTTTTCATATCGAAGTATTAGGAGAGTACTGGACAAAGAAAATACTCTTAAAAAGAAAAATGATTCTTGCCTCTAAGTTTCCGTTCTCTCCACTTATTTTTCTCTTTTAAACAAGTAGCAATTTCGTGAAGTACACCTCGTGAAGGAGTTTGGTTTGTATCGCGTGATATTCTCTCAATATCGGAACCGGAAATGATAGTATATTTATATCATTTCCAGTTTTAGGGGAGAGATTAGAGTGGAGATGGAATATATCCTTCCGACGTTTATTATCGATTGAGCTTATCGAAACCCGCTTTTCGCATTATATTCGTTTTGAATCTAAAGTGATGACAGCTAAAACCGAAGACAAGACGGTACCGATTCTTAGGACGCCAAATTGACTTAAAAAAAAAAAAAAATCCTGTTTGCTATCCGTTATTGTTTTTGGTCTGTGTAGGTCAATATTGAAACCGGCAGCTGTACTGGGTTTCTATTACTCGGTTTTAATGCAATACAATGCAATATTTCAGTTTAACGTCCCACGATTATGCTCTTTAGGCTAAGGGAGACAATGATTAAGGCAAGTGAATGATGATGAAAGAATTGGTGGAATGAGAAAGTGGGAGGAAACTGGAGTACCCCAAGAAACCCACAGACACGATGTTGTTCACCAGAAATACAACTGGCCGGGGATCGAACAAGGGACCCCATGCACTCGAGATAAGCATTCTACCACTGAGCTACCGTACTCACACTTTGAGTTTCAGTAGAGAGTTACAGATGGAGATGATATGCATTCTTAGAACGCGTCAGTTACCGCAGAAAACGACTTCTCGCTTTTCTTTGCTCTATAGTGATCAACGTTAAAAACGAAAATTGTTGCGTCTACACCAAGGATGTTATAAAATAGAGGATCTGCCCTTACAACAAAATCTTGAAGCCATACGTCACAGTTTCGCCACCTCTACTCTGCCCACTCCACCCAATAGGATTTCAATGTTTTGAGCCAACAATCATGGCGGAAACGAAAGTAGCCAATCAGACGATGGCAGAAACGAGAGTAGCGAATCAGACGTGCCGATGCTCGGTTGTTTTTTGGCTTCATCGGTTTAATAGGATGAAAATACATATAGGCAGATCCTCTATTTATAACATTCTTGGTCTACACTCTGGCCAAAAACTGACGGTAACCTGTCAAGTAGTTCTTGAGACTTTTAGAATATCTCTTGGACGCGCGCGCACACACACATACACACATACACACAAAAAAACTTAAAAACCAATCAAAAGAACAGTCTATCAGGGTTACCCATGGACTTTTCAAATAGATTTACCGTGACAATTCCAGGTTTTACAGACAAGATCAATTATTTTCCAAACATAATTCCTTTCTCCAAAGAAGAATGAATGGAAAACTGAGAACTGAAAATTTATCTGAGTTTTCACTCGAGCATTCCGAGGTGTTTTATTGAGCAAAGTTAAACCAGGAACTCTGGTGAGCGAACTATTAGGAACAGCTTCGACAAATAATAATAATAATAATAATAATAATAATAATAATAATAATAATAATAATAATAATAATGGAATCGTAAGAGATCGGAACTATACTGCGGAGTCTGAATGAATGCATCTTACTTGGAATCGAACTCAGAATCACCGCTCGGCTACTTGGAAGACTAAAACCATTGTTCAAGTCAAACCTATAGTTTCTAATCTTAATTGGTAGAAAAATTAAAACAGATATTCAAATTTAATATTTTCGAACTTATCGTTTAAATTTCGTATGAACCATAACGTGCCTCAGATCCTGATGACTTAACCTTGCTTTTCCATGATTTTGTTATATCCATCAGCAGTTTCATCCACGTTTTTCAATAATTTATTGAAATCTTTTAATATCACTGAATATGACGAATAACTTAATCAGCTTAAGGTTAGTGTAAAGGGACAAGTTTTGCCGATAGATGGCACTACAGTCTTCGTATCTCTCCCATGTTTTTTTACCTTCCGCGAAAATTTACAATTTCTCTTACAAATTTCCACCTACAGACTTTAAATTTTTAGAGAAGGAACTTCATAGCCTACTAAGGGGAACAAGCCGTGCAGATTTTTAATTTAGAATTTTCTTCATTGTTGAAACAGCTTTATTGTTAAAGGTTTGGATATCAATTTCAACAATCAAGCCATTTCAACAATGAAGAAAATTCCAAATAAAAAATCAGCACGGTTTATTGCCTTCGATAGATTATGAAGTTCCTTTTCTAAACGTTTGAAGTCTGTAGGATGAAATTTGTAAGAGAAATCGTGATTTTTTGTGAACGGTAAAAAATACATGGGAGATATACGAAAACTGTAATACCATCTATCGGCAAAACTTGTCCCTTTAAACCAGCCTTAAGAAATCTACACTTCATAGTTAGCCAAATAATACTCCTGTACTTTGAATACAAAATCTGACGCTACCCAAAGCCGGGAAACCCCCGAGAAAACTCACGATGACGATGTAGTATACCATAAATCTTCATGGACTGGAATCGAATCATGGACACCCCGCATCAGAGGTGAGTGGTCTACCTATTCTATAAATTTTCGACCTATTCTTCCAAGGATGCCTTTACAACTTTAATTTTGAGTAAGTCCACTCCTTCGCTTATGGATATATACAGGGACACATTTAGGGGGGGGGGCAAAGGTACACGTGCACTCCCCTCTTCGTTGTAAATATACACTACCTAAAATGAGAAGCTAGCAGTGAGTTTTGCAAAATCAATAGTTTAAGTCAATTTTCTGAAGGTTGAAGGAAAAGAATTCATCGAGAGCAGACACTTAGCATTTACAAAGGAATTCCTCATTCACATCACAGATACCTAAAGGCATTTAAAAAACTCAAATTTAATTAAAATGTACTAGTAGTTATTGGTGCACCCCCCCCCCCTCAGAGAATTCTGGATCCGGCCCTGGATATTTATACACATTTGATTGATTAATGACAATAGGGAATTACTTTTACAGTAGTGCTATTTGTTAAATAATTATCCACCATTAATATAAATAGTGGAAAATATATTTACTCTATATTGTATCTTACGGCGTTTATATATTTTTCAAATTTTGGGGTAGGTCCGTGCCCACCCGGCTTACTTACTAGAACGCCACTGTATTATTTCTTTGTTTCCAAATTCGTTGGTGCACAATGGCATCTTCTACTGCAAACCGGAAAACAAGAAATCAAGCTGTGATATAAGTTTTTATTTGTTTATTTATTTATTTACATAGCTTTTGAGATGAAACAGTCCATATTTTAAAAGTATATTGCTTGTAGTTAATCGACATCAAATGTCATTCTTTTACAATGTATGCTCATAATGGTAACGAAATTTAGCTGTCTTCTGTTATTATAGTTTAAACGGTAATGCACCATTACAAACTCGGTAGGTAACTTCATTTCACAAATGAAAGAATGTTTAATTAACGTAGTTACCCATGCATATTGAACATTAAATAAAGTAAATTTTAATAGGTTCAAGGACCTGACTCTTGCTTTATTATCTTAATGGTTAATGAGACGCCTTGCACATTGACAAAAGCTTAAATAATCCGTCAAGAGTCACGTATATGCACCTGAATGGCTTCGAGGCTCGACAATTTTTCTTTCCTCGACCTACTAACCTGCTTTTAACTTTTCTATGCAACTTTACTCCTATACTGGCAAAACCTTTCACCAATCATACCTGCTGCGAAATTATAGTCATTTTCTCGATTTAAATTATATGATATACTCTTGTGTAGCTGGTTTTTAGTCCACTTTTCGTGATTTCTTGGTTGGAGTTTAAGACGTTTGGCGTCTCTTTTCACAGCCGAGGTTATGAGATGAGTCACACTGTTTAAAGCGGGTTTTGAACCGCCAGCGCCGGATTTTGAAAATCACTGTAAGTGCTCCAATTTATATATCACAACCGAGGATCTGGAGATAAAAAATATCACCTAGGCTCAAAGAGAGGTCGGGGACACTACCATAGAAAATTTTGAAAATTGACCCTTCTGAAAATGCAGTTTGAGGTATTTTTAATTAAAAAAAAAAAGTGTACGTTTTTTCTTTTCTTTTCACAGTGATAGAATGGAAGTACGAAAGCGAAACCAGAGAGGCTCTAACCCCAGACCCTAGATGCCATCTCGATAGCAGAACTTTGTCTTTCTGCGATGAGCTCTTGTAAGTCAAAAAATTTCTGCAGAAATTCCAAAATAAAAATCAAGATGATAAGTTCCAGCAGAAGAAACACTTGTGATTGTTAAAAATACGCTTTACGCGACTTGAAAAACAGTTCAAACTATATTTATGCGAGTCGTCCGTGCATTTAAGACATCCACAAATAGCAGGCACGTTTTCATACTTTTCTGTTAACTATTTTCTTTCTTTTGGCTTTTTTTTTTTTTTTTTTTTTCACAGGCGCGGCAAATTTTCTGCGATTACATCGCAGATCGCGGCATGTTCTACTACGTGGGATCTCATCATACAATTCTGAACGCATTCTAGTATTTGTGATACATAAAAGGTATGAAAAAAAAATAGTTGAAAATGACATAGAAACGCTAGCTCAATTTCTCATATTTTGAGAATTTTGGCCGAGAAAAAAATACAGTGAAAAGTTCACTTTTGATCTTTAGCGCGACAACTGAGGAATTTTGAGTGTTTTTACCCATGGTAAAGTTTGTGTCCAATTTTATATCCCCTCCTCTCCTTTCCATGAAAAATCGAGAAATCAGATACTATCATCATTGGGAAAATATGACGAAAGATTATTATTTCTCTTTTCTTTTCACTCTTTTTTTATTTTTCTTCCATCTTTTATGTGTGGATGCAAAGCGCCCTGATAAAAATTCTGAGGATTTGCTCGAGCAACGGAGCATCTGAGGTTGGCGCACCTGGTTCAAATTATTACTCCGGTTTGTATCTGAGACACGTACTTTTTACCGGTAATCGAACCCGGGACTACACTTTTAGTTACGGGCACACATGAGGTACATTACGAATAAAGACCAGAAGTTGTGGCGAACTGCCATATTTTGCCATTTTACAAAAAGTCGCGAATAAATGACATTTATTGTGATCATTGGCCATATTTGATATTTTATGGTTGATTCTTATGTTTTGTTCACCTTTTTACGGAAATGTAAGTTCATCTTCTGTTCACCTTCTCGTGCAATGCATTACCATCAACCCAGAAGTGCACTGCCATCAACGAGGATTACTTCCAAGGACAGTAACTGCTGTTTCACGTAACACAACGATCTATTCTAAATATATACATATTCACCGAACTTTCTGGATAGAGATTATATTATAACACTCTTATTATTTTCCTCGTATCTCTTCAAAGCACCAAAAGAAATTACTCGCAACTGATGGATCACCAAAAAAAGGAAAGCAATGGATGGAGATTGTTTCCAAGAAGATTCATTTCAGAGAAATACTCTCAAGTTGTTTTCTCTCTGCCTTTAGCAGTGAAAACTACTTTTTTCTTCTTTATCTGACGGCTAAATAAATCTTTTGAAAAAGAATGAAAACATCGTTATGGATTACTAATAAAACTTCAACTGACCAAAGCAGTTATATTTTAAGATTGTATATCTGTATTACAGTTTCGGCTATGTAACACAAATATATAACCTTAAAATATATATACTGCTTTGGTCAGTTGGAGTTTTATTAATAATCTTGAATTTTGCAAAGCTACACTGAATCATTTACATCGTTTTGGCTTACAGTAGATATATTTTAATATCAGGACTACCCAAAAAGTGATTCACGTTTTGGAATATTTTTTTAAAAAAAGGGACGGTAGACTTTTCTTTATTATATATACATTTAGAAGCCAGACTCTTACACTACTATTCGACATAGTCGTAGTGCAAGTTTAGGCAATTATCATAATGAGGAACAAGCTTACAAAGTTCACTGTCATTAAAAAGTTGCTGCCTGTGACTTCAACCAACTATTTCTGCACGCCAGCCTGAAGCTCTGCGTTTCCATCCAGTTCTTAAAGTGGAGAAACAAGTGGTAATCACTTGGTGCGAGATCTGGGCTATAAGACGGATGACTGAAAACCTCCCAAATAGTTTAGGACGCCAAGAGTTCCTGAGTCTGCTTGAGAATATATGTACGGCCATCTTTATAAACATAATGTACCAATGCCTCACTCCACTTTCACTCATCACACTTTCACTGTAAAATTTCACAGTTGTCGATAAATATTTAATTAGTTTAGAGTTTCACACCAGCGTATGGTCGACCTCAGTTGACAACTGCCGGGATTTTCAATCGCAGCACCCATTTTAACATTATGAACAGAGCAGAAAAACCACGAACTAGCGTGACTTTCTAGATAGCCCTCATATATCTGAAATCACGCATTACATCAGATATTGCAGTTAGTCATGGCGGACTTGTACCCTGAACTTAATCATGAACTGGCTTAGCATATAATACGCATCTGAGAAGAAAATGGCTTCACGCTCCTACTTTAGTGTCAGCAAAGGAGTGTGATTCGATACTGTGTTAAAGTGAGGCTTTGTAATAAATTAAAGGGTAAAGCAGAGTATAACAGAATGAAAACACTAGCTTTCCATTGCATGATTTTGACCTTTAGGCTCAAGCAGATGGACAATGAAACAGAATAATGACAGAAGTAGTTATGGGATGGGAATATGGAAAGGAAACGGGAAAACCCTGACACAACTCATGGATATGTCGTTCTCCACCACAAACTCTCATGGCTTGGAATCGAACCAGAGATCCTTACAACAGAACTCAATGCTCTAGACCACTGAGCCAGCTAGAGATAAAAAACCGGCTTTTTAGGACAAAGTTTTTTCTTTCATGAAAAGTCCAATTTGGGGCAAAAATTGAAATTTTCTGTTTTTATGTCTTTCTTATTCAGGTACTACTCTTGATTCCCTGTACTGGATTCTACAATTAAGAAAGTACGTTTACAACATCCAGTACTTGTGAGTTCTACGCTCAGTTCGGGCCTGGCTATCTTGATTGATTTTCAAACTGATATTGCAGTTGTTGCCAGCAAGTGTCAATTATGTAACCCTAACATCTCAAGTGTAGTTTTGGTTCCCTAACCACCTTCTCAAGTACCTGGAAGTTATACATCTTAATACATATGTTTTACTGGTTGCCTAAATTCAATCTGTAAGGCGAGAAAAAAGCACCATAAACAAAGAAATAGACACAAAACCATTTTTGTTTCGGTATCAAATTTTGCTTACATCCTGCTCTCCGTTCGGAAAACATTTCATCCTGAGTTACAGAGCGTTCCGTTTACAAAACAAAGCCAAAAACTGAGTTTCGGATGAAAAAAAATCTTTAAGTTTTACGTCCCACGCTTATGCCGATTAGGCTAAAGGAGACGGCGATGATGAGAAATGAGTGAAATGATGGAATGAAGAAAGTGGGAGGAAACGGGAGAACCCCGAGAAAACCCACGAGCACGGTGTTTGTCCACCACAAAGTCCACACGGCGCGAGCTGGAATCAAACCAGGGACCCCAAGCACCGGAGGTGAACGCTCTACCACTGAGCCACCGCGCCCCCCTTGAGTTTCAGATGATGTTAGTTTAACATGATTATAAACATAACTCTTTTCCTTACTGCTATATTATGTCAAGATTTTTGAAATAAGAAATTTGTGGGTAGCGTTTTAAACATTCTGCTTCTCGAATTTTAGCAGCCTCAATATATATGTTATACCTAGATACAATAAAGTTTCAGTTTATTCATAAATTTAAACTGTAATTTGTACTACGAAATCTACTACACTTTCAGAAAAGTTACTGCTAACATTATTAAACTTTAACTAAAACATCTTTGACGTTGAATATTTATCTAATAGCTTTACAAAAAATTTTGCTAGAGCCAGAAAACCGACTGCATATACCGCCTTGTAGTCTTTCTTTCCTATCCAATGATCTGTTTTCTTTGATTCTTGAACTTTTCCTTCAGAATACAGTAATTAATAATGTTAGCACGAGACGAGACAACCTAGAAGTCTCGTCTCGTACAAAGCGTTCTCGTCTCGAAAAGATGTGGTAATATCGTCTCGTCTCGAATGGTTGTTTTGTCTCGTTTACGGGACGAGACGCGAGAGATGTCTCTTTCCGTTGGTAACGCTAAGGCGGCTGACGCTGACGAAAAAGAACTGTTACGCCAACTTATTAAAATTACAACTTTTAACCAAGTTTTGTTTGGTTAACAGGTTACAACACGACTACAATTTTCCAACAATGACTGCTTAGTTTCGACTGAACCAGTAATTAGTTACTACGACAGGAATATTTGTCAATACCGTCGGTACAGTCGAAAGGCAAGCCTTCCCACAATCCTCTTTTCAGAACCTCTGCCGAAACTTGAGCAAATAAAGAGGCCTATGTGTCTTTCCGATTTCAAAAATGGCTTAGGTTCGAATAACAACACAAAACAATTAAAAAAAACATAAATTTTATTGTCAAAACAGCATCCTTTCAAAACTCAACTCCGAAAAAGGCTGACGTTTCTTCGGAACAAGAAAGATCACGAAACAATGGTTAGTTGCTGATAGAACTGCCATTAAGAGAACTTGTACTTTTATAGCAGGATTTTTATACATAGATATCCCCAACAGCCCCCGGAATGAAATCTTCTGAAACCCTGATCTCGAAGAATGCTTTAACATTGTACTTGAATCTGGAGTGTTATCACAAAAAAATGAAACTTGAATCGATTGTTTACCAGAATCATAAAATAAATAAATAAATAGATAAAAACCTTACGTATTCCCTGTTCTTTGTAGGATAGTCCAGATTTGAAATAATAAACGCTGGTATACATTTCGAAGGCAAATAATTTATTCCGAATAAATAAATTTTAAACAAATTCAAAAAATGTGTTTGCATTTTCGAGATACAACACGAGACAAGAAGTCTGTCTCGTCTCGTGGCAACACTATTAATTAAATGGTCGTGTGCGTGTGTGTGTTATAATTGGAAAACAGAGGTAGAACGTATTGTTATTTCTTCACTAGAATTGAAATATTCTTAAAAAGGCCAAAATTTCACAGACATACCGTTTACCAAACATTGTTAGGGTCATTAAGTCTAGCAGGCTCAGGTGGGCAGATCATATAGCCAGAATAGAAGAAAATAGGAACGATATCAAAGTTTTAACTGGAAATCCAATCGGAAAACGACCATTAGGAAACCTAGGTGCAGATGGGAGGGCAATATTAAGATGGATCTCGGTGAAATAGGAATACAAAACAGAAACTGGATCCAATTGGCTAATGACAAATGTCAATGGAGAGCTATTGTGAACGCGACATTGAATCTCCGGGTTCCATAGGTCATAGACTTAGTTAGTTTGTTTTCTTTTTTAAGTCATTTTTTTCGAGCTATTGCATCTCAATAAGCCACTATGTGTTCATTTTTTTTTTTTTTAAATACAGTGCTCTGTATAAGTTATTTTAGCAAAGTAGATCCTAAGTGAAACATCTATATTTTACACACTAGTCATTAGACACTATACGAAATAACTTAAACAACTGGGTTTCGTTTCACGTTGTGAAGCTACGTAGACTTCCCAAAATATCGTGGTTCTACTGAAACCGGAAGTGGTACCCATCACTTCCTTCCGGTTTCAACAGAAGGATATGAGTGGAGATGGATCTATTCTTGCGATTTCAAATCCATATCAAAAATAGTTCCTTATTCTACAGATTTGTCTCTTTGAGAATCAATATTGAAAATGAAAGTAGTACAAGAACTCTACCAGTTCCTGCTTAAATAGAAGGATAAGAGCTCTAATAAAATCTCTAGTAGCCCATATAAGAGGGTTGATCAACGCCATCTGTTGGCACCCCGCTGAATTACGTGGTCAGTGTCACTCTAACAAGTGTATCAGGAGCTCTTATTTACGTGCAGTGTTTCTTCCAGACCTGTTTTGGGGGCGCACTGAGAATGCCCTCCGGAGGAGACCAAAATAATACGTATATAATATAACAAAGACAATAGTATCAGCAGCGCCCCCGGAATACTAAGTGTGCCCCCCAGAAAACTGATTCTGAAAGAAACACTGCTCATGTGACTTCCCAGTTTGCCTAACGATACTGGGTGAACGCCGAAAATTGGGATGTACTGGCCGTGAATCGAACCTGGGACCACGCGGACATGGGTCCAACGCTCTAACCATTAAGCTACTAAGCCCCCATATTATTACTATTACTCATTGTTTTCGCTGTGATGCTTGTCGACAAAAACTGACAGATACATCCGCTTACAAGACATTCCATACTTACTGCACTGACTAGCATAGTTTGGAAGTCTAAAAGACACAATTATGCAACTTGTAATACGATCATTGAACTTAATCATTCGTAAATATGAATTATCATTTACATATACAAGATAAAAAATATAAATAACTGTATCAGATTGAGCATTCTCATTCAAGATTACCGTCATATGAATTATGCAATTGTGTTTACATTCTGTTTTAATGAAATACACAAGCAGGACAGAAGAGCGCTATAACGGATGCTCTGTCAATTGTTCATGCAAATAGATTCAAATAAACGTAAAATAAATGTGTACATTTGAAGGTTATCTTGAAGTTCAAGGCTGAAGCAAAGTGACTTTGGCATCTTTTAGCATATCTATCTATATATATAAAAGAGAACGCACAAATCCTTTGTTCCCTCATCACGCTAATACGGCTGAACCAATTTCTTTCATTTTTGGGGGGTTATTAGGATTTGGACCCTAGATGGTTTTTATCATATCACTTTAATTTTTAATTACCAGTGTCTTGAGATAATTGACCATTCAAGTGTCCATAACGTACAAATCCTTTGTTAGTTCATCATAGGTAAAAATAAACGTATTTATATGCAACCCGTATGACCGTGTCACTCGGCGGGTTAACATAAATGACAGGCGCTATAATGTTAACATTTACTGCAATTTGAAAGCGAAAAAGTAAAAATTATCTAAGTAACAAAGTTTATTGCGTTCCGGGGTGACCGCAGCGAAGCGGGGTGAACGCTGCTAGTTATTTCATAAAGAACAGAACCACACATGATAACAGTACAAGCTGCCTCCACTTTCGTACGAATATATGTACACTCATGTCTAAAATGATTGTCGCATATCTATAATTGTCTTCTTGTAAGAATATAATTTGATAATGAGTTTGCAGGGTACTTTTAATACTGATACTATGTGTATAATCGGGAAATGTATATTTGTGGTAAATTTCATAGGAACAAATACGAAAATTAGAATGAATGAAACAAAATGTTGCTAAATGGACAAGGAAGTTTTATTGTTCTTATTTACTGCTCTTTTGACATGAAATTTTCCACATACATGTCTTTGCCAATTATCCACATACTAACATCATAAAAAATACCGGGCAAATTCGTTATCAAATTATATTCCTACAACATCATATTTATAGACATGCGACAATAATTTTGGACATGAAAAATTTGAAATGAAATCTTTGAGTTTTACGTCCCACGCTTATATCGGTTAGGCTAAAGGAGACGGTGATGATGAGTGTTGAATGAAATGATGGAATGAAGAAAGTGGGAGGAAACGGGAGAACCCCGAGAAAATCCACGCACACGGTGTTTGTCCACCACAAAGTTCACTTGGCGGGGGCTGGGATCGAACCCGAGACCCCAAGCACCAGAGGTGAACGCTCTACCACTGACCCACCGCGACCCAATTTTGGACATGAGTGTACGTTTGAGTTGAGAAGAAAGCTGCACCCCCTACAAGCATATCTTCCACCATCATTCTTTTACAATACGAACGTCTTAAAATAATTTTAAGACAATTTTAAAACAATTATCTGCGAAGATTCTAAATTCACAATCCTGACTTCAGCAAGTGGCGTCGCCAGATCTTGCAAACAGGACTTACTCCCCACTTCAATAGGCATATTCTCACAATGATAATCATTTCAGACGTCCGTACTGTTTCTCCTTCGCATTTGCACCACAGACGCTTCTACTGTCAAATTATTTTCAAATTCAATAAACACACGATAAAGATTTGAACTGGCGATTACAATAAGCAGTGTCTTACTCTTCTAGGCAACATTCCGAAGAAAGTTATTAAAGTTCGAACTCATAAATTTGATTCTGGCCCAGTGACCAAGAAAAGTCACTCAACTTCCAAATTACATACATGACTGGACCACAAGCTCCCAAGTGAAATGATAAATAGAATTCTTTCTCAGACAGACAGACAGACAGACAGACACACACACACACAAATCAAAGTTTGAAATGATAAATACTATTTTGACACGGAAGCACACAGGCATATATCGCAGATTGCAATTTTGGATATTTTGGCCCTACGTGTTACCAAGGGCGCCCGCCCATATTGTGGTTTCCAAGGGGGGGGGTCAAGTATAAGCGACGTTTCAAAAATAGTTTCAAATTTTGCTGTAACTAATGTAAAAATACTATTGGATTTTCGATATTCTGAAGTACAATTTTCTCTGGGGGCGAGCGCCCCCTTACCCCTCTTATGGGCGCCCTTGCGTATTACTATATACGGTACTCTGAATTGCTGTGAATACTATCTCAAATTCTCTGTGATTTATTCTATCTAGATCAAAATAAAAAGAATTCTGCAGATCCTTTGTAAATGCTTATACCTTCAAAATCTTTAAACGTGATTTTCTCAAAATATAAGATGTTGGATATTGGTGACCTTAATCTTAACGAAATAAGCATCTTGGAAGTATTGTCATTCTGAATTCAAAGTTGCCTGAATATGCCTACAACTACCCATTTTTATTTTCATATGGATAAATTAACTTTTTTTTTAAAAAAAAAATGACTATATATTTTTAATTTCCACTTATATTTCCTTTCCATTACAAAAAACAACTGAGTAGAGTTCAGAACGATTTAACAAGAAAAATGAATTGAGGAAACACTCGCAGGTATCATCGCGAGATGAATAGAAGAGAAAGTAACCTTTTACTGACTAGAAACGAAGATCACTTGGCTGACCTGCTTTTCACAACAATGCACCTTGAACTCGTCAAAGGATTCATTCTCTGCACAAACAGTCTAACTACTTTGAAAAACCGATGGTAACGAAGATCAACAGTAAATACAGCTGCCTCTCTCGCTCTGCATATTTTTGCTCGAAAACACCACACGCTGTCATTCAAAGAGCAAATATGAGTTCAGAAAATGTAATAGATTTCTTGCAACAAAATTAGTTATCATTTAAAAGTTCATCAATAAACTACAAACTTCATTATAACTACTGGTATGTGCAGGCGCGGATCCAAGGGGGGGGGGGCGACTACAGAGGCTATAGCTCTCCCATGACGCTCAGGTATACACTGGATAAAATGGGCTTCAATCCTGCTTTACACTGGATACAGTAGCGTATTCAGGAATTTATTTCGTGGGGGGTCCAAACTAAATATGAAGGTATTTTATATTAAAATTCTTAAAATTGCCCCTAAAATTAGGCTAAATTTTAAAAAAGTCGAAATTTCGTGGGGGTCCGGACCCCCAGGTCTCCCCCCTGCGTACGTCCCTGACTGGATAAGCGGCAAACTATGGTTTAGCCCCTCCCTTGATCATATCCTGGATCCGCGTCTGGGTACATATATATATATATATATATATATATATATATATATATATATATATATATATATATATATATATATATATATAACGTTTATTGAGGTCAATTAAGGGGGTGGATTACTAAAACTGATACAAAAACTAAACTTTCATTTTGTCCGTTTCTCGTAAGTGAAAGATAATGAAATGTAACTTACTACACCCGAAAATACAAATCGGAAAAACTTTCAGTGTTGCCATCCATAGAAATTAGTGCGTGAAGTTATTAAAATTACACTTTCTGTTTATTACAAGGGTCGTTCAAGGTTGACCAGGACTTATTTCTTCTGAGGAAAGAGATAGCACAAGAACCACCAAACTATGTCAGCTTTTCAAAGCATCCTCCGTGCGCGTCGAGGCACCGTTGCCATCGTTGTGGCAGCTCCCTGATTCCTTTGGCGTAGACAGAACTTGGTTGTTGTTGTAGCCACTGGAGGACATCATTCCTCATTCCGCAGTACTTCATCTGTCGTGAATTTCTTCCCTCCCAGATGCTCTTTAAGGGGTGCAAATGATAATCATTGGGAGTTAAATCTGAACTATAGGGGGATGGGGCAGATCTTCCCAGCGCATTTCGTCCAGAGTTGTTGTCATATTGGCCGTGTGAGGGTGGGCATTGTCGTGGAGAAGAATGACATTTCCAGATAACATCCCAGGTCTTTTCTTGCGAATGGACTTCCGTAAAGCACCACTTAACAATGTGGAGTGATACAGGGCATTAATTGTGCTCCCTTTGTCTAGAAAATCCACATGGATAACACCCTTTATGTCCCAGAAGACACTTGCCATGATATTTCCAGCAGACGACAGCGTTTTGCTTATCTTGGGCGGCGGGGAACCTTTATGCCGCCATTCCATGCTGCTTCTTTTGGGTTGAATTGTGCAACCATGTTTCATCACACGTGATGATGGATTGCAACAATTCATCACCTTCCGCTCGATACCGATTCAGAAGCTGTTCACAGACCGTCGTGCGTGTCCACTTCTGATCAAAGGTCAGCTGGCGGGGAACCCACCTTGCACAGGTTTTCCAGAAGCGTAACTGGTCATGAATGATTGTCTCAACACTACAAACACTGATATTCACCTCGGCAGCAATATCCTGCACTGGTCGCCAGTTCTCAAGAATCATTTGCTCAACACGTGCGATATTCACTGGTGTGACTGCAGCCAGGCGGATGTGTCCATGCGCTTCATTGTCGCAAGTTCCCGTCCTTCGTGAAACTGTTCAGTTCACAGCATTCGTACACTCTTGTCCGTGACATCGTTCGTTTACCATAATGTGCTTGCAATCTTCTGAAAATTTCAGCTGGTTGAAATTTCTCCTTCACAAGAAATTTGATTACACACCGCTGCTCCACAGCCACAGACACACTGCTTGCCGCCATGTTCGCTGCAACTGCTGCGCATGCGCCAAATACGTCATGCCGGGCGCTAGCTACTCGAGAAGGAATACATTACGTCACCTGCAGGTTTCATCATGATCCGTCTATTCATCGATTATTTACGTACGAAAATCCCTGTCAACCTTGAACGACCCTTGTACAAAATAAATGAAAATATTATTAAAAAAGTAGTTAACAAGGAGCAAAGATAACATAATAAGTCATTAATTACCGTTGAGTTTAATTTTCTAGTCACTGACTTAACCTAGATTTTTGGGTAATTCATATTCTGGCCACACTGTTATTTCTATGGATGGCAACACTGAAAATTCTTCTGATTGGTATTTTCGGATATAGAAAATGAAAAAAAGAAATGAAATCTTTGTTTTACGTCCCATGTTTATGTCGGTTAGGCTAAAGGAGACGGTGATGAATAACATTATCTATTACTGTGGTAAGTTACATTTCATTCTCTTTTCAATTACGAAAAACGGGCAAAAGAAAAATGGTTAGCTTTTGTATCATTTTTAGTAGTCTAAACCCCCTTAAATTCGAAAGAAAGAACGTTAAAACCCTCATTTCAGAAATGTCTTAATTCAGAACTTTTGATAGGACATACGGGTAGTAAGTAGTAAAGGAAGGAGGAATTCTGTGAATAATGATGTTAAACTATTATGCCCAAAATAGCTGTTTATAACAAGGATGTTATAAAATAGAGGACTGCGGGCAGGGTGGGGGTGGCGAAAGTGTGACGTATGACTTCCCGATTTTGTTATATAGCTAGATATTTTATTTTATAACATCTTTGGTTCATAACTAATTTTGTACACTGAACTCAATGAAGCTCAAGATAAAATATTTCACGAACAGAGAACGACATATAAGGAAGAGTTTATACAAAAAAAAAAAAAAAAGAGAGAGAGAAAGAGAAAGAAAAAAGAAAGAAAAATTGAAACGAAAAACTTTTGTATCGGTTTCTTGTTTTATGGTAGTTTTTTGCGCCTGGCAGACTGGCAACAACTAAAACACACACACTACGATCTATATAACTTCTAAGTAGTTATTAAGATGGTTAGGTAACCAAAATGACATTTGGGAAATGGTGGTTGCATAACATACACCTGTTGGCAACAACTCCAAAAAAAAAGTGTAAAAAAAATTAATCAAGACAGAGTCGAGTTGATTTTAGTTTAGCGTCCCTTTCAGCAGCGAAGCTATATGAGACGTGGACCTACTGATTAACGTGTAATCCGAACCACAGGAGCTCCCGCCGATTAATCAAGACAGAGTCCCGGCCTGAACAGATGACTCGCAAGTACTGGATGTTGTAAACGCACTTTCTTAATTGTAAAATTATAGGGAAACAAAAATGGTACTTCAACAAGAATGAAAAAAAAGTTTTGAAAAGCTAGATTTTCCATTTTTTTAAACAAAAAATCAGCTTTTTATGGAAACTCCGTCTCCCTCCACATAATCCAGCTTTTTGTATCTGTGCTTATGATACCACTGTTTCATTAAAGATACTTCTAAATTATTATTTTTTTAATAGTGTGCGATATTTAATTAAAACAATTACATATTACATTTGATCAGGTAGTAAATATTTGATGCTACTTATTTATGTTATACTACTACTTCCAGGTATCGTGTAACTGTGGATTACCGGAGGTTCTTGACCTCAAAATGCATCGCATAGAATGTAGTGAAAGTTACAAGAGAACAAGAACAGGTCTTTCTTTCCCACGTCGAAGTGCTGTATCTTTACATGAGTCGCGAGCGAATACTTTACTTCTACTTTTACATGTCTACAGTGGAACATTTCGCAATCCTCCACAATGCTCCGCAGTAGTTAGTTCTCCTTTCATGCGGCGGCATGGGCAAAAAAAGTTCGTAATTGATAGTTGTTCCTTTCCACGTCTGAAACACTCTAACCTACTACGATCAGCGATTCAGTCAGCGAAAATATTTCTTATAAAACATCACAAATTCCAACAGTAACCAAGAAATTAAACGAATTTACTCAAATGAATTTTCTTAAGTCAAATTTTCATTGGTCCCTGTTTTTTACTCCGCCGCATTCTCATTGATAAGTCAACCATAGTCTAGCCACACTCTGCCATCTTAAAGTGATATTTTCATCTCTTTCTTGCCTCTTATTGCACCAGTTCAAAGTCAGTTTCCATTCATACATCTGGTATTTTCTTACAGCTTCTTTCACCATTTTCCTTCTGGCAATAACTATCACTGATGCACTTGGACGAATTTTTAACACTGATGCTAGCGTTCATTAACCTCATTGGGACTCGCGCGCTCGGACTTGAGGTCTGGCTCGTAATAATTTTAAAGGGCTCCATTTATCGGCCTCGAGAGCCTGGCTCGCCGATTTTGAAATCTGTGCTAATGAATGAATCAGATAATTTTGTTACTTCTGGTGTAAGGCCAATTGTCTGCTTTCAATTCACCTATCTATTGGTTCCAAACAACTTGATTCTTACCTTAAAAATATATATTTCGATTTTTAGATTTCTTGGCTCTTGGCATCTATGGCCATATGTCTCTCGGCAATCACACTATTCAAGGAAAGGAAAGGAAGAAAGGATTAAGGAAGGAGGGAAGCGGCCTAGGACTTGTATGTTAAGTACTATCCCGGCATTTACCTGCTGTGAGTGAAAAAACGCACGAATACCTCATTCAGGATAGCTGGCCTGAAAAACCTTATCTACTTTTTCGACCAAGTGTCCCCACCGCGATCCGAACCCGGAACCGCTCGCACCAGAGACGACGAGACCGACAGCGACTACGTTAAATAAATATACCTTTTTGTTACACCACATATATATATATATATAGGGTATAACAAAAAGGTACGGCAAAATTTCAGGGGTGAATTCCTTATGGGTAGACAAGCAAAAAAAAGTTCATATGACCATATATCAGGAAATGCATTGTTACAGAGTTACGGCCATTAAGCCGTTTGATGCTGTGAAATATGAAATGAAATGAAGTCTTTGTGTTACGTCCCATTTTTATGCCGGTAAGGCTAAAGGAGACGGTGATGATGAGAAATGAATGAAATGGTGCAATGAAGAAAGTGGGAGGAAACGGAAAACCCCGAGAAAACCCACGAGCACGGTGTTTGTCCATCACAAAGTCTACACGGCGCGAGCTGGGATCGAGCCACGGACCCCAAGCACCGGATGTGACCGCTCTACCACTGAGCCACCGCGCCCCCTGACGATGTGAAAAAGTCACATTTTGGTCGCCTCTTAACGTGACTCAATTTAAATCTGAATAGCTTACCCCCTAATTAAGCTAGGAAGATTATTTTGGTATCAATGTGTTCCTGACGGATGAGGCTTTCAACTGATATGTATTTCACGTATGTGGAGGGTACCACGGGGGACGGTAAATACGTGATGCAAAAAGAAAAAAAATAGGTAGTTTCCCTCCCCCGTCCGCCGTCCAGAATGTGACTATTTCACAGTATCAGACGGCTCAATGGCTGTAACTCTGCAAAGATGCATTTCCTGACATATGGTCATATAAACTCTATTGCTTGTCTACACATAAGGAATCCACCCAGGGATGTAGCCACGGGGGGCCACCGGGGCCAGGCCCCCAAATGATTTGCTGCACCCCCAAATCACCAGCTTTTAAAACATCATTGTAAGATTACCTCGCTTCAGTCACTTAAAAATAACAAAGTTTACATATAATTTCTTTTGGGTTTGTAGCTGCCCCCCCTCAAAAACAACGGGCCCCTCCTACATAAACCTGCTGGCTACACCCCTGAAGTTTTGCCGTACTTTTTGTTATACCCTATATATATATATATGAAATATATAGCCTGTTATATGCTAAAGGAGATGAATGGCTAATAAAAGCGAAAAAGTATGAAATGAGTGGAATGAGAATGTGAGAGGAAACAAGAAAACCCTCGCACCAGATTTGAATCCTGTATTACTGAGCTTCCGTGGATGCAAGAGTTAACCTATAACTATTTGGTTAGCATACCTGCCTTTATCACGAAAAATCCGGTTAGATGTCCGATGTGCTTCAGATCTCATACACCCTTGCTGCTGAAAAGGATGTTAAGCACCGAAGCAACCGAAGTCCTTTCCGCTCGTCTGTGCCTAGAACGTGCGTACGTGATTCTCGGTTTCATTCTTGTACAAGAGCCTGCACATTATGGAGATACACGGTAGCCCACAATTATGTATATGATGTTTGACTACTGTAGTACTTGCAATTCTAGACAAAAAGTTTCGATATGGCAACACTGTACAGCTTGAGAGTGGGATAACGATAATATGATTGAGCACCGTCACTCTGTGCTACACCAGTGAGAGTGTGGCTGAATGAAACATTAACGCAACAGTTGGATTGCTCGGCGTTAGTCTGTGGAATGGCCAACTCGATCTCCCGATTTGAACTAAATGACTTTTTCTTCTGGGGTGTTTTAAAGGACAAAATGTATCAACATCACATACGCAATTTGGCCGAACTACGTGAAGCTTTCACAAAAGAGTTCTATAGGATACTAATACGGGTCTGTGAAGTTGCTTGTGACAACGTTGCTCTTTGTCTCCAGGGATGTATCGATTTGGTTGATCCATTGGTAATCCATGGAGAACATAGATTAAAATTCTTGAAAGGAATGGCATGAGAATAATGTGTTTATGTTCAAGTTATGTTGCTAGTTTCTTTACCGTAGGCTTTGAAACATCGTATACTTATGGGCCATCCTGTACTTATAGATTTCATTTTCACTATTACTAATTCCAAGCTATGAGGGAAGAAACCGTAAGCACATGGTATATTTTTCAAATGAACACATTACAAACATAAATACGCTAGGAAGTACAATTATCACGACGCAAAAAGAAATGTTTTTGGGTAGCCAACATGAGTATAACGAACCTTACGGTTTCTTTGTTATGATGTGTGTTTATATCAAGCCTAGAACCTATATAAATCCTCTGGGGATTAAAACAGACATTACAATGTTATCTCGACTACAGTTGATAATTCCCTTGCACTATTTCACTAGAGATCTTAATGTTCACAGTGAGTTATTTATGTTGTATTTTACAGCTACCGTTATTACTATAAACATAAAAAGAGTTACTTTCCTTGATATGTAAATACTGCAAACTTGTTGTGTAAGCTTCTTAAAGAAAGGAAATAAACTTCCTAGCACTATCGCCGGAGAAAGGATATGGGCAGCCACGTGCCTTTTCTTACTAGGATCATAATATGTGGTCAGCTCATTAGCTCCCATACAAATTATTTATGGCTTTCCAGACCGAAGTTCGGTTTCTCTTTAATTCGAACTTCCACAACTGCTTAAGCAATGCTAGATCGACACCGAAAATCTTGCACAATCAGTAATAGAACCAAAGACCACGCGCGCATAATACAGACATGAAGTAATATGGAAAGGTGTTCGATTTTAATTGGATTTTTTAAAAAATGAAATGAAATGTGTGAGTTTTAACGGTTATGCCGGTTAGGCTAAAGGAGACGGTGATGATGAGACATGAATGAAATGGTGGAATGAAGAAAGTGGGAGGAAACGGGAGAACCCCGAGAAAACCCACGCACACGGTGTTTGTCCACCACAAAGTTCACTTGGCGGGAGCAGGGTTTGAACCCGAGACCACTAGCACCAGAGGTGAACGCTCTACCACTGAGCCACCGCGCCCCCTGGATTTTTTAAAAATAGTTAAAAATTACAAGGATAGTGTTCATACATCCGTACGGTATCTAACGAACTCACCAGATGTGAACTAAACTTGGTATGAAGGTAAACCTTGACTTGCTCGATTACTATGCATGCAGGACCGGATCCAGGTTTTCTGACAGAGGGTGCACCAATAACTCGTAATTGGATTAAATTTGAATTTTTTAATGCCTTTAGGCTTGAGGTGTGAATGAGAAATTGCCTTCGAAATGCTCAGTGTCTGGCCTCGGGAATCGAACCCACGACTTTCTGAATGCAAAACGAACGCTTTACAACTGAGCCACGGATTCTTTGTATCGATATAATGTTCAGTATACAGTTAGCTTGCTGCTTTAGATCAGGGATTCCTTTAATCATGGACACTTAAAATATGAAGGGTACTTGTATCGTACATAATCCTTATGAAAGTGTTGCTATTTTCACTGCTAGCTTCTCATTTTAGATAGTGCATATTTACAGGGAAGGAGGGTGCACGTGTACCCCTCTTAAATCCGGCCCTGTATACATGTGAACATTTTTTGCCGCCCCAGGCCATTATAAAAATGATCCACCATTCCTAACCCCGAAATCAATGAATACCAGTGTAGAAACGTTGAGATACGGGCTGATCATGACACTACTATACCCTGACCGGCAAACGATGATTTCTGACAGCTAAGCTAGCGAGGACGACTGAGAAGTGCGGTGTCGCCATGTGCTTCTCGCGCAAGGGGAGAATCGCCTGCTTCCTCGTTGAGGGTGGGAAGGGGTGAATGAAAGTTTGGCAATGTGCGGTGGTTACCATGGAGACGCGACAGATTGTAAGTCTAAGGTTGGTTGACCTGCTGTCTTCTGCTTGCTCGCCGCGGCCTCGTGCAAAGCTGTCAGAAATCATCGTTCATCGGCCAGGGTATAGTGTTCGTACGTTTCTTTAAGAAAATTTCCCTCAACTGTCACAAACTTTTTCCCTTTTCTTATCAAATTTTCTTTAGTTTGTTGAGTGTCCAATTTCTAAGACAGAAGTTATGCGATAAGCTTACTTTAGCTGTATTAAAGAAAATGCCAACCACATCTGTTTTATCCATTTGCTTTTTACTATTTAAAAAAAAAATCCTCTATTTCAGACAAAAATTTTCTTGTAGGCCCAGAATTACATGTATCTCGAGAATTACATACGGTGTAGTCAAACCAAAACAAACAATTTACTCAGTATGACAAGGTGACCAGAACTTTTACTTTCTAAAACGGGACGCTTACGAATCGGCGACGGTGGGGGAAAGGGGTGACTTCCACATTGCATTTTGGGACTCAGCAGTGTTTTCAATTTACAAAATACACAAGTAAGAATGATAACACATTGTTTCTAACTTAAGTATTACCCAACAATACTTTTAACTACTTGAATACTCAGAATTCCCACTCAATTCCCACTTGAACCACAGAACACACTATTTTCATTTGAATATTCAGAAGTTCTAGGCACGGCTGAACCTTCCCAATGAGTGTCGGTACGGAAGAGCGTAGAATTTGCATTGACCATTTATATTCTGAATAATAATTACGGGACATCTGGGTCATTTTTGCTTAAAAACGGGACATTTAGACGTCCCGTTCGAGAATCAGGAAAAACGGGACAAGGGTTGAAAACAAGGGACTGTCCCGGCTAAAACGGGACGTCTGGTCACCTTGCAGTATGATCTGCTTATTCCGTAAAAAATATGAAAATTCAATTAAGGGTCATTTAAAAATGTCGTGGCACCTGATTTATAAAATTCAGTATATTTCACTCAATCAAACATTTTCTTGTACGCTCCGTATTTTGAGAAACTGCATATAGTGTAGCCAAACCAAAACTAACAATTCACTCAGTACGATCTGCTTATTCCATTAAAAATATATATATATATGAAAATTCGATTTAGGGTCCGTTCAAAAATTTTGTGCCCCTGATCCAAAAAATCCAACATATTTCATTCAATCAAACATTTTCTTTTACGCCCCATATTTTGAGAACTACATACATGTAGTCAAACCAAAACTAACAATTTACTCAGTATGATTTGCTTATTCTGTAAAAAAATATGAAAATTCGATTTAGGGGCCGTTTAAAAATGTTGTGGCCCCCGATTTATAAAATTCCGTATATTTCATTCAATCAGACAATTTCTTGTACGCCCCATATTTTGAGAAACTGCATATAGTGTAGCCAAACTAAAACTAACAATTTACTCAGTATGATCTGCTTATTTCGTAAAAAAAAAAAAAAAAAAAAAAAAATCGTTTTAGGGTTCGTTCAAAAATTTTGTAGCCCCTGATCCAAAAAATCCAACATATTTCATTCAAACATTTTCTTTTACGGCCCCATATTTCAACAACTCATTCTTGGGACGCTGAATCTATTAGTTCAAAAAACCGCTTCTCAATATCTGTTACGTTTGTTGCTCTATGGAAATAAGTATTAAAACCGTAAGGACTATTAAATTTCAACCACTTCCGGTTTTGGTATAAGTGTTGTAAAATGGTGATGCTATGTTGTGTCTTGAAAACCTGGGTCGATTGCAGAAAACAACTTGTTACTACCTATTACCGTTTTTGTTCAACGACGACCAATGTTGAAACCGGAAACAGTTGATTTCTACCATTTCCGGTTTGAACATAGGGATAACGGAGGATACAGAACCTATTCTTAGGATGCTGAATCCATAACAAAATTCCATTACTCGCCACTTCCTACTGTTTCGTTCTATGGACATCAATTTTGAAACCGGAACCGATGGCTGATTATCATATCAGGTTGCAACAGAGGAATAAAGCCACAGATGAAACTTACTCTTCATCCACTGTACTGAATCCATATTTAAAAAACAGAAACTGTTCGTCGCTTTATTATTATTTTATTTATTTATTTTTACGATCATTATTGAAACCGGAAATCTAAAATTTCTACCAAATTTCTATCAAAAAATCGGGTACGTATCCTCAATGTACAGAAAATGAGACGAATAGTGACAAGACATGTGAGGAATTGAGACTACAGTGTGAGTGGAGGAACCATTTGGCTGCACCTTCATCAATTGGAAAGCACTACAAGTAGGGCCAATGGGTCCCACATGATTTGACTCCGGGCCAGAAGACAACGCGATGTGTTTCTATGCTGTCTCGTACGAGGAAGGAGCCATTTCTGGGGAATGTGATAAGAAGTGGGTCCTGTACAAAGCACCACGGCGCCGTCAATATTGGTTACCATCCCATGAACCAGTTCCAAAACAGCCGAAACCAGCACTGCACCAGAATAAATTTTTCCTGTATGTTTGGTGGACTGTTCACGGCGTCGTACATCGGGAACTGCTACCAGCTGGTCAGAGCATCAATGCAACTGTGTACTGTTAGCAGCTAAGCCGTGTTCGAGAAAAACTCAAAACTGTAGAGCCAGAGGAAACACTATTGCATCCGCCATACTCCCCGGACATTCCACCGTCCGATTATCACATGTTCCATTCCTTGGACAATCACCTTAGAGGCCGCCCGTTCAAATCCCTAGTAGAGGTGCAAAATGCACTTGATACCTTCTTCGCTTAACGCCCCACTAAGTTCCACCGCGATGGAATTCATGGTCTTCCGGAACGTTGGCAGGTCGTCGATGCTGATGGGGACCATTTTTGATCTTCCAGGTACGTCTTAGGTGACATATTGATGTTCGCAGGTGGTGGGTGAAAAAGCGACAGAACTTTTTAGGATACCTTTATAATAGAAATACCTTTATAATTAAAAAAAATAAAATAAAATAAATACTTTACCTTGTGTGACTGTTTCGCACCTATCAGAAAAGTTACATACACGCGCTCCACACACCAAGACAGCTTGAAGTACTCTAGTAACCTGGATCTCTGACGATCCGAGTCTGCTCAGCACTTAACACAAGAGCTCTCGCATCGCGTGTAAGGTGACGGCAATGAGAAGGAATACAACTCAGGCAATGGGCCGAACGCAAGAGAAAGGCTGGAATCACGTCAAGTGTAGCAAACCCAAGCACAATTATCTTTTAAAAAAAACTCATTTCACTACTCATTCCTGGTATATTCGGGAAACAATTCTTAGCTGAACGCTAGATTCATCATGTCCCTACCAAGGGCGCCGATCATAGGGGACCGAGGGCCCCGTCCAAAACTCATGTAGACCCCCTCACATTGTATTTATGAATATACAATATTTGGTATAATTTGAATGCAACTTGTCTTAAAATCCTCATATATCCCTTCGGCATCTGGATGCCCCCCCCCCTCAATTTACAGAGAAATCGGCGCCCTTAGTCCCTACTACTTCAATCTTCGAAGTAGCGTATAATCAACACAAACTTCTTTTTAATTACAAACAGGTGACATGTACAAAAGAATACGCGACATAAATTGCATTGCCGTAAAATGTTGCCTCCCTTCAGCTGGCCTAGTGGCTAGCCTGCGCATTTAATGCACGTTGTTCCGGCTTCGATTATCGATGTAAATGCATTGAACGCATTACGGTGCACGCGTCATATGGTTTCGGTGCTAAAGAGGGACTCTACGGAAGTTCAACAAACAATAAACTGTAGTATGCAAAATAAAAAGGAGGTGCTATAATCTGTGTTTTTCTCTTGCAGCAGGTTAGCATTCTCTCTTCATAATAGCGAGGATCCACATTCGAATCCGCTAACCGGCTATTCTGACAGTTTTCATTATTTTTTTTCCAGATACACAACAGACAAATGTCGCGCCACAGTAAAGTGTCGCAAGCTACACCCGATGGTTAAATCTGTTCACATCATCTACTTTTTAGGGCCCCGGTGGCTCAGTGGTAAAGCGTTCACCTCTGGTGCATGGGGTCCTTGGTTCGATCACAGCTCGTGGTAAATGAGTTTTGTGGTGAACAAATACCGTGTGCGTAGTTTTTCTCGGTGTTCTCCCGTTTCCTCCCATTTTCTTCATTCCACTATTTTATTCCTTTCTCATCATCACCGTCTCCTTTAGCCTAACTGGCATAACCGTGGGACGTAAAACTTAAAGATTTCATTTCATCATCTACTTTACCCCAAGCAATTAAATCAGTGTTGATTTCAAATGATTTCCCTCGGGTGGTGTAGTAAAAATTAGTATTTCAAAATGGTTTCAGTATCTTGGTTAACCTCCTTTCTATTTTTCCTTATATACCCACACTATAGTCTCCTTTAGGATATTCAAATGGAAATAATTAATTAATACATTCACAATTTAATTTTAAAAAAAAAACAAAAAACTTTAAGAACAGAATACACTAGTCGGTGTAAACTTGCTATTTCAAGATGGATACCTTAACGATGACGCAATTATTTCTTCTTTAGGCATTGGCTAATGAGAACAGGCCTTTGACTTTCTCTCCTGCCGATGAAGGACGTATACACGCGTTAAAACATAACTTCATTTTTTTTTTTTATTGCAAATATGTTTCTCTTTTCCTTCTTGTAGTTAAATAAAAATCCGTTTTTACATCCTTGAAGAACCTTCCCCTTTACTCACGACAGAAAGAAAAGATTACTGCACGGAAATGCTTCACAAGTATATCCTTACTATAGTACGTCCTCATTGTACACTATATATGAAAGAGCGAGTCACAGAAAGTAAGCAAGTACACGCAAACCGGTACATTTTTAACCATACCATTCAATTTGATGTCACAGTAGGAACAGAGAAACATTTTTTTTTTTCCGGTTGCATCACTTTCACTTCCCCTTCATCTTGAGGTGTTATAATTTCACCATCCCTAAAGATCATCAGAATATATGTTTTTCAGTTAACGCCTTCTTTATGTATCCAGTCACAGTGACGTTACCAAACCATTGCAGAGAGAATTTAAGACCCGAATTGACACTATCAAAAGTAAAATGTAAGCCATGAAATTAAATCACTAGTTTAATGTCCCACCGTTATGCCCTTCAAGCTAAAGTAGACAGATTATGAATAACGAAAGTGACTGATCGTGAAGAAATTGGTTTTAGATCTCTTCCGAGCTTTACAGTGAGAAGCAGTGCTGCTATTCTAATTTTTAACAACCGGTTCTCTCTCTCTCTCTCTCTCTCTCTCTCTCTCGAGAGAGAGAGAGAGAGAGAGAGAGAGAAATGAAATCTTTGAGTTTTACGTCCCACGGTTATGCCGGTTAGGCTAAAAGAGACGGTGATGATGAGTAATGAATGAAATGGTGGAATGAAGAAAGTGGGAGGAAACGGGATAACCCCGAGGAAACCCACGCACACGGTGTTTGTCCACCACAAAGTTCACTTGGCGGGGGCTGGGATCGAGCTCCGGACCCCAAGCACCAGAGGTGAACGCTCTACTACTGGAAAGAGAGAGATAGTAGATGGATAGGTAAATATATAGATATAAATCCTATTAGGAACCAACCATACAAAGTAGATAAAAGCATTTTTTTTACTAGATACCCCAAGTAGTCAGTAGCGACATTCACAATATCTTAACACAAGGTGGTGTGACGAAATTATGTAGTACTGCGAATATCTTGGAAACGAGTTGTCCGTCAAAAAGTATTGGAAAGACCTTAATCCAGCAATGGATCGACAATTGTTGATAATGGTGTTTCAAATATAAATAATGTTGTTTCACATAGGGTTATTTACAGTTAACCTTCACCCTCACCATTTCAGTCATATGATCCCAGTTCTCACTCTTTGATATCTCAGCATCATTCTTGATATCTCATGCGTGTATGTGTGTGCGTGTTTAGGTCTTGGTATAACAAACGGTTCTGTGAACTCAAAATATTTTAACAACCGGCTGAATAGCACCACTGGTGAGAATTGTGTGCTTTCATCAATTTCTTTCATAATCAGTTCACCAGATGAAACTGATTAAGTTTTGTTCTACGCTGCAAAAATGTACCAAAGAAGTTCACGTAATGTTAAAATCAGTGTATGGCGATGAAGCAGTTGCATTGAAGACTGTTTGCAAGTGGTTTGAGCGATTCGAAAGCGGGAAGGAGTCGGTTCAAAACGAGGAACGATCGAGATGTCCTTCGGCGTCAAAAAAAGATGAAAACGTGTAAAAAGTGGCACAATAGGCGAAAGCCTATTCAAGACCTTTCAGAAGAACTATATATCTCGTATGGGTCCGTGAAAAGCATTTTAACTTCCGATTAAATGAGCTAATGGCTACTTTCTTCACCACGAAAACGCGCCGTGCCACACCTTGCTTTTGACCTGCGAGTCTTTGGCCGAAAAAATATCCCCGTCTTTCCACATTCACTATGCTCTCCAGATATAGCACCATGTGACTTCTGACTGTTCCCCCAAAAAATTAAAATCGTACTTAAAGGAAAACGTTTTGACACCATTCCTGAAATTGAGAAGGCCACTACGCAGCAGCTGAACCCTCTTCCGAAAGAAACCTTCCAGAAAGGTTTCCGGTCATGGATTCAATGTTGGAATAAGTACATCTCTTAGCCAAGGACAGTACTTTGAAGGAGATTAAATCAAATTCCATGTAACTTTATTATTTTGTTTCTAATAAAATTATTCACCGTATTACTTGTTTCTAATAAAATTATTCACCGTATTTCTTGTTTCTAATAAAATTATTCACCGTATTTCTTGTTTCTAATAAAATTATTCATCGTATTTCTTGTTTCTAATAAAATTATTCACCGTATTACTTGTTTCTAATAAAATTATTCACCGTAATTCTTGTTTCTAATAAAATTATTCATCGTATTTCTTGTTTCTAATAAAATTATTCATCGTATTTCTTGTTTCTAATAAAATTATTCACCGTATTTTTTGATCATACCGCATTTAACCATAACAATAAAAAGTAAAAATGTAACAATAACAAATAGTAAAGATATAACAATAACAAGAAATAGTGCAAAAAACAATACAAAATCAGAATAAAAGTGCAGTAATTATAAATACAAGTGGAAAGGACTAACAGAGAACGTGAGCAATGTGACATGAGTTAATAAAAGAGAGGATACGCTTAAAAATAGATATAGCACTGCCTAAGTCTTTAATATTTAAATGTGTATCCTACGGAGGGAAAGAATTAATAATTAACATTTTTACACAGAATAATAACAGCACCGCTTGAAATAAATATTTTGACAAAGCACTTGGATCCAATTGGATTTACATCACTTCATTTCGAATTGAAATACGCCTTTCCCGCTGGTCTAGTGGCTAATGCGTGTGTCGTTAGTGCACGTGGTCCCGTTAAGAGCACAAAAATTTAATTTTACAATCATTAAGCATCCAGCTCCTTTAGACCAAAGGGCATAACCGTGGAAACTAAAAATCAATTTCGAATCAAATACACACCCCAACGGACGAAAACGAGATTCAAGCATACCTTTCAAATATTCTCTATAAATATATTATTCTCGTGCTCGTGCGGAGACCAGTTTTTGAGCTAGAACAATTGTAGACTATATAGTAACAATTGTAGGCTATAAAATAAATGCTTAGTGTCAAAATGAAATACTTTAGAACTGGTGAGACATATACCCACGGGCATTCTTCTAGCGATTATTTGAACTACTTCCACTTGAACCACTTTGACAGCCTGTAGTTCACTGAGAAGTGTTGGGCACATAGACCACATTTTGACATTAAACCAAATTATTCCATTTTTGACACTTAGCACGGATTTTATTAGCAGTCTACATTTTATAAAACTAGAGAAAAGTAGTTACAGCAATTTGCTAGACTGAAAAAAATCGTTCAAGACAGATAAAACGCAGAAGATTTTTTACGAAATGGAGTAAACCTGTCGTCCTCCTGTGCGAGAAAGCGATTCATTTAGGGTCCATTTGTGGTGGAGGGTCGGGACTAATTCGAGACCGCATCAACCGATCTCAAAGAGACAGTTATATGTATTTCAAATCGTTTCCATTTGTTATCTTCTGCGGTATAGTGGCTCCGTGATAGTGCCTTCACCTCCCGCACAAGACGTTCGATCCTAGTGCCACATGAATTTGTGGTGGAGAACATTGTGCTTGTAGGTTTTATCGGAATCTCCTATTCTTACCCAGACCATTCTTTCCCAATTATCCGCTTTGAATATATCGGAATATATGTACTATAATTTTGATGGCCCAGATATATATATATTTGATAAAGGTTCCTTCTCCAAATCCCCTCTACAAGTTTATTCATATAATATTGTAGTAAAGTGTTGTTCATAGTGTTGGTCGGAAACATGGGAAAGGAAGGATTCATGGTTTTCGTTATTTCTAAGTTTGGAACACTTAACAGCTGGAAAGTGCTTTTGCGCATTAATAAAATACATACGAAGGCATACAACGGTATGTTGTATATTTCTACTTGTAACAATTATTATTTACTTGTAATCTTGGGCTATAATATATTTTAATTATATACTAGGCAGATTCTGTTAAAAGAAGAAGAAAAAGAAATAATATGGTTATAATGTTAATATATAAAAAGACTATTCAAATGTTTTATGTAATCTAATATCGATGTCATTGTCATGACAACAGGAAATAAATAGAATTATTGTGTGAGTGAAGCAGACATCTTAAAAAGTTTATGTAGAAGTAAACTGTACACTTCTCTATCATATTTATTAAACTAAGTGTATGAAAGGTAATTTATGTGTTTTGAATGGCTCAATATTAATGCGAATAAGAACCAGTATCGTTATAGGCATTAGTGCCGTATCGCCGGACCACTTTGAAAACTGAAGAAAGAAAAAAAAAACACCAAAATGCACTGCATTCGGTTGTATTTTGTTGTATTACATTAAGTTACGTTAGCTGACGTTACTTACGTTAGGGGCACATAAACTAGTCCAAAAACAAACCAACCTGTGCTAGGTGGTCACTAAAAGCACGAATGCCATCTAACCGAATTAGGCCAGAAGCGTAGCAGAGGGGCCCGAGCGGAGCGAGGGGTGCGTCCGAAGCAGGCACGTCAGCGACGGTGGGTATACGCGGGCAGTGACAACACTGGGTTTTGGCGGTCATAAAAATATCAATAGCACTTGTCATGGCTTCATACTTGCAACCACTGTTAATATACAATACAGCTTCTGTACACTGTGCAGAAATACATTCCCGTTCAGATAGAAGTCACTTACCTTTAAAACTGAGGCTTGTAAACTTTTCCAATTTCAGGAAGAAAATCGTCTACAACAATTTCCCCTGGTTTCTTTTATAGCCCTCGAAATGCTCTTCCTTCTTCCCTAACGCCATGCCCTTCGTGCTACTCTATCATAAGAAATGTACCTCTCCGCGAAATAGTCCTTCCGCCTCCACATACTGTGCCGCTTACATCAAAAACAACCAACAAAAACAACAACTTTCTTCACTTTTCTCACTTTCACTCATTCCTCCTCACAAACTTACATAAATTCTCCAATTGACCCGGTAAATTTCCTAAAATTGGTCCGGCGATACGGCACTTAACCCCAGACGAATACATATCTAATTTAGTAACGAGAAAATACAATTATTCGTGAATATAAGAAACATTTGTGATTAAGAGTTAAGAGTGAACGATGGAAATGAGAAACAAGAAATTCTACAAACGTATATTAAAACGGCAACAAATAAACAGTAATACAACATCGAAAATAGTATCATGCGGGTCTAACCTGAGGCCACTATCTGCGAAAGATTACTTTTTTTTTTTTTTTTTGACTACTTCTGATTTACATCTGAGAAACACAAATCTCTCTTTGGCTTGTGTATAGCCCGCTCCCCCCAGTTCTTTGTCACAGGAACTGGAAGAGTCACTACTACTACTTATATTGAGAACAGAACCCAACCAACCCCTGCGGGGCTTCTAACCCGTTCCTACTACTACTACTACTACTATTGCTACTAACTACCACTACTACTACTACTGCTACTACTACTACCGCTACTACTACTACTACTTATACTAAAACTTCCTTACCACAAGATTTACATCTTAAATCTTTATAACGCGATTCCGATTCATTATGAACTGGTATGAATCGTTAGAATCACTTATGATTCGTTAAAAATCACTGGGGGGAGCGGGCTATACTCAATCCCTCTCTTTTTTTATCGTGACTGAAGTATCTCTCCCGTAAATTTTACATCAATCTTATCCCTAGTACAAGGGCACTACTTGCACTTAACATAGAACAAATAAAAGTAGTAAAAATCACGAAGCTATCAACTTTGAACTTTTTCTATTTTTACAACCAAGAACTAATATATTACATGTTAAGAAATAAAAACTTTTAATTCATTATTTTATAGAGGTCATTCACAAAGGTCAAGGAAATTTTCTTCTACATCTAGCTACTTACAACAGCGCAAGCAACTACAAAAAATTATCTGCTTACCAGATTTATTAGTTTGTTCAAAATCAAGTTCCAAAACAAACACTGGTTATGTGATGTCAACTTCTTCCTCCTATTTAAAAACACTGTCCTATTGAAATTTACCACAAAACCGGATCTCGATACAGGAGCACGTTCACCTCTCTCCTGGATTTCTTTTCTTCTTTTTCTACTTACATATACCACAGTAAATAACAATATATCTCAGGCTCTGCCATCTATTAGCTGGAAATATAACTAATATTAATCTTCAAGAAGTATGGAATGATATCTCCAGATGTCAGTAGCTCTGATAAGGTAGTCTTTTCTAAATTCATACTTTCCATTAGGCTAATTATAGACGAAAGCATTTATCGTAGCAAAAATCGTATCATCGATAAGGCGGATTTTCATGTGTCCTTTACCTCCGTGAGTTGCGAGCGATTGTGCTAAACAGCCAATGAAATCACGCATCGGAGATGGCGCGCTACACTCGCGTCAGAGTAGAAATTTGTTCAATTCTGACGGAAGTAGCGCGCGTACACTATTGTATTCACTGACTAACATGGCGGAAGTCGCAAACTTTCTATTTTACGCATGCGCATTAGCTAGGGAGTAGTAATTTGGCGCAATACACGCACGGATGTATGAAAACGAAAATAATTTACGGTGAATACGCTACATGTGATGCTTCCGTTCTAACGCGGGCATGAAAATCCGCCTATATCCTACTGTGTAAAGTTGTAAATGCGCTATAGCATTTTACATGCCACGGCATATCCTTTGGCATTTCTTGGCGATAGAAACTGCTCTATTTCGTAGCATTTCTGGTCCGATTCCAGCTGTGTGGTGTGTTAAAAGGAAGCGAAATATTTTGTGCCAAATATCCATGCTCTTGTTTTGTGTGGGAAATTGACTCGTATTAAGAAAAATGAGTTGAAATAGGGATGCTATTATTATGCTGATTGAAAAATATGAGGAGCATCCTTGTTTGTGCAAAAAAAAAAAAAAATCGAAGGCTTCATTATCCATAAGCAGGAAGTTCTTGAATGCAATAGGATCCTCAGGCTTCAGTTCTTTCTCTATGATAGAAAAAACTGAAATATTATCATCCCTCCGCAACAGCCAATTCATGGACTTTTTTTTGTGGTTTTCGTTTTTTAATATAACTGGCGAGAACTGTTGTTACAACCACTATAGCTTTAGCTATCTCACGCTGTAGTTTCGGAGCCATCATTGCGCTCTTTCTACATTGATTGGTTTTCTACCGGTACGTCACGACAAGATGCTTATCAAAATGCAACCGTGTAAAATGTAAAAACACCATATACTTACCCGCATATTTTTAAATCAATCTCGACCTTAACCATAGGAGTTAAATACGCGGTTCTGATTGGTTGCAGTTATCCGTTTCTCGCCACCTACCATACATATAGCAGAAATCAAATACTTTTCTGTTGGTCCTCGTAGCCGGACGTGATTGCGCAACGGGCTAGGTTTGATAACACTGGTTAGCATGGGTTTGGTTGTGTCGAAGGTTATAGCTGTTTCTTAATAATTTTGACATGCTCATTCCGAAAATGAAGACTGTTTCTATCACGTATAGTTTTTGTACAAAACTATAGTATATTCAAGGTGACCAGACGTCCCGTTTTAGCCGGGACAGTCCCTTATTTTCAACCGTTGTCCCGTTTTTTTCTGATTCTCAAACGGGACGCCTAAATGTCCCGTTTTTAAGCAAACATGAGCCAGGTGTCCCGTAATTATTGTTCAAAATATAAGTAAATGGTCAATGATAATTCTACATTCTTCCGTACCAACACTCATTGGGACAGGAGCGGATCCAGAGGGGGGTCTCCCCCAGAAGAGGAAACTTTCTTATTTTATATATATAAATAAAAGCCATCCCAACGTTTGGGACCCTTAAAAGTAGCAGTATGACAACAGTAATAATCGCCCCACTTGGTCTCACTTTTTGGCCCCTGGGTCCCTGCCTCAGGACCCATGGTCCCTGGCCCGGGGTCAATGACCTAGGGGTACCTAGGACCACCCCCTAAAATTTGGCAGGGGTACATAGGACCACCCCCCAGGACCCATGGTCCCTGGCCAGTGTCAATGACCTAGGGGTACTTAGGACCTCCCCTCTAGATTTTGGCAGGGGTACATAGGACCACCCCTTAAATTTTGGAAATTGCCAAATCTAAAAATTTGGTGTGGTAGCCTAGGACCATAGTATGTACCTCTATCAGTATTGGGTGTCTATGTCGTTCCCTTTCATGGGTAAAAAATTGCCAAAAATTCAAATTTCGGGGGTTTTTGACCTAATTTATCCCCTTTGATGAGGTATTATTACCCTATATAGTTATATGGGCGTATACAGGGGTCCATTCCCTTTCATAACATATGGGTATATTAATGCACCCCTTGAAAAATTTGGGAGGGGTATCATGGCCCACCCCTTAAATTTTGAAAATTGCCAAATCTAAAAATTTGGTGTGGTAGCCTAGGACCATAGTATGTACCTCTATCAGTATTGGGTGTCTATGTCGTTCCCTTTTATGGGTAAAAAATTGCCAAAAAGTCAAATTTCGGGGGTTTTTGACCTAATTTATCCCCTTGGATGAGGTGTTATTACCTTATATAGTTATATGGTCGTATACAGGGGTCCATTACCTTTCATAAGACATGAGTATATTAATGCACCCATTGAAAAATTTTGGGAGGGTTACCTTGGCCCACCCCTTAAATTTTGGAAATTGCCCAATTTAAACATTGGGTATAATAGTACAGGACCCTAATATGTATTATGATAAATTTGGATGGTCCACCTGGCCCACCCCTTAAATTTTGGAAATTGCCCAATTTAAACATTTGGTATAATAGTATAGGAACCTAATACATATTACTGTTACTTCGTTCCCTTTCAACGTGGGAGACCAGGGTTCGATTCCCGGAAGGCGCTCATGCGGTTCGGATTGTTATTCCTTTGATGAGATGGACTAACACTGTTGCAAATGAAATCTTTAGTTTACGTCCCACGATTAGGCTAAAGGAGACGGTGACTATGAGAAAGGAATGAAAGTGTGGGAGGAAACTGGAGCATAATGTTGCTTACCACAAAATTACTTCGAACCAGGGACCTCATACAGCAGAGGTGAACGCTCTACCACTGAGCCACCACCTTCCTTACTGGTGCGAATGAAGTAGAGGTATTTGGTTTGAGGTAATGTGATTGTTTGACGTCGGGGTGACCCTATTTCACTTTTGGGACCCCCACACATGGACCATAATGAATGAGTTAGAGATGCTTTGCCCGGGATTGCATTACCTATTGAAATTTTTGCTTATGTTTACTCAGGGGGCAGGGATCACTCAGGACACATAAGATCACATTGATTTACATCAGGAGTTGGGGAGGAAGGGAGGGGAGTATCGCACCTCGTACTCTTTGATGAGTATAAAATATTAAAATTTGGACGTTTTTTAACTTATCCTATTATCTTTCACGAGACATTTTCGTTGTATAATAGAGTACAATGATTTATTTTGGGAGTTGTCGTTCCCTTTGGAGCCTTATTACGTTATATGGATGCATATTTAAATATTCCCTTAAATTTGATAAGCACTTTGTGATCTATTTTGTTCCGCTTTAGGAGTGAACCTTGCAATCGTCCCGAGTTCGATTCTTGGAAATGTTGAGTTTAACGTCCCCTTGAAACGATGATGAAAAATGAGAAAACATCATAAACTTACTTCGTTGTGGATTGAAGCGCTGAGCCGTTGTACTCCATTCAGTGCGAACAGTTTCGCGTATGAAAAGAAGACGAGCAGATTATGTTACATTACACATTTCAGTGCGAGCAGTTTATACTAGGTTTATGTTTCATATAGAAAGATAGAAGATCTGCGTTGTCATCTTTTTTACTTCGTGTGCAACTTTGACCTTGAAGAAAACCTTGTTGACTCAGTGCAAAGCATTGACGTATACACATAATCTTATTGTTTAGTTGGCTGTATTTAGAGATGAATCAGACATTTAAGGTTGTTGGTTCGAATCTAGTTGTGTTCGCTGTAACTCAGGGTCTGAGCGATACTTACCGAAATTTTTCCAGTGTTGCCAACACTATCAGAATGAATCGATTCATTTAGTCGGAGCAGTTTCGTGACGAAAACTGATTTTTGTTTTGCACACAAAAATTTTTCTGAAACAGAATTTTGTTTGTACATAAAAATTTTTCTGAAACAGAATTTTGTTTGTACATAAAAATTTTTCTGAAACAGTTTTTGTTTTGTACACAAAAAAAAATAATTCTGAAACAGAATTTTGTTTTCGTACACAAAAAATTTTTCTGAAAACATTTTTTTTTTCGTACACAAAAATTTTCTGAATCAGTTTTTTTTTCGTACACAAAAAATTTTCTGAAACAAAAATTTAGTTTGATTTTTTTTTCGTAAAACATTGATTTATTTTACCGGTAAACTGATTCAGAAAAAAGAAATTGAAATCGCAGTACAGGAAAAAGAATTTGATTTTAGGATGTGAAATAAAAACACAGAATCATGTTTTTGTACATTTATTTCTAGCATGTGAAAATGAATACAGAATTTCTTTTTTCTTCAAAGGAAGACGTGTCCGTGACGGGTACAAATTCTGTAAAGAGAAAATAAAACATATGAATATACATGGTAATATTTATTTTGTTTCCTGTGAAAGAAGAAAAACAGATTATTAACATCGAACTAACTGATCAAGAGAGAGTGAGGTGAGAAAAAGAAACGCAAATGTGACGTACCTGAATTCCTTTTTTTTCTCCACTGGTTTCTGCAAGGTGATGTCATCTGAGTTTTTGTCTTCGCTGTGGCCTTGTTGAAGCATGTCCCGTGTTGCGTTGATTCTTTGCCCCGTCTTTGGGAGGTGATGTTGGTGGGATTAGGGGAAAATATGGCTGTTATTCTGTTCTGGCTTTTTTATACCCATAGGGAAATGTCTCGTATGTTTCTGGTATTAATCGGCGTTTTTTATAGTTGAAACTGTACTTCTTTTCTTCAGGTTTTGTGACAAGATGATGATCGTGGGTTCTGTAAATTTTGTGCGGCGTGCTAATGGAGATTTTTTCACTCGATTGATTTATGATCATTTGCTCCAGACTGTTAAAATTTAGCTTTTGACTTGCAGTATAATTAAGTGTGAATCCACGAATTTTGCATACATAACTGGTTGATTTCGTGTCGGGGTTGTAGATTTCCAAGGCGTACTGTTTTGGGCCACCAGACACGAATTTTTTAATGTATGCTTTTGGTCCAATTGATTCCAGTTCATTTGACATTGAACCAAGAAATACTTCTGGTTCTATTGTGGGCTGTGATGGTCGCTGCGTGAATATTACGGAATCTGTATCGAAATATAGTACTCTTTCTTGCAGCAGTTCTAAATATTTGTAGAGTTCCAGACGAGCTTGACACGTTGTAAATGCTCCAAGGACAACATTAGCATTGTGATTTTGTACTGGAACATCATCTTCATACTGCCAATAAAGGTATAACATCGAATCGTTAACAGGTAAAATTTGGTTGACTTTTATATCTGGAGCAGTTAATTTTTGATACAGTTCTTTGGGGTCGTTAATGATGGTCGTTTGGCTGAAATTGTCTCTTATAGAGAGTCGTCCCCAGAAGGCATTCAAACAGAGTTTTGCAAGACTACGACGTGCTGAATTTGTCATTATATTTGCTGCATCTAAAGTTATGCCTTCCCGTTGTTGTACCACTTGGATATACTGCTGCTTTTCTTCTTCGGTGACGCAATTGGCAGGCCAACCAGAAGCTTCCAGCTTCGATTTCAAAAATGTGTTAATGTATTCGCTGAATAATCCACCAGTCTTGGTTTCTGGATCATATACGGTGATGTCGTAATCCCAAATTTCGTAAATTTCAATGACTTGATACCCAAGTGCAATGGCTTTTTGAATTTCATAGGACACCCATGTTCCTGTTAGACTTCGTTCACTGTCCGAATGTGTACATTCAGAATCTTGATTTAATGCTGTGGCACAGGCAGCACAAAGTGGAAACAACAACTTCTTATTTGAGCGAAATGGCAGCACTGGATGAAACACATTTCTGCTAGGCAAAATCTTCAACTTGACCAATCCGTTGACATCTTGAATGTCGGGCATTTCTGGATCTCCCTGTAGATATATTCGTGGATGCCCTATTGGATACCGTCCACATTTATTCACATAAGGATACAGGGAGACGATATCCAAGAATTTTATTTCTTCGCCTTCATTTTCATTTGCGACGTGATACAATTTAATGGCATTAACACGGCCACCATAGAAGCTGTCTCTTGGATTTAATGGTGTCTTATTAGTATAAGGATGTGTGCTTAAAGAAGAGGCCAATGCTGGATTGGATTTTAACACTTGACGAAATTCACATTCCCACATTTCATGTATTTTATATCCCATGGATCGTAATAACTTCATTTTACGCTGTGTTCTCTCGTAGCGATAGTTCATTGTTTCTTCGGAGTTCTCATAAATGGGTTGATCACGGCCTGTAGGGACACATAGAGGACAGCCGTGAATTCTGCAACCTTCAAATTCATACACGTGTTCCTCTTTAGTGTCGGGATTTTTGTAGTAGCCGTCCAGATGAAAACCAGCAACATAAACTTCTTTTCCTCTCGCAGCATGTTGAATTGGATGGCCCTCTTTTTCCTCCATGTAGGCAAGCCACTGCAAAGCAATCCGTGACTGATTGTTTCTGTGACGGTATCCTCGTGCAGGGAGAATGCTAATAGTATTAGGTTTTAAGAAATTTCGTCGAAATACTAAATTGCACGCACTCGCCAAAGTGATAGCCTCCAGGAAAGGATTGACGTGAGTTTCTTGTTCAAAAGTGGTCATGAAAGATATACAAGCCAATCGAAGTACGTTGACGTCCTGGACACAATAGTTTACCAATTCTTTTTGGAAAATAAACGTATCGTTCTGGTGTTCGTTGTACCATGTCATGAATTTCTCTCGTTCATCCACTTTCATTTCATCTGCACCATAATAATGGATGTCCGGTAATTTTCCCACATACGTTTGATTTGCAGCAGTATTAAAAAAGTGTGGAAAATATCCTTTGGTCACGGGTAAATGAAATGCCTTGGATAATTTACTTAAAGCCATTGGCATGAAATTTAAGGAGTCAATAAACGATAAGTGATTCACTTTCATGCTTAAAATTTTTGCTCCGTTCAAGATCAAAGTAGGTTTCAATTCATGTTCTTCCACTAAAGATTTAAGAATAAAATGACCATCATAGCCCTTACAGTTATGTGCCAAAGATACAATAAGTTTGATGTTGGGTCGTGGTTGACGTAAATACGCAAGAAAGGCATTGATCGGATCATCTTGAAAAATATGTTCCCGCTGTCCACAAACTTCACACGGATGATGTATATCCTCATCTTGAACACAGTTGTAACATACTTGTTGGGCCACCAGTAAATTGGGCTTATGAATGAATGTGTCTTCATCGAAGAAAGTATCCTGTGTGGCTTCGATATCATAGAAGACAATCATAGCCTTCTTGGCATGTAACACTGATGGAACTCCAGGTTTTAATTGAGTCGTATCAGGCTTCATGTAGCATTGGTGGGTAGACGTAACGTGTTTATGGCACACATTACAAAAATAATCAGTACAATCATGTTTTCTTTCCCCTGTATGGACAAACGAATAAATGCGTAGACATTTGGCACACTGTTTCACCATCTTGCATATTGGTTGGCCCTTATGGTATGGTACAGTCAGATGATTTGTATAGCATGTTTCACCATAAAATTCACGATTGCATTCTGGGCACTGCTTCTCCGTATTGGTCTTACTGCATGGCGGTTTCTGCAAACATTTCTCACACATGGCCGAACAGTTCTTGACGTGTGCAATACGATGATCATATTTTTTATGGCATGCAGCACAATAGTACTTAGTAGAAAAAACCGACGTTAATGACGTGATGATGTCATAATGAGAATTGATGCACATTAAATTGATTGGAATTTTGTCTTCGCCACCAGGCCCTTCATACAGAATATCTTCTCCGGAAAAACTGGTGTATACGGTAAGTTTATAATTTGTCAAGTAGCGTTGCAATTGTCGTAATTCTTCCACGGATCCCCCATGCTCTAAATTCACTGATGATCTGGACAAAAGTTCATGTACGGCTGGGAGAACAACACACTTTCTCTGGTTGTGATATTGATCGTAAACTTTTTTATTTGTATCCTTATATTTCTTTAGGCCAATAGCAATCACAATCGCATACGCTAAACATTTCTTGTCGGTGTTTTTTACACGTAAAATGCCTTTCTTGCACTTTAATAATTCGTCGTTTGATAAAAGACCTCGACGCACCAATCCAAATCCACGGGGCACATCCACATGATGAAAATGGACAATGAACGGTTTGTTCATGAGAAAACTATCGTTACTTTGAAGGATGCGATCAAAGGAAGCCCATAAAGTCTCCAGTGTCAAATTACTTGCATGCCGGAAAGATAGATAAAACGGTTTGTTCTTCTCATCGTGGGATAAAATCGATAATCCAACCATCGATGATTCGTCGACGTTTTCCAATAAGTAATCCAACATCTGTTGAAAGGAGGTCTGAACCCACTCCACAATATCGGTGCCACTGGTCGGAGCATTAATTTGAATTTCCAGCATTCGTCCTTCAAGATTAAAACGCCGATAATGTCTATTGAATTCTCGCAAGACAGTAAAGCCAGAAGTAGCCATATTCAAATAGGGAAAAAGGTAAGGTAAGCAAAAAAGGAATAGGCAAAGAAAAACAAATATCTAAAACGAAAAAAAAGCACGAATTAAAATTGAATTCAGAGATCACTACATTATCAAAATGACTACACGATCAATCCTAAAAGAATGATCATATCTCAAATAGTTCTACTACTGAAACGTTTTATTGTCGTCATACTGGAAATCAAACCCGGACCAACATCAACATGTAAATGACCTAAGTTTCTGTAGTGATAAAAAGAATGAATGAAATTGTTTTTTCTAACTGTGCTGAAAGAATCATTGTAGTAAGCATTTTTCCTCTGACACTGAACTTTAAAACGTATGACGAACATGAAACGAAAACAAAATCTCATGCGCTTGCTTTTTTTTTCGAGCTAAGACAAGAAAGACTCGAATTCGTTTCTCGGCGGGAGATCAGATCCCACATTAAACTGCAAGTCCACGTCTCACGTTGTAGGGAACAAATTCGTGCGTAGTTTCTTTGTTTACTTTCAGAAACTGAGCTAAGTGGTTAGCGTTACGCAACTCTGGCCCGGGTTCAACACCCAGTATGCGCTCAAATTCAACATTAAGCTGTATTCCTAGCACCCCACTACTGAAGGGACGCTAAACCAAAATCAACAATTTTCTCGTGCTTACTTCTAATGTGTGGGATTCCTAATTCGATCCCCGGTCAAGTAAGTGAGGGTTATTCTTCCATTTGCTAAAATAATTCATGTTAAATAAAAAACAGTGATAACAATGTTATCCTCATGCAAAAACACTCCATTGATATTAAGAAACGCGGTTGATACTTACCTCAAATTCAAGGAACGGAGTAAAGTCACGCTGTCACTAGAGGTACACCTACGTTCATTCAAGATCTTCGTGGAAGTAGGACTTGAAAATGAAAATTAAGAATTTTATTTAGATCTGAAACGGTTCAACTATAAAGTGACAACACTATCAGCCAATCAGAAACGAGGAAATGAATCAATGACATCACGGAGAACCAATGAAAACACAGCTTTCATCATGAGCCGAAACGTGATGTAAGAAGCAATCTGATTGGTTGTGACATTATTCACGTTTTTTCTCCTTACACATCAATCGTTACGACATCTAGTATCGCAATTTTTCATACCGTTGACTCGTTAGTTTCTTACGACATTCAAATTACCACATCTAAAATGTGATTCATTTTCCTTAAACTTGATTGAAAAAATGTAACACTCATCGATATGTTACGAAACTGTCTTTGACATAAATGTAAAGTTGAGCTTTAAAAGTCCGTCAGCTGAGAAAAATGCTGATGTAGTAAAAGCACATGCTGCAATTTCACAATAACAAACTTCTATGCTTAACAACGAGCAGAAATGTGTAATGTAACATAATCTGATCATGTTCTTTTTCATACGCAAAACTGCTCGCACTGAAGTTGGCATGATGGCTCAGCGTTTTTTTTTTTCTGATGTGTGAGGTCTCTGCTTCAATCCGCAAGCAAGTAAGTTTATGATGTTTTCTCATTTCTCATCATCGGTGGGACATTAAATTCAACATTTCCAAGAATCGAACTCGGGACGATTGCAAGGTTCACCCCTGAAGCGGAACAAAATGGATCACAAAGTACTTATCAAATTTAAGGAAATAATTTAAATACGTCTCCATATAACGTAATAAGCTCCAAAGGAAACGATAACTCCCAAAAAGTAAACCATTGTACTCTATTATATAACGAAAATGTCTCGTGAAAAATAATAGGATAAGTTAAAAAAAAAAAACCTTCCGAAATTGATATTTTTATACTCATCAAATGGAACGAGGCCCCCTCGTGACGTGGATCAAGGTGATCTTATGTGTCCTGAGTGATCCCTGCCCCCTGAGTAAACATAAGCAAAAATTTCAATAGGTAATGCAATCCCGGGCAAAGCATCTCTAACTCATTCATTATGGTCCATGTGTGGGGGTCCCAAAAGTGAAATAGGGTCACCCCGACGTCAAACAATCACATTACCTCAAACCAAATACCTCTACTTCATTCGCACCAGTAAGGAAGGTGGTGGCTCAGTGGTAGAGCGTTCACCTCTGCTGTATGAGGTCCCTGGTTCGAAGTAATTTTGTGGTAAGCAACATTATGCTCCAGTTTCCTCCCACACTTTCATTCCTTTCTCATAGTCACCGTCTCTTTTAGCCTAATCGTGGGACGTAAACTAAAGATTTCATTTGCAACAGTGTTAGTCCATCTCATCAAAGGAATAACAATCCGAACCGCATGAGCGCCTTCCGGGAATCGAACCCTGGTCTCCCACGTTGAAAGGGAACGAAGTAACAGTAATATGTATTAGGTTCCTATACTATTATACCAAATGTTTAAATTGGGCAATTTCCAAAATTTAAGGGGTGGGCCAGGTGGACCATCCAAATTTATCATAATACATATTAGGGTCCTGTACTATTATACCCAATGTTTAAATTGGGCAATTTCCAAAATTTAAGGGGTGGGCCAAGGTAACCCTCCCAAAATTTTTCAATGGGTGCATTAATATACCCATGTCTTATGAAAGGTAATGGACCCCTGTATACGACCATATAACTATATAAGGTAATAACACCTCATCCAAGGGGATAAATTAGGTCAAAAAACCCCGAAATTTGACTTTTTGGCAATTTTTTACCCATGAAAGGGAACGACATAGACACCCAATACTGATAGAGGTACACTTGTGTCCAAAATTGTTGTCGCATGTCTTTAGAAATTACATAAATAGAAATAACTCTCTTTCTTGTGATAGAAAATGTCACATTTCTTCTTCGAAATAAGCAGAAAAACAAGACACATATTTCCAAAAAATATTTCAATAAAAAATTAAGAAATAAGCAAGTTATAATTAAAAAAAGAAATGTCCGAAACTTCCATCGAAAAATTCTAAGTTCCATTTTCGTAAACGTGGCAAACGCGCAGCGAAATTTACACAGAGGGAGGGAATTTTATGCTTTGTTAGAAATACAACGTAAATTTGTCATAAGGTTAGTTACTATACATGTTGCACAGCTCTAACAATCATTGCTATTAAGCATTTTACATTTAAACAAAGGACTAAATAGAAATAAGCTACAAAATGTGCGAAGCGATCAGGCATTTTGTATTAGTGGTTTCGTTACATGCGTCTGTCAAGGTGTAGTCCTTACCGTGCCTTCGTAGAGTAGTCGGTTAAAGCTTCTTCTTTATATACTTTATTTTTCCACGATCATCACTTCGAATCCCATACCCTATAGTAACTTTTTTTTTTTTTTTTAGAAAAGCTTGATTCTGTGATTTTTTAAAGGAATAATGTTTTGTTCTTATTCTCTTCATTCTAGTTTATTTGAATATTTCCAAATAATTTAGAATTATCTTTAAAAACATTAAAACTGTCAAGAATTTTATAAAAAGCGGAAGCTTCATTTATAATCATTTTCATAACCGAAATGAGAAACTTACAAATAGTGGGATTTTAATTAACATATGACTAAACTTTCATAAAACAGTAATTAAATAAAACATAGTTTCTGCAAGTAATATGTAGGTAATAGACAGAAATAATGAACTTAAACTATTAGATGTCGATTAAAAGTTAGTAGGGATAGTTCTAAAGGCAAGTACAAAATTCTCTCTGCTTCATGAAAATAATAAACATTTTACAAAAATAATGGTATTTTAGCTGTATCGGGAATTTGTTTAGTAAATAAATAAATAAATAAAATACTATTATATAATTCAATCATTCTTACTCGATAGATTAAAGAGAAACTTTGTCGGCCGCGATCCTTCGGTTTTCTTCGTAGCACACGAAGGGACACAAGTTGATCCGAACCAAGGGAAAGGGTGTAGAAAGAAATAGTGGCACGCCACAGAACGGCATGATATGTGTGAATGGTCACGGCAGTGACACGGACGGATCATGGCAGGGGAATGACAGGGCATGATACACTATGTGCAAATTGATCTTTAACTGAAAACTGGCACATTCAGTGCACGAGGGAGTCAAGTTCATTTTTGATATTTTAGACATATTTTATCTTTAAGATCTCTACTTGAATCTCCTTTCAGAGCGCATAAGGTTCAAAAATTGTTAAAAATGCAAAGTATATCTGTCATAATGTTAGTTACTATACATATGGAATAGCTCTAATAATGATATTAAGCATTTTACACGTAAACAAAGGAATAAATAGAAATAAGCTGCAAAATATGTTAAACGATTATGCATTTTGTGTTAGTGGTTTCCTTATATGCGTCTGCAAGTAGTTCGCTGTTAACTTACCTTTGTAGAGTAGTTACTTAGCACTTGCTCTTTATACTTTATTTTTCCATAACCATCAGTACAAGTCACTTTTTTTTTAAGAAACGCCTGTTTTCTCTATTCGTTATAGTGTTTTCCAACAAGTAGTAGGGTGATTTGTTAAAGCATGATTTAGTGCCTCCCTTTTTTTGATAATCATTAGTTCCAGCTCCGTACCTACAGTATTTTTCAAATTTTGTTCGCGATATTTTGTTATACAGCTCTCTTCTATTAATAAAAGGTATTTGATATTATTCTTTTTATGTTAGTAATTTAAATGTGGGCAAACAATTCAAATTTTTGCCTTTAAAGGTGTTAAAATTATCAAGAGTTTTATAAAAATGTAGCAGCTTCATTGTCATAACCCGAAAATGAAACTTTAATAAAACTTAATAAACATATCATTAATTTTAATAAAAAAATACTTATTTTTTATCACGAAGGGGCTAAACCATGGCTATACAAAGGATGGTCAAGAATTTCGCATGTGGGTCATACCCCTTTATTGGGACAAGTGTCATCTTACTTTTCAAAAGGAGTTTATAAACAAAATTTAATCTGCCTATTTTAAGAGTTTCGGAAGATACTATATTTTTATCACAAATTTGCAGCCGATTTCTCCCTTAGGATACCGATTCTAATGAAAGCAATATGATAAAAAAGAAAACTGATTCGACTATCTTCGAAGTTTAATTTCAAACGATTCAGTCATTATCCGTGATGAAAGTGATGAGTACAAACTATTTCTCCCGGGGGAGAATTTCAATACACATGGTTAAAGTAGCAATGCAAAAGCACTGGTTTCTTCGGAAGTTTGGACGGGATTTCATTGGTCCCAGGAGAAAATTTGCCCCTGTGCTACCCCCTGAAATCATCAGTACGTGGTGATGACGCAATCAACATCAACTTAATTTTTACAAATTGTCCTTTCTCCTTTTAGAAGCCAAGCTATCCTAAACGCTGGAATAAGTCTTCACTTACTTCATTGACGAATTTATATAAGTAGATTCAAATCCCTAATGACGGACTTGCAGGATACACTATTTTATCATGTATTTTGAATATCCTTCCGCTTTAGGATATATATTTTGGCGACAGTGACGTGGTGAAATCACGACTCTAGCCAAATGATTTGGCGTGGGAGACCTGGGTTCGATTCTCGGAGGGAGCTCATGTGGTTTGGATTCCACATTAATCAGTAGGTCGCGTCTCATATAGCCTCGCTGTTGAAAGGGACTTTAAACTCAAAATCAACTCAACTCTAGCCAAGTGATCCTGATTTTCAAAAATTCGTTTTACATAGTTCAGCGTTTACCTGTGATGAGGAGACAGAAAACTTCGATTCATGTTTATATGTTGAGAAAGTATTATATAAATTACCTTTATACCTTTTCCTGTAGATGCTGAATATTCGAAAACTCAATTACACCGAACCATTTATTTTAGTGAGGAGTTTATATATCAAATTTCATCTATATAACATGAGGGACTTTTGAGATACTTTATTTATAGGTTAAATTTTAAAATTCCATTTCCCCTTTAGAATGCAAATTTTACAAAACATCGACAAGACGACAGTCCTAATTATGTTCAGAAAACCATTTAACTAAACTAAAAAATGAAGCAACCACCCTTTTCGTATAATTTGTTTATATGTTTTATCGAAATGTATTTAATAAACTAGCAATCGTGGAGTAATCAATTAGTCTTATATGGTCAGGCTGCTGAACGGGACGTTAAACTCAACTCAACAATCTCTTTTAATCCAAAAAATATTTCTCAATATTACTAATTTAATGCTATTCAATTTGAATATGTGCATAAAGTATAATTCAAACTTTTATATTTATCAAATATTACAATTAGCAAGATTTCAATAAAAAGAAGAAACTTGATTGTCACAACCTGAAAATGAAACTTTAATAAAAGTTTAGCGAACATACCCGCAACTTTAATAAAACATTACTTTCCTATTTATTATGCATCATGTAGTGCTAACTATATTTGTTGTATAATTTTGCAATACAAATTAATTTAAATATTCTAGAAAAAGTAACTACATTTGTTAATTCCTTTTGTACACAATGCTGTGATAAATCGTTACATTACTACATAAACAAGTATGAAAGTATCAAAATTATTTTATCGAAAATTTCTTCTAATTCAATGCAGAATATTTTAAAATCATCTTTCAATGTTTTGTTGCATAAAAATGATTATAATAGGATTGTTTTTTTTTTTTTGTTTACTCTACATATGCACTGCAAGTTATACGTAAATGTATTTGAAATAATTAATATAATATAAAAAATATATATCAATTGGCGATTAAAAAAAGTATTGGTCAATATGAAGATCTACAAGTATCATTTTATGAGAAGTTTTCTAATATATATGTGAAATTAAAATTAAATATTTTTAAAGAGAGCACTCCAAGTTAATTTGTTTGATTGTAAATGTAATATTTAAAAAAAAGCGCTTAATACTCTTTGATGAGGGTGAAAAGGCGACGTAAATAAGTTTTCGGTTTGATGGCTGATCTTGAGTTTGTCGTCTCTTTGAGCACTGAGGCTATATGAGACGTGGATCTATAGCTTAATGTGGGTTCCGAAACACATGCGCTCTCACCGGGAATCCGAACTGGATCTTTTGCGTCGAAAAGGCGTACGTGAACCTTATAATCACGAAGGAACAGTTTTCACTTCAAGGAGAAATCTCAATCGGAGGTGACTTGAAATAGTTTATTTCGGAAGAAAGATTAAATATTTGCATGAACTTCAGAATGGTTAACTTTTTCAGGTCTGAAAAACCTATTTAGTTGCGTCTGAACTTTTGGAAATGTCATTTTGAAGGTAGATAGAGTCTTGAGTGTGTGTGTTTTATAATGTATTTTACAGTGACCTTATTGTTTCTCATAGTCATTCTCTGAAATGAATTTTTTAAAGTGGCAATTTTAGTCGAAATATTTTATTTTAAGGTATATGTATGAAATTAAGTTAGAAATCTCCCTTCAGTAGTGTTTGAAGGATTGATCTTAAACGCTTCATACTTAACACGTTATATTTTACCCAGTGCTTCTTCCGGACAAGCTCTGACAGCGCCCCCCCCCCCCCCCCAATGTAATACTGACAAGGAGAAGGCAGAGTTTGGTAAGTTAACTTCGGAACCATTTTTTTAGAGGTGGTAGTGCACATTTAAAGAATTAATATTACAAGCTGAGAGAGCGCAATGGCCAAAAATAACGGAGAAAAACCGTCTTAAAGTTTTCTACTAGCCGCATATATCGTACGACGTACGAATTTACTAATTGACGGGGTGGCAAAGTGAGTAAAATCTGTAATTCGTGAATAATGTGTCCCGGGTTCGATTCCTGTTCGAGTCATACATCTCTTTTTTTTTCTTTAACCAATAAAGTAGGCATTTGTAACTATGAAAATATTAATTAACCGTATGTTTATAATGAATAAAACAATAGAAATTTTCAAATCACTTGTAAAATCTTTCAATGTTCCATTTTAACTACGGTAGAAACAAAATTTAATCTATTCCGTAAATATACTGATATCACGAGTTATATTATGGTTACGACCAGTGGCGTATTTGCGATTTTATTTCGGGGGGGGGGGAGCTTTGCCAACTTTAGTCCTGGAAATGTGAAAATTCTCAAAGATTTTTCATTTACTTTAATATAGTAAATAATATTTCGGGGGGGCTTAAGCCCGGAAGCGCTCCCAATAAATACGCATCTGGTTACGACAGTCGTTGTGTAATAAATGTTTTTGACGCTTCGTGTCTACATCTGTTGACAATGTACGAATTACAAAGGAGTTGAGGGGAAAATCCCCTTTGCTAATACTGGATGTTGCTATAACCAAAGGAGATTTCCTCCTCATTCCCCTTGTAATTCGCACACTGTCTACAGATGTAAATACGAAGTGTCAAGAACATTTTTTTACACAACGACTGCGGTAACAATAATATTTACGGAATAGATAAAATTTTGTTTCTACCGTAGTTAAAATGGAACATTGAAAGATTTTACAAGTGATTTGAAAATTTCTATTGTTTTATTCATTATAAACATATAATGAATTAATATTTTACTTATAGTTACAAATGGCTACTTTATTGGTTGAAGCAAAAAAAAAAAAAGATGTAGGACTTTGACTCGAACAAGAATTGAATTCGGAACCTTTTACACATGAGTCAAAGATTTTCCTCTTTTTGCCACGCCTACACTTGGTAAATGTGTGTGTCGTACAATTTATGCAGCGAGTAGAAAACTTTAAGACGGTTTTTCTCCGTTATTTTTGACCATTGCGCTCTCCAAGTTTGCAATATTAATTCTTAAATGTGCACTAACAACTCGCAAAAGGTGGCCCCGAAATTCACTTACCAAAGTCTGCCTTCTCTTTGTGAGTGTGCCCCCCCGGAACATTAATTCTGAAAGAAACAGTGCTTTCACCAAATACTGGTTTTTGTTTCTAATCTTGTAGACATATCTGCTGAGGTGGTAGTCATAATTTAGTGCACAAGAAAGTAAAAAAGCAGTGTCATCTTTATATTTTTATTCAAAACTTTCAATTGAAAAGTAATTCGTTGAGCATTGAGACAATTTTAAACAAATTCAAAATACTTTGATGGATTCCTAATTGCAATTCTTAATTTAGAAATCTGAGGACGTCTATATTCTAAGTGACGAAAATACCAGAGTTTCTTGTCTAACGAGTTAATTGACTTCCTAGCGTAATTCTTTATTTCTTTTCTGTACACGACAATATATAGATTAATACCTATGATATTAATCAAAGAAACTTCTTTCTGACGTAACAAGCAACTATTTAACCACACTTATTTCTAATTTAATATGATATATAACTCTTGTTATAGATGTTATATCAGCTTGAGAGTTTATACTGTAAGAGTTTATACTGTAGCTAAGAGAGTCCTTAGCTATCTGATGATTAGGCTGCTCTAGAGTGTATTAACTGCTAAGGGGTGTGGGATTAAGCATTGTTCTATTGTTAAATTATTATTTATTATTTAACACTATTTTGAAGAGGGAACATAATTGAATTAACTCTCGCAGAAAATAATAAATATTTTACAAAAACAATTGTTTCAAAAACTTTATTACATGAATGATAACTAATGAATGTAGGTGTGCAGTTAGCACTGGCGCTTCAAAATCAGGAGTCTCCGTGTTTCAATTATATATATGCATTCTTGGCTAGGGATTCTCCATCCCATTACGCGGAGGCAGGAGGAGTTTTTAATATATAGGCCATGGCTGAATTAATAAATATTTTGTTCAGTTTTTGTTAATGTTTCAGTGCACCTGGATCTTTTGGGCTATCAACTTTATCTAAAATCTTTTAAATAAATAAAACACATAACGCAATCACCATAATTTGATCCCACATTGAATACAAGAGTGAAGTCAAAACATACTCTTGCAAAACATTATACAGCTCAATGAAGACAGTAAATATAAATTATTTATTCTAAATGAACGTTTAAAATAAATGTGAATACCATATCGTATGTATACTCATAATCAAATAATTTCCCTAATTTCAGAGATTCAGTTATTCAGGTAAGATTGAATACTAGCATGTGCAATCCTTCTAGTTAGTGGTTTTATACAGGGTGTTTCAAAACAACACCGACAAAATATTTGGGATGTGATTAATGACACCAAGATAGGACAAAAAGTATAGACCAGTCTGGGTGCACAAATGCTTCCTTTCGGAGTTATAGTATGCCAAAAATATGAAAAATGAACTTCAAAGGTCCATAGGTCCAAACCTATGGCACCCACCGTGGTCGGGTCAGGACTTCACTTAGGAAATATAGGTGCTCTCTCCAAATATCCGACTTTCACAAACCTGCGGTACTTCCGCAACAATTTTTATAGAGGTAGTTGGTGAGTACTTCAAATCATATGCCTTTAGGCAAACTCTCTCTATAGAAATTGTTGCGTGAGTACCTTAAGATTCTGAAACATGCATTTTTGGATAATGCACATATTAGTTTCTAAGTGAAGTCTTGACCCGACTACGGTAGGTCCCATAGTTTGGACCTATGGACCTTTAAAATTCAATTTTTTTTATATATTTAAGGCAGCCTATAACTCCGAAAGGAAATATTTGTGAATTCAGGTTGGTCCATATTTTTTGTCTTGTCTTGGTTCAGGAATCACCCCCCAAACGTTATCGGCATTGTTTTGAAACATTCTGTATATTTGATACCAAATAATAGGTATGGTTCAGAAGTATAAAAAAGATAATAATCAAAAGTCAGTAAGGTTTATCGAACTTGCTTTGGAAACACGCGAAAATCTATTTAAGAATTTCAAAAGTACTTTAAGAAATTTATCCTTATTTAGAGATACGAATCCACTTTATTTTAATGGCGTAGAGGACTCGGATTCGATTCCCGGTAGGAGCTCATGTGGTTCGGATTCCACGTGAGTTAGTACGTCCATGTCTAATATAGCCTCGCTGCTGAACGGGACGTTAAACTCAGTCAACTCAACCCAACTTCATTTTAAGTTTGGTTATGAATACGAATTTGCTTTAAATCACTTGCAAAGAAAATACAATTTTCGACTATTGCATTTTCCTTTTCATCAGTCAATAATGAAGTCCTACGTTTTCAATGCAAGAGACGTCTTCTTAATAATGCCAAACAATGGTAGTAATTAGGTATCTCTCTTGTATATAATTTTTTATTACGAAGGAATGTTACGTATGAAAGTGTGGCGGCTTGGCAGCAATTGTGCAAGGAATTGGTAGGCGTAACCGCTAGTGAGAGGCTAGAGTAGAGGTAGCATTTCGGTTTTACATAGTGAGGGTTGCGAGATCGAATCCCACTCAAGGCACAAAATTTTAAAAATATATTTCGATGATTGCATCACATTTTTTTCTGCATGCTTAATCACATATTCACATAACATTTTATGGATGAAATGTAGCCCTTAAAAGGGCTGTTTGAAACTAAACACGTTCTTAATATGATGTCCAGTGACCACCTGCTTCAACAACCGCTAACATTCGACGAGGCATTCTTTCTATCATTCGACGGACATAGCCCGTGCCATTCGTAGCAAGATCTTCCCAAGCATTAACGACCGAATCCCAGAGCTCATTGGAAGTTCTAGGAACTTAATTAGTCCATTTCTCCCTCAAACACCTCTTTACCTCTGCCCAGACATTTTCTATTGGGTTAAGATCTGCTCCGCGTGGAGGCCAATTGATTACCTCTACATCATTATGCTCTGCCAGCCACTCTTGGACAACTCGTGACATATGGACAGGTGACCGATCGTGTTGAAAGTGGATTGCTCCCACAGGATAACGTTCGCGAACAGATGGCAGCATAATATTCTCCAAGATGAACTTATACTGCGCACCTGTAAAACGCCCATCAATCCTGTAAAGATACCCAAATCCATCTGCAGAGATCCAGCCCCAGACAGTCACTGATATGCGTCCGCTGGAACGCTTGTGCCATATGTATCGAGGATCGAACCTGGAACCTCTCTCACGAAAGACACAGACTGGTCCATCATTTGCAGAAGAAAATATACATTCATCGCTGAAAATGACACTTGTCCAGTTCCGATGCATATTTTCCTCTACAAATTGACGTTGTCGTCTGATGTGTTCCGCAGAAAAAAATCCTTAATGGCTGCACGCCGAGCGAAGAGATTAGCCTCCCTGAGCCGCCTAATAGCTGTTTGACGTGATCCAGGAAAGTCAGCGGCTTGTCGCAGTTGACGCGAATTTGAATTTGGAGTTTCCTTGGCTTGTTCAACCAGACGACGGTCTTGCTCGTTTGTGATAACTCGCCGTCTCCCATTACCACGACGACGAATTGTTTCCCCGGTAACACGATATCTGTGTGCCCACCGCTGACCTGTTCTAGGGTGAAAGCCTACATGTTCCGCGGCTTGCTTAGCGCTGTAACCTTCGTCAAGAAGCGTTATGAAACGAATTCTTGCTTCCTCCATGACGCCTACCATTCAAATGTAAGTGAATGTCTATCTAAAAGAAATCCCATGTATTACTGGCATTTACTAGACACGAACTCCCTTTTATCGAATTTTGATTGGTTGTCATATCAGATATTTGGTAATGTGAATTGAGTCCTTACCTAATAGCCCTACAGTATCACACGAAACACAGCCAGAGGCGTTTTCTTTCAGCTTTACCTTTGAATGTGCATAATGTAACTTGTATTCTCCAGGCGTTTCAATAACCAAACACACTTAACTTCGGAACTAGTAACAGTATATATGTATATACCTCAGTTTCATTCAATGACATCTAGAATACTTCTTACAACACCGAGGTTATATAAGACGTAGACTTACAGACTAGCATTTAATTTGAACAAATGCACATTCACCGATAATCGAATCAGGCCCGTATCCAGGGAGTCTAGGGGGGCCGGCCCCCCTAAATTTTAGCTGCCCTCTAAAAGTTTCATGGTAGGCTTGCAAATGAACTATAATATGGTTGGATCGGGCCTCCCCTAACTTCAGCCCTTACATTTTTGGGCTGGCTACAGGCCTGAATCGAATCCAAAGTGCCCCCATTCCTTTCACAAGGATACCCCTTAGCCGCAAGTGAACGCAACATTCCTTTAAATTATATATACCTGAACCACTTTAAATCACATATAGACCCTATTTGATTCATTTTTAATTTTCTTCGTAACAATAAATCCTATTTAATGTATGTATACAATTTACCGGTAAAATAAGTACAACTGAAATAGGAAATAGCGATGGCCAATTCCAGAATTTTTACTTCCCGGAATCCGGAAAGTAAAATCGGAAACATTCTAGATTTCGGAAAATTACTATTTTGAAAAAAAATCGGAATTCGGACAAATTCCGGATTTCAGTAAAATTCCGATGTCGAAAAAATTTCGCATTTTTTCCGAAGTACGGAATATTTCTAAATTCCGGAATTGTTCCAACATCGAATTTTTTCCGAAATCCGGAAAGTAAACTTACCGATTCCGGAAAATAAATTTTCTGGATTCCGGATCGCGAAAAATTTTGGCCATCGCTAGGAAATAGTAGGCTGTAGGGTGCATTTCGTGCTTATGTTTTAACCTGCATCTGATTGCTTCAGAGAAAAACGTAAAATTTCTACATTTATTTCTTTAATGGCAAAGATGTCCGTTCATTGTACGGGAAGAGTAGTTTTATTTGAAAAATATTTTGAAGGTTTTTTGGGCCTTCTTCCTCCTCTCAGAATGCATATTTGAATTGAAGTGAACTGATGAAAACTAAGCTCGACTCAAGTGCTTACTATGTGCACAAATTCATTTCAAATGGTTGAGTCGTTTTTCGTGGTGAAACAGAAAATATCGATGCAATTTTATACTGTTTATTAAGAAAACATAGAGGAATAGTTGCGCTTCCTCCTAAAAGCGAAATTTTCGGAAACTTTGGATCTTGTGTCCATCGAGTTTTAACAAGGACTTTATATACCATATTCCATATTCCAATCATTTGGGGTCCGTGATATACTATATATATTTTTTTGCATAATTTTTAAACCGACTATCCCCCTAGAGCATTTTAATGAAATTGACATGACAAAAGCAATGTCGAGTTAACTGTTCATAACTTCAATTTAAACAGTTAAGAAATTTTCCTATCATGATAAGACTGTATTGTATTCGAATGCGAAAAAAGTCATGGTAGAAATTGCTCCTTCCTTACGTGAAAACGGAATTGTTCAAAATACTAGAACGAGTGCCTATATATTCTAAATTAGGAATATATACGGTGACTTTCATATTCTTAACTTAAATATCTCGTAAGACACTCTATTTTATGTATACTTTGAATCATGTTTCCCTCCTTAGTATATGTGTCCATCCCTATTAAAGTAAAATAAATAAATAAATGAATAAAACATTGAAGTGGAAAACAGTGCTAACTACGCCTAGCTATTATCATGTTACCTTCATTAAAAAATGTTTGCTAAAAGATTAGAGATATTGAAAATGTATGCCTAAAATATATCTTGTAAATCACTTAAGTTTAACAGATGAAACTCAGTATATAAGTTCCTTATTAAATCTAAGCTGGTATGAGTTCCAGAGCTTTCGAACATTTCGATTTATGGGTATGATGATATAAATTTTCATATTATTCTAATTTCCCATAGTCTATTCATAAAATAGCCAAAATGTGAAAATGGTTACATCGTTTAAAATGAATTTGTGACTTGCTTCTACCTGAGTTTTTATCATCTCACTTTAATTCATAGGGGCATCCTAAAGGGGGAAGAGTCCCCAAATATACCTTTCAAATATGTTCCATACATCTAATCTTCCCGTGACAAGAACCGGCATTTCAACTAGTATATTGCGTAAATGAAATCAATCTTGACTATATCGTCGAAACGAAAAAAAAATAAAAGAAGAATTTTAGGAATGATCCAAAAAATGAATCAAGAGATTGCGATCTTGGCCAAGAATTTTATTAATGATTAAAAAAATCATCAAAAGATTGCGATCTTGGCCAATAATTAGTTACTGAATCAAGGGCACAAAATTTTTAAATGGTCCCTAAATCAAGTGTTTGTATTTTCGACGGAATAAGCACATTACACTGAGTTATGTGGTAGTTTTGGTTTGGCTACACTATATGTAGAGCTCCAGATATAAGGTGTAGAAGAAAAATTTTGATTGAATGAAATATATTAGATTTCTTTTTTCAGGGGTCACAACATTTCTAAATCGAGTTTTTGCGAAATAAGCAAATGATACTGAGTTAAATGATAGTATGAGTTTGGCTACACTATATGTAGTTCTCCAGGTATAAGGCGTACAAGAATATTTTGCCTGAAATATATTGAATCTTTTGATCAAATAAAACAAAAATATTAAGATAGGTAATTTTTAACAATGTTCTGTACTTTTTTACTTTAATTAACGCGCGTATATTAAAGGTGATAAAGGATTAAAAAAATTATGCCAATAATAAAATACCTCAGAGCCTCTCAAGTTACGGCCGTGAAACTCGATACAAATGTCTTATTATAAATAAATAGACATATATCCTAACATTTTCGAAAAATTCACCTTTAAGAAGTAGTAGAGGGGATTTCTTCAATTGTTTTACTCATATTATTTTGTTATCTATTGCATCATCACAAAAAACATTCAAACCGTTTCAAATTAGTTTTTAAACCTAATTATCACCGTTTTGGAACGAAGGCTTTATTATGTTACTTTCGTCTAAAGTCCATAGAGAAAGAGGGTGGAAAAATTTATGCTTAAAAAGCAGTATCTCACAAGACTAATAAGGGGAAAGCAGACTTTGGTAAATTAACTTCGGGTTCATCCCTCGCGAGGTAGTAGTGCATATTTAAGTGTATATATTACAAACTGGGAGAGCACAATAGCCAGAAACAGTGGAGAAAACGCGTCTTAAAGATCCCGACTCTCGCATATATGATGTCACGCGTAAAGTTATCAAGTGACGACGTATCAGAGTTAGGAGCATCTACGACCCCGTGCAAATGGTTCCGGGTTGGATTCTTGCTCGATTCACCTTTTTTGTTTTTTGCTTTAACCAATAAAGTAGCCATAAAATATTAATTCACCATATGCTTATAATGCATAAAACAATAGGAATATTCAAATCAGTTGTAAAATCTTTCAATGTTCTGTGTTAACTAGCAATTAATTGTACCCTATTCCCCGTTGTATATTGATATTACGCGTTATACTGTATTATGGTTAGCACAGTCGTTTTGCAAAAAATGTTCTTGTCGCTTCGTGTCTATATTTGTGAACATTGTGCGAATTATAAGGGGGATGAGGGAGAAATTCTTTTTGGTAATACTGGATGTATGCTGTAATCTTCGGCGTCATTTTAGACTTCAATTGAGGGGGCAAGAGCACCACCGACATAAGACTTTCACGTTTAGTTCTAGTATATTAGTAGACAATCGATTAAAGGATATTTATTCCTCCAACTCTTGAGGGGTAATTGCCCCTCCTGCTCTCCCTAAATGACGCCCATGGCTACAACTGTCATACTTTGTCATGCTATTGTCGTCTGAAGTACAATCCATCCTCCCTTGCAAATGCCCGGTCAATTCGCACACTGTTCACAGATATAGACACGAAGCGTCAAGAACATTTTTTACACATAGACTCTGTTAACCATAATATAACTCCGCGCCACGGTGGCTCAATCGTAGAGCGTTCACCTCTGGTGCATGGAGTTTCGGGTTCAAACCCTGCTCCCGCCAAGTGAAATTTGTGCTGGACAAACACCGTATGCGTGGGTTTCGTCGGAGTTTTCCCGTTTCCTACCACTTTCTTCATTCCACCATTTCATTAATTTCTCATCTTCACCGTCTCCTTTAGCCTAGCCGGCATAAACGTGGGACGTAAAACTAAAAAAATTCATGTTTTTTCATAATATAACCCGTGGCATCAATATACTACGCGGAATAGGTTACATTCTATTGCTAGTTAACATGGAATATTCAAAGATTTTACAACTGATTTGAACAATTCTATTGTTTTATGTATCATAAACATATGATGAATTAATATTTTACTTGTAGTTAAAATGGCTACTTTATTGGTTAAAGCAAAAAGCAAAAAAAAATCACTCGAGTAGGAATCGAACCCAGGACTCTTTGCACGGGAGCCGTGGATCATCCTAACTCTGCCACGCCGTCACTTGAGACCTTTATACGTCGTGTCATACATGCGCTGAGTTAGAATCTTTAGGACGACTTTTCCCCACTATTTCTGACTATTGCGCTCCTCCAGTTTGTAATATTAACATATTTTTAAATGTGCACTACTATCTCGCGAAGGATGGCCCTGAAGTTCATTTACCAAACTCTGCTTTAACCATGTTAGTTAACTCTGGCCGGGCTTTTCTCATGTTACTTTCATACAATACATGTTCTAAGCGAGGAAAGGAAATATTAAAAATATATTCCAAAAAAAGACTTTCTGATGAATGTCTCATCATAGGGAAAAGAAACTCGGCATTTAAAACTCTGCATACAAATCTGTGACCACGTGATCCATCGTTTTTGGATATTTCAATTCTAGGAAAGAAAGTAAGGCAACTGCTACAATATCTTAATTTCCCATTTTGTGTTCATAAACTGGCCAAAGTGAGTAAGCATTTTAGCTGTTTAAATTAAATCTAGAAGATAGTTAGCAGTTGGATTCACTTGGATCTTTTTCATTTCACTTCGATTGATATGTTATTCTATTGGGGAGCAGGTTTGAATATTTCGCAAATAATATTTCCATAAACATATTCTTTTCGTTCGATAAATGGCTATTTCACTAGTTCGTACCTGACCTTTAAAGATTGTTCCAGCCTATATTTTTAAACGAATTGTGAATTCTATTTTTGAGTTTTAGAATATACTAGCATCAATTATCTGCTTCGCTGGGGTAAATTAAGAAAACATAGTTCCGCTAGTCAGTCACTTTTTACTATTACTAAAGCGCTCTTTTATATGGTTTGGGTACAAAACCTCGCGGACCAAAACCTCGCCTGGCCAAAACCTCGACGCCCAAAACCTTGCGGCCAAAAATCTCGCCGGGCCGAAATCTCGCCTGGCCAAAACCTCGACGACCAGAACTTCGCGGGCCAAAACCTCGTCTGTCCAAAACCTCGCGGGCCAAAATCTCGCCAGGCCAAAACCTCGCGTCCCAAAATCTCGTCTGGACAAAACTTCGCGGTCCTGATCTCGGGACATAGAATCTCGCCTGGTCCAAACTACGCGGGGTTTAATCTCGCCTGGGAAGAAATGTCAGTATAAAACGTCGTCACGACGATTTCTTCGATATAGAATGCTCTATATATTGCTATATGTATATATTTTGTAAAACACATAATTACATTAAAATAATGAGAAGAAAACTCTAACGCTTGCATTGAAAATCTATCCTGTATAAAAATGAAAATGACTATGTTTGTGACATCATTCTTGAGCCACCGATCGATCTCGATGAAATTTTCAATATAGATGAGGTTCGGGGCTGGAATGTATTTTATAATTTTACTTTGACGGTACAACGAACGGGAGGAGGAGATATTTAAAAATAAATAAAATTTAATAACTCTTAAACCACGAGACCAATTTCGATCTAATTTCCCACACAGATCAGGTTAGAGCCTGAGATGGTTTTTATCATTTCACTTTGACGGGAAGGGGGAGACATAGAAATACATAAAAATGAAAGTGGCTGCGTTTGTGACTTAATAACTCTTGAATCACTCGACTGGTCTCGATCAAATTTTCAACACATATGGGGTTTGAGCTTTGGATTGCTTTTATTTCACTTTGACGGTGATCTTAGGAAATTCTAACAAAATCGAATACTATTTATGAAAGTATGAAATAATATCTGAATGTTTACGTTCGTCGATTATGTCTTGTAGGTTAAAGAAGACATAGATGATCAGGATTAAGGAAATGATGGAATGAAGAAAGTGAGAGGAAATGGGAATACCCCGAGAAATATTTTTTATCTTCTTCTTTTTCTTCTTCTTCTTCTTCTTCTTCTTATTATTATTATTATTATTATTATTATTTGTAATATGGAATTGCATATTAAGAAACTCATTAGGTAAATTTCAAGGAAAGGTTTCATTCTGCAAAGTTTTGGCCAAGCGAGATTTTGGTTCGAGAGGTTTTTGGACGGCGAGATTTTGACCAGACGAGATTTTGGCCCACGAGGTTATGGGCGTCGAGATTTTGGGCGGCGAGGTTTTGGCCTGGCAAGATTTTGGCCCGGGAGGTTTTGGCCAGGCGGGGTTTTGGCCCGGCGAGATTTTGGGCGGCGAGGTTTTGGACACGCGAGATTTTGGAATGCGAGATTTTGGGCGGCGAGGTTTCGGCCGCGAGATTTTGTCCGTATCCCCTTTTATGTTGGTCATTTTCGATGGTTTTTATATATCCCCCTTCTTTTCCCATGTTGCGGGGCACGGGATCGGAAGTAACATTGTTCATCTCACCAACCTGGAAATCTATAGATTCGCCACTAATATCGGTCATTTTCTATCGTATTTCTTATCTCCCCCTCCTCCCTCTCAAACTGTGGGGCTGAATTTGGATTTAAACAGCATCGGTAGTGTCACTGTTAATCTCAGCTAGCTCAAAAGCTATAGATGACTAATATCGGTCATTTTCGATCATTTTAAATGTCTCCCCTCCTCCTCCCTAAAGTTGCACCGTCAAAGTGATATGACAAAAACCATCTCAGGTTCAAACTTCATTTAGGTTGGAAACTTGATCGAGATCGGTCCGGTGGTTCAAGTGTTATCAAGTTTTATTTACTTTAGGTATCCCCTCCCCTCCCTTAAGTTCTACTGTCAAAGTGAAATGATAAAAAAAATCTCTGACCCTAACTTCTTCTATGTTTAAAATTCGACCGAGATTGGTCGTTTGGTTCAAGAGTTAAGTTTTACTTACTTTTTAACTCCTTCCTTCCCCTCCCCTAATTTTTATCGTCAAAGTAAATAGATACCGGTAAATACCATCCCAGGCGCTAATCGCATCTATGTTGAAAATTTGATCGATATTGGTTGGGTGGTTCAAGAGTAATAAAGTCCCAAAGACAGCCAGTTTTATTTTTATTTCTTTTTTTACATATCTCCCCCCTCCCCTACCTTGCACCGTCAAAATTAGATTATAAAAATTATCCAAGGCCCGAACGTCATCTATCTTGAAAATTTGATAGAGATCAGTTGGGTGGTTCAAGAGTTATCTCTCCCCGCCCCTCCTCCTAACTCTTTGTTCTACCGTCAAAGTGATAAGATAAAAGTACACCAGGTCTGAACCTCATCTATGTTGAAAATTTGATTAAGATCGGTAGGGTGTTTAAGCATGATGAAGTCAAAAAGACAGTCACTTTTATTTTCATTTTTTAACATATATCTACCCCTACTCATCCCTTACATTGCATCGTAAAAGTGAAATGGCAATAACATCCCAGGCCTGAACCTAATCTATGTTGAAAGTTTGATCGAGATCTCTCGCGTAGTTCAAGAGTTACTAAGTTTTATTCATTTCCATATATTTCCCCTCCTGCTCTCCCCCTTCCCTAAAATCTACCGTCAAAGCAAAATGATTTTTAAAAAAAACTTCCCAGTTCCAAACCTCATCTATGTTGAAAATTTGATTGAAATCGGTCGGGTGGTTCAAGAGTTATTAAGTTACAAACCTAGTCACTTTTATTTTTATTTATATTGGTGTTTAGATATCTCCCCCTCCTCCCTCTCCTCTACGTTGTTCCGTCAAAGTGGAATGATAAAATCCATCCCAGTCCAGAACCTCATCTATGTTGAAAATTTGATCGAGATCGGTCTGGTGGTTCAAGAGATTAAGAGTCACATAGTGAGTTTCAATTTTATAATAAAGATTTACTGATCTTTTGAACCCGTATTATGAACCTAGAAGCACAATTTTAGGAAGCTAAAAATCAAGTTTAATTATGTGTCACAATAGTTCAGCGAGTGATCAACTTCTGTACACAGATTTGTGACTTTAATCTATTTCGGGTTACGTGGAAATTCCTCCGTGCATGGCTTGTAGATTAATATAGACCCATCACAGTGCACAAACCAATCATCTTCCCTCAAACTGATAGTTATAAGACTGTAACATCTCTTTCAGCACCGAGACTATATGAGACATGGTTCTACAACTTAACTTGGGATCCTAAACTAAATGAACTCCCATCAGGATCAATCTCTTGATAGGGTTGATTCCATAAATGTTGCATTCTTTTCACTCTCACGTGAATATTCCAAAATAGAAAATGACCTTCCAGAATACATATTGTCTTTCCACTCGGTATAAACACTAGTTTATTAACCATATTCTCCTTAAATAGTGAACATGATTTCTTTTTTTAACATACTGAAACATAATAATAAACAAATATACTAATATTGTTTCTTTTTCTTCTCTTTATGTATCCACACAGAGAAGTATTTCATTGATAACATTATTTTAAAAAAAAGTGTTCAGTTCACAGTTAACACATAGATAAGAGAGGCACCTTAAAGCGCCTCACGTTATTTGCTTTGCTCTTCTGCTCAGTGGTGACTCACCAAACTTTCTACTTTCATTTCTATTACTTGTATATTTAGTTTCGGATGTAAGCTTATTATATTTTATTAATGGAAAGAAATCTACAACATCGATACTTCAGTTGATCTACCTAGGTATAAACATACTTTCAGCCTTATATTATTACCTTACACAAGAACAAGAAAAAAATCTAAGAGAATGAAACCATATACAGGATATTAATGAACTATACCGACAAACTGTAAGAGGTGATTCCACACATCAAAATAGGAGAAAAAGTTCATATGGACCTATGGCGAAAAGTGCATAGTTTCAGAACCAGGGCTGACCAAAATCGGGGAAAAGCCAAATTTCAACATGCCCTATCTCGAATTCCAGAAAGTGTGGATGGTGGTCCTTATCAGCGTAATGAAAGCCACGCTTACACAATCCAAAAGTGCATATTTCGTCAATTTTTAATAGGTATACAAGGTATTCCCTACAGGGTGTAATTCTCAGATATGCTATCAATAGAGTTTTCAGATATACGCTGATTTAAAGGAGGGTCCAAAGTAGGCAGAAGGTAAGCCTTAACAATAATGGACATCTACTGCTTCGGAGGGAAGTCGGAAGTGTTAGGAACCGGCAGCTCCATGTTTTTTGTGTTCGCAATAATGTGTGATACGATGTATTTCCTCACTCTATATTTCACGTTCTCTTCACTTATAAGCGTGAACCAAAAAAAAAAAAAAAAAAAAAAAAGCAGCATGCGTTTTCCCGATACGAGAAACCGTGCTGCTGACGATCCTTAACACTTTCAACATCGAGCTAAAGGATTCTGTGTTCACTGCTATCAAGGCTTATCGTTTGCCTACGTTGGACCAATCAAATCTCAAAATTCGGTTGATTGTATGTTTGGTAATTTTACCCTGTATGGAATACTTTGCACACCCACTGAAAATTAATGAAATATACATTTCTGGATTGCGTATGCGTGACTTCCTTTACCTGATAAGGACCACCATCCACAATTTCTAAAATTCGAAATAGGACATATTGAAGTTTTGCTTTTTCGCGATTTTGGACAGCTCTAGCTCTGAAACTGCACTTTTCCCCACAAGTCCATATGAACTTTTTCCCTTATTTTGATGTAAGGAATCACCTCTTAGAGTTTGTTGGTATAGTTCATTAACACCCTGTATAAAACTCTACTACTACAAGTAATGGCTGTTCCTTTGACGAAAAGAAAAAAGTAAATATTACAAGTAATGGTTGTTCCTTCGGCGAGATAAAACAAAATACACTTGACGAAGACTCGAACATGGATCAACTGATTGGTAGATTAGAACGTTATCTACTACGCCACATACTCAGGCGCTTTTTATTTATTTATTTATTTATTTATTTATTTATTTTTTGCTATACACTTTAAACATCCAGTTTGTGATTTTTGTTTCTATAGTCTTACCATATAACAGTTTCTCTGCTTTCTCTGCTTCTCACACTATTCGTATTATTTGTTGTGTAAATTACATCTGCAAACGTAATATATTTTGTTAATTTACCAGCATCCACAGCTTTTAAAAGTGTTAATGGTCAATTACATTAACTGAACCGATTTTCTCGTATTTTAAATCGCGTCAAGAAGCAACAGATACTATCCTGCGGAGAACATGCATTTTCTTATGTGACAGGCAATACCGATCCTGCCCTGAGTGCCATTACTTCTTTCTACACCCTTTCCCTTGGTTCGGATCAACTTCGTGTCCCTTCATGTGCTACGAAGATGTATTTGTAAAATGTTTATTATTTTCATGAAGTAGAGAGAATTTTCTACTTGGCTTTAGAACTATCCCTACTAATTTTTAATCGACATCTAATAGTTTACGTTCATTATTTCTGTCTATTTCCTACATAGCTATTACTTGCAGAAACTATGCGGAATAAATGTTTTATTTAATTACTGTTCTATGATACTCTAGTCATATGTTAATTAAAATTCCACTATTTGTAAGTTTCTCATTTCGGTTATGAAAATGGTTATAAATGAAGCTTCCGCTTTTTATAAAATTCTTGACAGTTTTAATGTTTTTAAAGATAATTCTAAATTATTTGGAAATATTCAAATAAACTAGAATGAAGAGAATAAGAACAAAACATTGTTCCTTAAAAAATTCACAGAATCAAGCTTTAAAAAAAAAGTTACTATAGGGTATGGGATTCGAAGTGATGATCGTGGAAAAATAAAGTATATAAAGAAGAAGCTTTAACTGACTACTCTACGAAGGCACGGTAAGAACTACACCTTGACAGATGCATGTAAGGAAACCACTAACACAAAATGCCTGATCGCTTCGCACATTTTGTAGCTTATTTCTATTTAGTCCTTTGTTTAAATGTAAAATGCTTAATAGCAATGATTGTTAGAGCTGTGCAACATGTATAGTAACTAACCTTATGACAGATTTACGTTGTATTTCTAACAAAGCATAAAATTCCCTCCCTCTTTGTAAATTTCGCTGCGCGTTTGCCACGTTTACGAAAATGGAACTTAGAATTTTTCGATGAAAGTTTCGGAGATTTCTTTTTTTAATTATAACTTGCTTATTTCTTAATTTTTTATTGAAATATTTTTTGGAAATATGTGTTTAGTTTTTCTGCTTATTTCGAAGAAGAAATGTGACATTTTCTATCACAAGAAAGAGAGTTATTTCTATTTATGTAATTTCTAAAGACATGCGACAACAATTTTGGACACAAGTGTACATACTATGGTCCAAGGCTACCACACCAAATTTTTAGATTTGGCAATTTTCAAAATTTAAGGGGTGGGCCATGATACCCCTCCCAAATTTTTCAAGGGGTGCATTAATATACCCATATGTTATGAAAGGGAATGGACCCCTGTATACGCCCATATAACTATATAGGGTAATAATACCTCATCAAAGGGGATAAATTAGGTCAAAAACCCCCGAAATTTGAATTTTTGGCAATTTTTTACCCATGAAAGGGAACGACATAGACACCCAATACTGATAGAGGTACATACTATGGTCCTAGGCTACCACACCAAATTTTTAGATTTGGCAATTTCCAAAATTTAAGGGGTGGTCCTATGTACCCCTGCCAAAATCTAGAGGGGAGGTCCTAAGTACCCCTAGGTCATTGACACTGGCCAGGGACCATGGGTCCTGGGGGGTGGTCCTATGTACCCCTGCCAAATTTTAGGGTGTGGTCCTAGGTACCCCTAGGTCATTGACCCCGGGCCAGGGACCATGGGTCCTGAGGCAGGGACCCAGGGGCCAAAAAGTGAGACCAAGTGGGGCGATTACTACTACAACCCACCGCCCCTCCCCAGAAGTCGGTTCTGGATCAGCCCCTGCATTGGGAAGGTTCAGCCGTGCCTAGAACTTCTGAATGTTCAAATGAGAATTGAGTGTTCTGTGGTTCAAGTGGGAATTGAGTGGGAATTCTGAGTGTTGAAGTAGTTAAAATATTGTTGGGTAGTACTTAAGTTAGAAACGCTGTGCTATTATTCTTCCTTGTGTATTTTATAAAATTAAAAACACTGTTGAGTCCCAAAATGCAATGTAGTAGTCATCCCCTTCCCCCCGTCACGAATTCGTATTCGTCCCGTTTTTGAAAGTAAAAGTTCTGGCCACCTTGAGTATATTACTTTCCTCAATTTGAGAGAAGAAAGTGTTGTTTCAGATTTTGTCAATAGATGGCGCCATATAAACATGTACAAAATACATGTACTTTTACGTCTTTCATTTTGCAACTGAATATGAATAAAATAATATAAACACTTATTTTGTATTGTGTTGACATGCTGTTGTTAAACTACTTTGACTTTGGGTATTTATACGCATATTTACTTATAAATACCCATAGTAGTATTGAAAATGCGTTTTATATGAGTTATCGCCGTGCGTGTAGTTATTTTGCGAGTGCTGTGTTGTTCTTTGATGGGCTGAAAAAATAAAAAGTACTTATTTGAGCAGTGTTTGGTGTTCCTGGTTGATGGACATTGACTGAAGCTAGCTAATTTGAAAAGAAGTTCCTATTGTGCTTATTTTGCCAGTGTTGTGTTGCTCTAGTTAATGTGTAGTGACTTAAACTAGTTAACAAATATATGTGTTAATGTACTTATTTCAGCAATGCTGTGTCTTCTTGTATGACTTGCGGTGACTCAAGTTAGCTATTTAAAAATATTTTAATGTGCTGGTACTTATTTTGGTAGTGTTGTGTCTTCCTGGTTAGTGCAGTGACTCAATTGTTAGAAAATGACATCGCGTAAATGTTTGAATGACCCTGATATTTTCTGTTATATATGTTCTTGGATCTAGACTTCGTTCGAAAAACTTTTTGGCCAGTGGGACACATTACTCATGGTATAGACACCGAGAGAGAGAATTTCTTCCTTATTTCTCTGAAGAAGACGGGTTAGTGTTCTACAACATTCCAGCTGTTGTGGATGCATTGGGTGCTTCTTATAACGCATCCGATATGAGACTCTTTATAGATGCTTCGAAATCCGGCCTAAAAGGAATTCGTCTGTATAATGGAAACAAACTTGGATCAATTCCTGTAGCATACTCTGTTACATGGAAAGAAACGTACAATACCTTGAAATTAATACTTTCTAAGTTAAAATACGAAGAACACGGTTGGTCTGTTTCCGGGGACTTGAAAGTCATACATCTTCTAATAGGAATGCAGCCAGGATATACAAAATATCCATGCTTTTTATGTGAATGGAATAGCATGGCCAGAGACAAGCACTAAAATGTGAGAGAGTGGCCTCAATGCTGTGATTTGTCTGCAGGTAAAAAAAAAAGTTTAATGCACACTCCATTAATTGATCTCAATAAAGTGCTACTTCCACCACTTCATCTGAAACTGAGTCTTATGAAGCAATTTGTGAAAGCTGTGGACAAGAATGGACAGTGTTTTCAACATATAGTTAAAACTTTTCCATCACTGAGTGCAGCAAAACTTTCGGAAGGTATGTGTACAGAGCCACAAATTAGAAAGCTCTTAGTTGATGACACGTTTGAAAATTCAATGGCCGAATTAGAAAACAACGCCTGGTTAAGTTTCAAAAATGTTGTAAGTAACTTTTTCGGAAACAAGAAACACACTGACTATGTAACAATCGTAGAAGATATGTTGACCCATTTTCGCGCACTTGGATGTAACATAAACCTCAAGATACATTTTCTACATTCTCATCTCAACTTTTTTCCTGCCAATCTTGGTGAGATCAGCGAAGAGCAAACGGAAAGATTTCACAAAGATATTTCTGAAATGGAGAGCAGATATCAAAGCAGATGGAATATCACAATGTTGGCAGACTATTGTTGGATGATGAAGAGGAATCGTGACAGTTACGACAGAAGTTGTAGGAAAACAAAGAGGCGTGCATTTAAAAAGGAATAAGTGGCTTCTCAACGAACTTGAGAACCAGCGGCAGCAAGTGTATTCAACATTATACCATAGGAAATAAGGTTTATGATAGTATTATGCAGGGTGCGAATTACCGGGGGGGATGAGGGGGATTTTCCCCCTCAATCACATTTTGTTCCCCCCCAAAGAAGTCAGCTGAAGTATCCCCACCGGGGATGCCCGCTTTCCCCCTCAAACTATGCTTAAGTAGTAGTGGCCGGCGTATATTGCGTCGAGTCAGCAAAAATTTTTGTGACGTCATAGGTCAAAGGTCAATGACCTTGGCCCGGGGTCAATGACCGAGGGGTACCTAGGATCACCCCCTCTAAATTTTGGCAGGGGTACCTTGGCCCACCCCCTAAATTTTGGCAGGGGTACATAGGACCACCCCCCTTAAATTTTGGAAATTGCCAAATCTAAAAATTTGGTATGGTAGCCTAGGACCATAGTATGTACCTCTATCAGTATTGGGTGTCTATGTCGTTCCCTTTCATGGGTAAAAAATTGCCAAAAATTGAAATTTCGGGGGTTTTTGACCTAATTTATCCCCTTGGATGAGGTGTTATTACCTTATATAGTTATATGGGCGTATACAGGGGTTCATTACCTTTCATAAGACATGGGTATATTAATGCACCCATTGAGAAATTTGGGAGGGGTACCTTGGCCCACCCCTTAAATTTTGGAAATTGCCCAATTTCAACATTGGGTATTATAGTACAGGACCCTAATATGTATCATGATAAATTTGGGTGGTCCACCTCGTTTCCTTCTAGGGGTACAAAATTGCCAAAAATATAAACGTAAGCAATACGTTGTACCACGTGTTTGGTTTTTCGACCTAATTTATCTCCTTGGATGAGGTCCTATTACCTTATATGATTATATGGTCATGTATAGGGGTCCATTACCTATCATAAGACATGGGTATATTAATGCACCCCTTGAAAAATTTGGGAGGGGTACCTTGGCCCACCCCTTCAATTTTGGAAATTGACCAATTTCAACATTGGGTATTATAGTATAGGACCCTAATATGTATCGTGATAAATTTGGGTGGTCCACATCGTTCCCTTCTAGGGGTACAAAATTGCCAAAAATATAAACGTAAGCAATACGTTATACCACGTGTTTGGTTTTCGGCCTAATTTATGTGCTTGGATGAGGTCCTATTACCTTATATAGTTATATGATCATGTATAGGGGTTTATTACCTATCATAAGACATAGGTACATTTGTGCACCCCCGGGAGGGGTACAATGGTCCACCCCTTAAATTTTGGAAATTGACCAATTTAAACATTTGGTATTATAGTACAAGACCCTAATATGTATTATGATAAATTTGGGTGGTCCACCTCGTTCCCTTCTAGGGGTACAAAATTGCCAAAAATATAAACGTAAGCAATACGTTATACCACGTGTTTGGTTTTTGGTCGATTTTATTCCCTTTGATGAGGTGTTATTACCTTATATGTTTACATGAGCGTATACAGGAGTCTATTACCTTTCATAAGACATGGGTATATTGATGCACTCCTTTAAATTTTTGGGAGGGGTACCTTGGCCCAACCCTTTAATTTTGGAAATTGCTTAATTTCAACATGTGGTGTCATAGTACTGGATACTAATATGTATCATGATAAATTTGGGTGGTCCACCTCGTTCCCTTTTAGGGGTACCAAATTGCCAAAATATAAACGTAAGCAATACGTTATACCACGTGTTTGATTTTTGACCTAATTTATCTCCTTGATGAGGTCCTATTACATCATATAGTTATATGGTCATGTATAGGGGTCTATTCCCTATCATAAGACATAGGTACATTGATGCACCCCGGGAGGGGTACAATGGCCCACCCCTTTAATTTGGAAATTGCTCAATTAAACATTTGGTATTACAGTATAAGACCCTAATATGGATCACTATAAATTTGGGTGGTCCACCTCGTTCCCTTTTAGGGGTACAAAATTGACAAAATATAAACGTTGTACCACGTGTTTGGTTTTTGACCTAATTTATTCCTTTGGATGAGGTCCTATTACCTTATATGGTTATATGGTCATGTATATGGGTCCTCGCTATCATAGTACATGACCTCAATATGTATCATGATAAATTTGGGTGGTCCATCTTGTTCCCTTTCATGGGTAAAAATTGCTAAAATATAAACATAAGCAATATGTTGTACCATGTGTTTGGTTTTTGGCCCAATTTCTTCCCTTTGATGAGGTTTTATTACCTTATATGGTTATATGGTCATGTATATAGGTTCATTTCCTATCATAAGATATGGGTACATTGATGCATCCTTTAAAAATTTGGGAGGGGTATCTTGGCTCATCCACTCGGTTTTAGAAATTGTTTAATATAAGCATTTGGTATCATAGTACAGGTCTCCAATATGTACCACTATAAATTTGGATGGTCCACATCGTTCCCTTTTCATAGGTAAAGAACTACCAAAAATCAAATTTCGGAGGTTATTGACCCTATTTAGCACATTATATGGGTATGTACAGAGGTTTATTACCTTTATATGTTTATGTTCCCTTTTAAATTTGGGAATTATCAAATAACAAAATTCGGTAAACGTTTTCTAGGAACCGTTGGTATTCCTCTTATGGCCAAATATTCAAAATTTAAAGGTTATTGACCGGCTTTATTATTGAATAAGTACAGGATTTATTACTTTTTTCATAAGACACAGGTGTATTTGTGTACCAATCTTAAATTTTGGAAGGGGGTACATTTCTTATTGTCGTATCAATAATTGGTAATTGTTCATTGGGTAAATCATTACGATCACGTGATCGGTTATTGACCTATGATGGGATTAGGAGTCCAGGACATTGGTACATTGAAACTTTGTAGGATAATTTGAGAATGCGTCATTGGTTTTGATTATTCCCGCCAAATATAAACGTAAGCAAGACGTTGTACCACGTGATTGTCCTTGATGAGGTAGTGTACAGGGATTCATTTCCTTTGTTGTGGTACTTCTTAAGTTTGAGTACACACACACACTTCTAGAAAACAGTTGGTTCTACTCAGGTAAACAATTGACGGACATTATTGACCTTATTGAACATATTAACTTAGGTATATCAAGAGAAGTATTCTTTCAATTTGGGAATGGTGATAAACAAAATTTTAACATAAGGTGCGAAATCTGAAACAATACATTGAACTTTAGTCACAGCTCATAGTCTAAGATCATTGGTGGTGATTGATTTGAAATCTGATAGCTAACCTTATTGAATCTTATGACTCATAGACGAAAGGCAATACATGCTACAACACTGACAAAGTTATTGTTAATGCAATTTGATTGGATGATCACTATCTTTCCTGCAATCTGATTGGTTGATCACTATCTTTCGTGCAATCTGATTGGTTGATGATTTTCAAATCTTTGCTGTATTCAGTTTTAAGTTTTGTTTAACATTTAAAAATCTTGGTTTCGTTCAACATTTTGCACTCACTGAAACCGTTTATTTGTTAATCGAATAGTTAAAACCGGATAAAGTTTGACGGTTAACCGTGAAACGTAAAATTTTTTTAGTTTGAAATTTTTTTGCTTGAAATTTTTTGTTTGAAACTTTTCGTTTGAAATTTTTGTTTCAAAATTTTTGTTTAAAAATTTTTCGTTTGAAATTTTTTGTTTGAAAATTTTTGTTCGAAAATTTTGTTTAAAATTTTTTGTTTGAAATTTTTCGTTTCCAAAATTTTTTTCGTTTCCAATTTTTTTCGTTCAAAATTTTTTTTCAAACTTTTGTTTCAAAGATTTTTGTTCGAAATTTTTGTTTGAAAATTTTCGTTTCAAATTTTTGTTTGACATTTTTAAAAGTTTGTGCACTCATTAGTAAAGAACCGGAACTGTTTAGAACTAAAACCTCTGGCAACATTGTGGTGCACGTCAGAACATGATCATGCAACGTCATCAGTTTTGCATCATCGTTCGAGTTAGTATTCATGATAACATCATCATGGCTACTTGTCTGCAGTTTCTAAACACACGTGATGTGATGAAATCATTTACCAAGATTACTGATTTACAACAGAATGTACCTTATAGAATCTTAGCTAGCCAAAAAATCCCTACAAAGTTTGGATTAAGAATCGTAGTGAAGCTTGAAAATGATAAGAATATAATTTTACCAGCAAGATATTTACCCATGGAGGCATCAAAACAAGAAGAACTGCTGCGTTTCTTAAATACTGGATCTGTATCTTTATGTTACAAAGGATTCTTGGGTCGAAGTCATCAATTTGAATTTAGTACACAGCCGGATTCGTCAGCAAATCATGAATTCAAACGTCAGCACATCAGACATAGTTGTATGAATTTGGTTGGTCGGCATGACGTCAGCAACTGTGATGAAATCATGAATTCAAACGTCAGCACATGACGTCAGCAATAACTATAAACCAGCAAATACAGTGTCATCCCACGAAATCATTTGAGCAAGTGCTTTTCAGGAGGAAAGATGTGTACTTCTAACGATAAAGAATTCATCTTCGCAAGCTATTATCCAATAAATATATTTCAAACAAAACATGTGATGATTGGTATCAGTGCTAGAACATTTGAACCTGTGATTCGATTGGGTAAAGCAGAACAATTTGGTGTACAACTGACCTGTGAAGAATGGCACGAATCGACCAAATGAACGATGAGCTAAATGTGACCATAGTCAAATCATTAGGCTCAAATCATGAAGTGGTGATGCGTACAGTCCTCGAAGAGAAGATGGTGCTGTTACGTAAAAAGAGTACATTTCATGTCCCTCGCAACATGGTGTATCTAACACAAACAGAATGGAACAAATTCATCAGCGTATTTCAGTGTGTTAAACATGCAGTGGAAGTGTGCAACAAAACAAGTATATTCCTGAAAAAAGTACTATTTATGCATATTGTACAACATGTATCTAGATATTGTGATGGTTGTCAACATCGTTCGTGGGTGCATACCTGTATTGATAAACAGTTTATTTGTGATCAAATGAACATTGAGTTTCCACCAATTGATATTGCATTAGACCTTAAAAGACTTCAATTGGAATTAAAATTATATGCTAAAGACAAACTAGTGCAAGAAGTTCAAAATACATTGTATCGACAATATCCAGAACCACTATCTGGTATGGATGTATGTGGAGTGTAATAAAATGATCCATTTCAATGAATTGTGTTTTTTCATTTCAAGTACAACCCCAGGTTCTGACGTGTACTATTGCACCACAATGTTGTCAAAGGTTTTTGTTCTAAACAGTTCCAGTTCTTTACTAATGAGTGCACAAACTTTTAAAAATGTCAACTCAAACTTTGAAACAAAAATTTCGAGAACAAAAATTTTCAAACGAAAAAAATTCAAACAAAAAATTTCAAAACAAAAAATTTTCAAACTAAAAAAATTTTACGTTTCACGGTTAACCGTCAAACTTTATCCGGTTTTAACTATTCGATTAACAAATAAACGGTTTCAGTGAGTGCAAAATGTTGAACGAAACCAAGATTTTTAAATGTTAAACAAAACTTAAAACTGAATACAGCAAAGATTTGAAAATCATCAACCAATCAGATTGCACGAAAGATAGTGATCAACCAATCAGATTGCAGGAAAGATAGTGATCATCCAATCAAATTGCATTAACAATAACTTTGTCAGTGTTGTAGCATGTATTGCCTTTCGTCTATGAGTCATAAGATTCAATAAGGTTAGCTATCAGATTTCAAATCAATCACCACCAATGATCTTAGACTATGAGCTGTGACTAAAGTTCAATGTATTGTTTCAGATTTCGCACCTTATGTTAAAATTTTGTTTATCACCATTCCCAAATTGAAAGAATACTTCTCTTGATATACCTAAGTTAATATGTTCAATAAGGTCAATAATGTCCGTCAATTGTTTACCTGAGTAGAACCAACTGTTTTCTAGAAGTGTGTGTGTGTACTCAAACTTAAGAAGTACCACAACAAAGGAAATGAATCCCTGTACACTACCTCATCAAGGACAATCACGTGGTACAACGTCTTGCTTACGTTTATATTTGGCGGGAATAATCAAAACCAATGACGCATTCTCAAATTATCCTACAAAGTTTCAATGTACCAATGTCCTGGACTCCTAATCCCATCATAGGTCAATAACCGATCACGTGATCGTAATGATTTACCCAATGAACAATTACCAATTATTGATACGACAATAAGAAATGTACCCCCTTCCAAAATTTAAGATTGGTACACAAATACACCTGTGTCTTATGAAAAAAGTAATAAATCCTGTACTTATTCAATAATAAAGCCGGTCAATAACCTTTAAATTTTGAATATTTGGCCATAAGAGGAATACCAACGGTTCCTAGAAAACGTTTACCGAATTTTGTTATTTGATAATTCCCAAATTTAAAAGGGAACATAAACATATAAAGGTAATAAACCTCTGTACATACCCATATAATGTGCTAAATAGGGTCAATAACCTCCGAAATTTGATTTTTGGTAGTTCTTTACCTATGAAAAGGGAACGATGTGGACCATCCAAATTTATAGTGGTACATATTGGAGACCTGTACTATGATACCAAATGCTTATATTAAACAATTTCTAAAACCGAGTGGATGAGCCAAGATACCCCTCCCAAATTTTTAAAGGATGCATCAATGTACCCATATCTTATGATAGGAAATGAACCTATATACATGACCATATAACCATATAAGGTAATAAAACCTCATCAAAGGGAAGAAATTGGGCCAAAAACCAAACACATGGTACAACATATTGCTTATGTTTATATTTTAGCAATTTTTACCCATGAAAGGGAACAAGATGGACCACCCAAATTTATCATGATACATATTGAGGTCATGTACTATGATAGCGAGGACCCATATACATGACCATATAACCATATAAGGTAATAGGACCTCATCCAAAGGAATAAATTAGGTCAAAAACCAAACACGTGGTACAACGTTTATATTTTGTCAATTTTGTACCCCTAAAAGGGAACGAGGTGGACCACCCAAATTTATAGTGATCCATATTAGGGTCTTATACTGTAATACCAAATGTTTAATTGAGCAATTTCCAAATTAAAGGGGTGGGCCATTGTACCCCTCCCGGGGTGCATCAATGTACCTATGTCTTATGATAGGGAATAGACCCCTATACATGACCATATAACTATATGATGTAATAGGACCTCATCAAGGAGATAAATTAGGTCAAAAATCAAACACGTGGTATAACGTATTGCTTACGTTTATATTTTGGCAATTTGGTACCCCTAAAAGGGAACGAGGTGGACCACCCAAATTTATCATGATACATATTAGTATCCAGTACTATGACACCACATGTTGAAATTAAGCAATTTCCAAAATTAAAGGGTTGGGCCAAGGTACCCCTCCCAAAAATTTAAAGGAGTGCATCAATATACCCATGTCTTATGAAAGGTAATAGACTCCTGTATACGCTCATGTAAACATATAAGGTAATAACACCTCATCAAAGGGAATAAAATCGACCAAAAACCAAACACGTGGTATAACGTATTGCTTACGTTTATATTTTTGGCAATTTTGTACCCCTAGAAGGGAACGAGGTGGACCACCCAAATTTATCATAATACATATTAGGGTCTTGTACTATAATACCAAATGTTTAAATTGGTCAATTTCCAAAATTTAAGGGGTGGACCATTGTACCCCTCCCGGGGGTGCACAAATGTACCTATGTCTTATGATAGGTAATAAACCCCTATACATGATCATATAACTATATAAGGTAATAGGACCTCATCCAAGCACATAAATTAGGCCGAAAACCAAACACGTGGTATAACGTATTGCTTACGTTTATATTTTTGGCAATTTTGTACCCCTAGAAGGGAACGATGTGGACCACCCAAATTTATCACGATACATATTAGGGTCCTATACTATAATACCCAATGTTGAAATTGGTCAATTTCCAAAATTGAAGGGGTGGGCCAAGGTACCCCTCCCAAATTTTTCAAGGGGTGCATTAATATACCCATGTCTTATGATAGGTAATGGACCCCTATACATGACCATATAATCATATAAGGTAATAGGACCTCATCCAAGGAGATAAATTAGGTCGAAAAACCAAACACGTGGTACAACGTATTGCTTACGTTTATATTTTTGGCAATTTTGTACCCCTAGAAGGAAACGAGGTGGACCACCCAAATTTATCATGATACATATTAGGGTCCTGTACTATAATACCCAATGTTGAAATTGGGCAATTTCCAAAATTTAAGGGGTGGGCCAAGGTACCCCTCCCAAATTTCTCAATGGGTGCATTAATATACCCATGTCTTATGAAAGGTAATGAACCCCTGTATACGCCCATATAACTATATAAGGTAATAACACCTCATCCAAGGGGATAAATTAGGTCAAAAACCCCCGAAATTTCAATTTTTGGCAATTTTTTACCCATGAAAGGGAACGACATAGACACCCAATACTGATAGAGGTACATACTATGGTCCTAGGCTACCATACCAAATTTTTAGATTTGGCAATTTCCAAAATTTAAGGGGGGTGGTCCTATGTACCCCTGCCAAAATTTAGGGGGTGGGCCAAGGTACCCCTGCCAAAATTTAGAGGGGGTGATCCTAGGTACCCCTCGGTCATTGACCCCGGGCCAAGGTCATTGACCTTTGACCTATGACGTCACAAAAATTTTTGCTGACTCGACGCAATATACGCCGGCCACTACTACTGCTTAGTATAACTCCAAATTTCACTGATTTTTGTTATTTCTTGTAAATTTAATCTTCTAGCTGTATTTCGAAATGATCGATGTAAACTGTTCAGTTTTGGTCATTTCTACTTACCACCTAATTACCCACCATTTTCAACGTTGTTTAGTAGAACTATATTATTATGACTACGGTTGTTACTTGCAACTGTACCTTCGTACCCTTCAGTTCGTCATCGTTTGTGAATTTGAATGTACTAATTGCGTATAACAAAGCCACATATAGATTTATAAATGTTCTTAGCGGTTGGCCAAGAAGAAGTAAACAAATAGCTTCTTCTACCATACTTGGCGAAGTTCGGATATGTCATATTCATCCTCTATATTTGTATCGATTATCATCTTATTTTAATTTTTGTTATAACATGTTATTTCATTTTCCAGTGTACTCTTTGTTAGCACATGGTCTTCATTCCCTAGTAGGTTGTGTGTATGCAACTCAAAAGTTGCATTTAATTTGTGATAATTAGCATAGTAATCACTGCTTTTATAGTTTACGGAAATGAACTTTTGAAACTGTACTCAAAATCTGAGATATAGGTATTCTCTCGTAAGTATATGTTAACGTACACGCTGGGGGATACGCTCCTAGTGAGCAGACATGTTAATGAAGGTGATTTTTAGGTGAATAAGCTAATAATTCAAGATTTGTTTCAGCATTTGTTAATACGACTGGTTCTCCGTGTCATTGTCCGTGTCTGTATAAGCATTTCAACTGGAGCGGTTTTTTTAAAAGTTAACCCTTCATTTTTCCATCTTTTCGCTGTACAGTTTGCTGTCCACGCAATTAATGTTGTCTGAAAAACTTCAGTGTAAGGTTTTACTTTATTTGAATAACGTAGTCCATAGTGAATCAACTCATCTTCAACCTAACAGTAGTAATTTTTAAGTGTTGACTTTCCGTGGCCATCACGGAATCGATATTTGGAGAAAAAAAGTCGTGATGAGCACAGCTTTAGCGGGAAGTAGAAGCACAAGCTCGAAATTTGAATTGAAAGATTTTAAATATTTGGCCTTCGATTTGACCTTGATGTGAGAAATCAGGACCAGCAACAATCCATTTCTTATTTGATAGGCTAATATCTAGATTTTCTTTAAAGAAAAATGTCCGGTTTAACTGATAATTTTAGTGGTTTTCACAAAACTGAAGTAGGTTTCTTTTCGCAACCTGTATGTATTAATACAAAGTGGAAGCTTTCAATATGAGTGGAAAAATTAACATATGCTTGTGATCATGGCTATCGCTCGAGCCAAATTATTAACTAAATAAACCTTAGAGAGCTACGGGGACAAGAGTGAGTATAACATTAAAACACGTTCAGAAAGGTTTAGTGGGGTGTGTGTGTCAGACAATATATATGTGCATAGTTATTGTCGGTAGATTTATTAAATTAATAAATCTCTTATTTATTACAGATGTCACACACACACACACACACACACATATATATATATATATATATATATATATATATATATATATATATATAGATAGATAGATAGATAGATAGATAGATAGATAGATAGATAGATAGATAGATATAGATAGATAGATATGGGGGGTAAGGCATTTATTGTCTCATTTTGAAATTTGAACCTTCAGACTATGTCCTTTGGCCTAATTTTATCCCCCCCAATATAGATTATCTAATTCGCACACTGGTATTATGTGTGTATAGCATTGTTTAGTGTAACCAAAGCAATCTAGTTTATTTGTTTAAATTGTTATATTGAATTGTTCTGCAGTATTATTCGTGCCTTCCGAAATTATATACTATATACATATATTGAAATGATGGTAGTGTTCGAAATAAAGACTGTAAGAAAATCTGGCATGACAGGCATAAATGAATGTCATTTCTGTAACCAGCGACCAAAATCAATTAGGATCACCTATTAGTTTGTAAACAAACGAAACTTTTTTTTTCAAAATGCTGACCAGTGAATCAGCTTTCGCGTGGGTTCAAACCCGGCCTAACGAAAGTTTATTTTTAAATTTTCATAACACTTTTATAATTAAGGTAAAAATAATATTCATTTGCCCTTGTACATGATATATATAATGCATAAAAAGATATTTATTTATGTTATGTTTACGCAGCGAGCGAAAGGGGTTAGAAGCCCCGCAGGGTTCGTTTTGTCCCATCTTCAGCGTCTGACTGACTTGCCGACCCACCGGCCCGCTTGCCGGTGCGCCCTCCTCAATGAATGGTTTACACTCCTACCAGCAACGGCTTTTGGATAGAAGATTGTAAAGCGCCACTTGATCGGTTTTCTGAACACTGAATCCACAGACATAAAGTAACCTATCCTTGCGAGTATTTTCTCTCTGTGATTGTATCATATCCAACTAGATTTAATTTGCATTCCAGGCCCAAATTTGTATACGCCTATTTTTATATATTTGGTTGTTTAGCGATGTTATGCACATTTTAAGTTAATTACTCTTTTATCCCGGATGCGTAGGCGTAAATCAGAAATATTAACTGAAACCATGGGTGTCTCTGGCAAGTAAAAATTGGGGGGACGGGGATGACTAGAATACAACTAGACCCCAGTTGTATTTACGTCAAATTTATGAGTAAATGGTAATTTATTTGAATTATTAGCTAACGGCATCCTCATACTACCTTTACCAATACAATCGATAGGTTAAACATGACGTATTTCTTCCAAGTATTTGTTGTTCGTTACTTTGCTATGGGTTTCAAAATCGTGAGATGCATACAGAACTTATAATGATTATATTTTGCATTAACTAATAAATATTATAATGAAAGAATGAATTACATTTTTTTAAGTTTCTGAAAGAAGGAACTCGAAGTTCAAATAGATCAAAGGTAAGTAAGAGAGGGAAACTTATTTGCATGAAAGCAAAGTGGAACATCTACCAGCCTATGCCTTCTGTACATACCTGACGTATTGAAAATGTGAGTTTTAGATCATTGTACTTAGGTTTAGTGCAGTAATGATGAAATCTTAATCTGTATTCTTAATGAAGTGGTGTATGTTGTCTACCTTTTCGTTCTAAATTTCGCTCGCTTTTGTCCCTTAACATCTCAATTCCTTTATCATCCTCATTTACTTTGTTTTCTCTTTTAATACCTACAGGGTTTGTCCGGGAAGTAATAGGACTGATTTTATTCCGCCATGACTGTACTTCGGAGCGTGTGCGCACGACTGGATCCGGTAGAGGGCGTTCCTAGCTAAGGAACGAGCGGCTGGTCAGTTGTCTCCGAGCACACGGAGAGTCAGGACAGGCGTTTTCGCGCGACGTGTCTCTGTGAGTGGTGCAAGCCGAAAATGCAGCGTTCGTTAGAGCAGAGATACGCGATTAAATTCTGTGTTAAACTCGGTAAATCTGCGACAGAGACGTTTGATATGATCAAGCAGGCTTACCCAGATGATGCTTTAGCAAGAAGTGGTGTGTTTCGGTGGCACAAGGCCTTTTCGGAGGGCCGGGAAGAGGTCGCCGATGAAGACCGTGCTGGAAGACCTTCGACTTCGACAACCACCGGCAATGTGACTCGTGTACGCAAAGTTTTGAACTCAGACCGTCGACTAAGTATTCGTTTAATTGCCCAGATGTTAAATTTACCAAAAACTCTGGTTCATGAAATTGTGACGGAGCATTTGAACATGCGCAAGGTGGGCGCGAAGATTGTCCCGAAAATGCTCACTGACGACCAGAAATTGCGGCGAGTGCAATTGTGCCAAGAAAATTTGAACATGTGTGAAAGTGACCCCCAATTTTTGAATAACGTAATCACAGGTGACGAATCATGTGGATCTTTGAGTATGATCCCGAGACAAAGAGGCAATCTTCCGAGTGGCACACGTCGGCGTCTCCTCGCCCAAAAAAGGGAAGAATGAGCAAATCCAAAGTGAAAACGATGCTCATTGTCTTTTTTGACATCAAAGGCATCGTCCACCATGAATTTGTTCCTCCTGGACAAACCGTCAACGCCAAGTTTTACGTGGAAGTGCTCAAGAGACTCAAACGAAGGGTCAATCGGGTCCGACCAGACATTGGAGCCGACTGGAAGCTGCACCACGACAACGCCCCGGCTCACACCGCCTTTCTTGTGAACAGCTACCTGACCAAGGCCGGTATCCCAACGCTTCCGCAGCCGCCCTACATCCCAGATGTGGCCCCCGGACTTCTTTTTGTTTCCTCGCCTGAAACGCCCGATGAAAGGCAAGCATTTTGAGACGACAGATGGGATCCAAGCAGCTTGCATCGCGGCTCTCAAGGCTATTCCGGAGAATGACTTCCGTGACGCCTTCAATGCTTGGAAATCGCGCTGGCAGCGCTGCATCGACGCAGAAGGAGCCTATTTTGAAAGTTTTTAAAGAATTGTAACGATTGGCTCATTTTTTTTTTAATCGACTCAGTCCTATTACTTTCCGGACAAATCCTGTAAGATTTAAAATTTATTTTTGCTATTATCCGGTTCCTCAATATATTCTTTCCATCTTTCTGAAGCTGCAAATCTCTCATTAAAAGTTAATTTCTATCTTTAGTTTCTATATTGTCATAGTAGTTTTCCCTTGCTACTTTCTATTTCCATGAAATTTGCCTTCATACACATTATTAAAATTTCTCTATCCTTTTTAATTCCTCTTGTCACCTTTATTTTTACTGTATATTCCTCTGTCTTCGTAGATTTTCTCTTTTTTTTAATTTGCAGATCAACTTTCTATACATGTTTTCCTTTCTCTGGTCTTCGTTCGTTATGAAATCCAATCGTTGCTGGTTAAGCAATGACAAAAGTGTATGACAGTAGCCGAGACTACTTTGACTAAGTGACATACATCCTTGAAAGTGGCATACATCAAATGGGCATTTCAATCATACCAAGCTAATATTTAATAACATATAAATTCATTTGTTCTGCCTCTCTGTACTTCTTCCATATAGATCAGCATTAGTCAATTTCATCTCCTCAACAAAATATTTGGGGGCACGTCCCCCTGTTCCCCCCGCCAGAAACGCCGTGGCTAAAACATTTGTTTTCAAACGTAAAATTTACCAAAGACCCTTCTGGCCGTTACATTGAACAAAGCTGAACTGGATGGGACAAAGTATTTTGCCAATTCATTTGATGGAGCTCCGAATATGGGTGGTAATGTAACAGAGTCACTGCAAGACTTCAGGTTTTATCCCCAACTATATTCACATGTGATGTTATGTCCGTGTTTTCAACCTTGTGATTTGTGATATCCTTCCAGCTTCCATATCCTTCTTTGGATTACTACAAGAAACACAGACATTTCTTAAAGAGCCTTACTAGAGCCTTAATATGTATATACAACAGAACCCTAGTGTACGCCTTGTTGCTATTGGAACGGTTAAGTGGAACAGTAAATCATGCTACTGTACGTGTATTTATATTTGGCCGTTTTCATTACTGGGCAGAAGGTAGAGCTGCTACAGAGAGAATATCGGAGCTAGTCTTCGTTGAACTTGTGATTACATTCTTCCTTATTGGTAACTCCAATGAATTCAACCAAAAAGTTCTCAATGATGCTCTTTCATTGTTGAAGTTCGTCTCTTACGAAAAATACTTAGTGGCCATGATGTTTCTACTAATATTTCAAATTATTAATCCACTCTTAAATTACTTTCAAACCAAGACTTGATTTGTCCAAGCTTGGAGGTTCATTTCCGGTGCACAGGATAATTTAAATAAAGCAAGAAGTATGATAAAGTTAGTCTGCCAGCAAAGACTTTTGTATGAATAGTGTCAGAAAATATTAGTGATTGTGATAGAGAAGAAAAGTGTCCTTCACTTGAAGATCTTTGCATTGAAACAGAGTTTCCGAAAAGAAAGGTACCTAAGATAAAGAAAATGAGTTGTGAATTAGCATGAAATCAGGGAATACAGAAAAGGAAAATTTCATATTGTGCGTTTTCAATGTTGCCCTTGACAGAATCACAGTACGACCAAACCGTTTTCGATACACAAAAACCTTTATCTAGACTTGGCGTGTTTTGATCCAAGGCGGTTTTCTGATTTAAAAGACGAACTACGCACAAATGAAATCAACAAAATCCGTGAGTTAATCCCTAGCATAGATAAAGGGGAACTTATCGAAGAACTAAAATCATTTGCAGAGGTTTGGTCCAAGATATCGCAAGGAGATGTTCAGAGTCAGTATGATAGTGAAGAATTAACTAGTGAGTATGAAGAAGAAACGGAGTGGGATGACATTGAACCAGCGATGTAGGAAATCAAATTAAAGAAACATTGCGAGTCTGGCCTCACGTGTGCGTTCAAAATTATATGTGAATATCTCATGTATTCCTTATATTATACAGAGCTCTTTGAAGTGTACAAATTTCTCCTTACGATCCCTCTTACATAAGTAAGTTGTGAACGGGCATTTTCCAAACTAAGGATGAATCTCGGTCAAGATAAGCTTGAATCATTTCTGCTAATGCAATGTGAAACAGATATACTAAGTAAAGTGAATAATGATGGCATAATTAACAAACTCTGTCATGATAATGCAGAATTGAAAAGACTCCTCATGTAAAGTAAGTATGTCCTTTTTTCTCGTCATGTGAACAGATCAAAGCAATAAAAGTTGAATGTTGTATGTATAATATGGCATTACATCAATAGTAATTAAGCTGTCTGAAACCAGTCTTGGGAAGTAACGTAACGCAAGTAACGCGTTACTTTTTAAGTAACGGTTCCTAGTAACGCGTTACATTTTTTCCAAAGTAAATGTAAGGGTAACGCGTTACAAATTTTTAAGTAACGTAACCTAGTTTGCGTTACTTTTTTCGCGTTACATTTCGGATGAGTAACTATAATATATGTATTTTTTTTCGGAAACAAATGTTTCTTTCTTGTAAGTGAATTTCTCAGAATGAAACAATGGAGCATGAACTACGTATGTCAGTGACCGACAGTCAGACACACAGAGAAACAGATAAGTTCGTAGTGCCACTTGCTGTTTTTGGAAGATGAGGACAGCCTCAGGGAAATCACATGTACTGATTGCAAGCACTTGGAAGATTTTGTCGTAGATTTTGACAGCTCCAAATCAATACATTCAGTGAGTGAACTAGGAGTGCAATGATACCGGTAGTCTATTTTACTTTGGTTGGTGTTGTTTTCATAAAGATGGAGAACGAAAATATTTTACCGTTCGAACATTTGAAAGAATACTTTTTTCTTAAGAGCTGATGATGATGGTGGACAGAATTTAAAAGTAAAGTGTCTGAAGTGCCCCGGCGGAAAATATTTATCAACAACTAGCGTGCCATAATTAACGATATACAGTAAGGGGTTAATATGAATAAACTGTGTTCTGATGAGCAGGCCTACTTTATTACTACAAAATAGTTTGTTGATGGTATGTAATATTGGAGTTCTTTCAGATCAGTTTGCTTATCCTAGAGTCCCGTTGATTATAGAGTTTGAGACTAGCTTTAAAAAGCATGTATTGATTTTAGAGTTACTGGGAAGTTTTGATTCACCCCAGTTCATGTGTTCTCACTTTATTAGTTGTAGTGTAATGTTTCTCTATATTCTGTATTTTTAATTTTACATAACAAAATTGTTATCATTATATAATTAGTTTAGCAGAATAATAATAAGCAACCATTTTTCTAACGCATAGGGATGAGCACGAGTCAAGCTAAAACTCCACTCGACTCGAATTCAAGTCGAGTTTCGAGTCCAGTCGAGTTTGATAAATTCCTCGTTCGTTTTAACTCGTTTTGAAATCATGGCCTGATTACGCTGGAAAGCGAAAGCCATGAGAAATGTAAGCTAAGCAGTAATATGAAATACTTTTAGTGTTGCTCACGAGAGGGGACACTGCTCGTATCTCGTCTCGTCTCGACAGCGAGACCACAAGAGATTTTTTATAACAAGCTCAGCTCAGCTCGGCTTCACTGAGAAAATGGCTCAAGCGGGCTCGCTTGGGGTGAACCATCGGCTTGAGCTGGCTTGGTAGGAATGAGCCAACTGCTCGGTTGGGCTCAACTGAGCCCAGGACTTTAGCCGAGTCGGTTGGGTGAGCTGTTGGCTCGGCTCACTTCTCGGTTCGGGCCGATAGTGAATGAGCTCTGGGCCGAGCTGCTCGAGCCGTTGACAATTCTAAACCCAGGCCGAGCAGTTTTGAAGATATTTGGCCAGTGTCCTATAAGTTTTAACTGTGTTTGGCTCGAACCCGAATACTCAACCTAGATCCTCAACCCAAATTCAGAAGCTCGTGAACAATGTCCTTGACTCCTAGACTTTACGACTACCGAGGTTGGCAATCAACTAGTTTTTAATATTCAAATACAAACTGCCTATCTTCCATGTTTATATACAGTGTTGTTATAATTAATAATAATAATAATAATAATAATAATAATAATAATAATAATAATAATAATAATAATAATAATAATAATAATAATAATAATAATAATTAATAATAATAATAATAATAATAAAAGTTGTACTAGTAGCAGTGTCATTGATAATAATTATATTGTCTATGTAAAAAAACTTGAAGAGATTGTTGTTGCTGTGTTTGAGTTTAACGTCCCGTTCAGCAGCGAGGCTATATGAGGCGTGGATCTACTGATTAACGTGGAATCCGAACCACATGAGCTCCCGCCGGGAATCGAACCCGGGTCTCCCGCGCCAAAGGCGCGAACGCTAACCGTTTAGCCACAGAGGAGCTCGATACTTGAAGAGAGTACTCGAAACTACACAGCGGATTTGGCTCGACTCGACTCGAAACTCGACCCCAATTTGAGTGGAGTTGGAGGAAATTTTTCGAGCCGAGTTCTCGGGTCGAGCTCAAAGATGTCTGTTTCTAGTCGAATCGAGTTTCAAAGAAAACTCGCTTGAACTCGCTAGTGTCCATCCCTACGAGTAACGCAGTATAGCACTTTATCAATGTTACAACATTATATGAAAATGTTCATATATCAAGTAAAAATTTGTCCTTGCATTTACATAAAAGGTATATTACCATATTTTTACATCACCTTCATCTATGACTCTTTCCAAATATCACTAATCATGAAAACTACATAGTTCACTCGTGGTTGCTGATAGCTTGAAAATGCATTTAGTTCACTGATTTCAGACAGCTCAATTAAGGGCCCCAGAATACAAGAGATCTAAATTGTACAGCGGGGGACACTTCTAAATGGTACAGCCATATGGAGATTTACGGCTAAGGTGTACCATTTAGAAGTGTCCCCCGCTGTACATGACTTTTCCAATAAGGTTTATTTATGTTGATAAAAGTGCTCTCCGCAGTACAATATTAAACTAGATAGTGAACCACATCGCAGTCCACTCGAGGGTTTATCGATGAGTGTTTTGCGTCGTGGTTTACCTAGAAGTTTATACATTTCACTGTGGAGAGTCCATTTCCTGGGCATAAATAAACTTTATTTCAAAAGTCAGTTAGACCCCCTTAGCTTCCAAGGTTCTCACTTTATGTTTACTATAGATGTTTTATTGAGTGTAACGGAATAAAACTATGTGGTTTTGGGCGTTTAAGATAAATGGTCTGCGAGGATATTTTTGTATTAGGATTTCATATACTACTGTTGATCAGCCAGTTAATCTAAGTAGAATACGCATATGTAATAAAGGTCTCTATGTTAGAGGCAGTGCGCCCTCCTAGTGATTTAAGGTCTACGCCTCTGACAGCTTCTCAGTTCGAACCTGCTACCTACACCCCCATAATAACACCACGTGACATTACATCATATTCAATTGGTCCAACTTCGAACCTTACCCACTTCCTTGTGACCAAAATGCATATTTTTTTTTAGGAGGGCGCATAAGCGGAGGATAACGCTTAAAAAATGCCTCATGTTATTATGAAATGTAATCCAAACATAATTATATTTTTATTTTTATCAACACACAAAGTGACAACTTTCTTCTATTGCTATAATAGGCAATACATGCACTAGAAGGTTTTACAATCGCAAACTGCAACCAATCAGAAACGTATATTTAGTTCCTATGGCCAGGGTCAAGCGTGAAAAAATATGCTACTCATCCTAGGCTTCACTCAAGGAAGTAATGCTCCTGGAAGTAGGAACTAAATTCGCGGTTCTGATTGGTTGATGTTATCTGTTTCTTGGCACGTAGCTTACATAAACAATTAATGAATCGCTTACTGCTGTCAGTCCTCGTGATAGAGCGTGCTAGCGTAACGGGCTAGTAATGGAAATCTCTTTTGTAGTCGGTTCAAACCCTACCCAAGGAAAGTTTTTCTAATTTTCATAACACTTTTTCCATTAAAATAAGATAAAATAATACTCAAAAAGTTATTTACTTACTTTTGTGCAGATAAGTACTACTACTACTACTATTACTAGTATTAGTAGTAGTAATAGTAGGAACAGGTTAGAAGCCCCGCAGGGCTCGTCTTATTCCACCTTGACCCCCATGATATAAATTTTGTGTCCAACTTAAAACAGCTGGTTACGGTACTGTGTATTACTCTCTTGAGTGTGTCACCTTATCCTTACATTTGTTTATGACGTCATTGATGTACGAATCTCTGGGTGGTATTCAGAGAGAATTCGTTAATACAAGTTTAGTCTCCGACTAGTTAGTAAGCTTACTAACTCTTTACTATGCCCTTTCTGGTATTCAGAGTATACTTTCAGTACAACTAAAATGACGATTTGGGTATGATTAACTTATAGAACCCCAATGCATCAGTGAGTAAAATAAATGTGGCAACTACGGAAAAGTAGATGAGCGCATGCGTAGTCTGTAAAAATGAAAACACATCAATTACGAACTACGAAATGTTGTGTCGCACGCTAAATCGTGGGTAAGAGATAAGACTCTGCTATAGATTAATTAGTCACATGTGATTAACTTCGTCCAATACTACGTCCTAATCAGAGACTCTGAATACACTTGTGATAACCATCCTTTAGTCAACCCCGTAGTAAGGTTTTAATCGGACGTCAAAACGACTCTGCATGAGGCCCTCTGTTGCTAGGGTCTTATTCCTTGCCAACCACCGAAAAAATTGTCAAGAGTAACGCAACGCAAAGCAAGCAAAAATCTGTTATAACTATTAACCCCCCCTGTTATTGTAAAAGAAAACGCAGATTTTTTTTGAAATTACGGTGGAATAGTGTTCCGAGAGTAAAGAAAATTGATAAAAAAAAATGTACACTAATATTAAGCTTGGAGTGGATTAACTCCAATTGACTCTCTACCGAGATAATAAAATAGAAAAACGTTTGTATTATTCTCGTCTTTTCTAATATAGTGCGAATGAACAATCCCAGCATGTGTGATTCATTCATATTTACATATTTTCAGCGTTCTTCGCAGTCAGGTTCGAATCTAGTGAAGGCACCTTGTGAATTTCAAGTATTGTGGGTACGTTCCGTAACGGTTACGTGTACTCAACGTAAAATTTACGATTATTGGCAAACTATATGTTTTTTTTTTTTTTTGCATTTTTTTAAATTTCGTTTTGTGTACACTAATACGTAATGACCTGTTCACTCCCTCTTAATGAATTCTTGATATGAGTTCTAACTGGTTCGAGTAATCGATTCTCTCGACTGAACTATTCATTCGCGCCATTAGTGTGTGACCGTTGGTTTACTGTTATCTGTGAGCGAAGTGGAGTGAGTCATCCCTTTCCTTTCCCTATATGGTTGAAAGAGGCGTCTGCAGGGGAAAAGAAAGTGGCAGGTGAAAATTTAAGTGTGACGAGTGTAATTTAAGAAGATTCAACAGGATGTCACTATTTTCTACAGCATCTGGAGGGAAAAAGAGAGTTCCAAGGACACAATTCAAGGCATGTTGCGTCTAATGTAATTAAAAAAGTGAAAATGAGTTCGTCAAAGGCATTGACCTAGCTTAAGTTAACGGGAGTTATTTAATAGACTAATCTTAAGAAATTTTAGCGTATACATTACTTGTTTTGTATCTATAGCCATTGTTAGCATTAAGTTATGTACATATATTATATACAATATTGATATTATTTTCCAAACAGACTAAGAGTAGTTGGGTAGGAAGATCATCCACTTTATAGGACTATCTGTAAATTTGTTGTACTTGACTGAACTAAAGGTTTAATGTGTAAATATACTAGGATTGAGTATAGCCCGCTCCCCCCAGTGATTTTTAACGAATCGTAGTGATTCTAATGATTCATACTAGTTCATAATGAATCGGAATCGCATGTTATAAAGATTTAAGATGTAAATCTTGTGGTAAGGAAGTTTTAGTATAAGTAGTAGTAGTAGCGGTAATAGTAGTAGTAGCAGCAGTAGTAGTAGTTAGTAGCAATAGTAGTAGTAGTAGTAGTAGTGGGAGTTGTTAGCAATAGTAGTAGTAGTAGGAACGGGTTAGAAGCCCCGCAGGGGTTGGTTGGGTTCTGTTCTCGATATAAGTAGTAGTAGTGACTCTTCCAGTTCCGGTGACAAAGAACTGGGGGGAGCGGGCTATACACAAGCCATATACTATATTAAGGTGAACTTGGGCTAGATTTTACCTCATGTAATTCATTCGATTCGTGAGAAACAATGTTGATCCCGCTGCAACGGAACTAACCTAACCTCACACCGCTAAACGTTTGCTTTTTCCTTTAGTTTGAATGCTATTTATTAAAAGGTAATTACAATAGTATACATGAGACCGCCCTTGTTTCCGGTGCTCTAGGATACTTCTTACTCTTGCATTACGTAGGGAAATGATGTTATTTCATGTGCAAGTGGTAACAGAACACATAGGAAACCCAGATCATCTTGTATTCACACTCCAATATAAAGTGTGAATACACCCTGATCTGCGTTTCTTCTGTGTTCTATTACCACTTCCACATGAAATACCATTTCCCTACGTAATGCAAGAGTAAGAAGTATCCTGCAGCACAAGACATGCGATATGCGTTAACCCCCCCCCCCCAGTCATATATAAAGTACAAGGGCACTACACATACACATAGAAAGTACAAGGGCAAATGTGAGGAATAAAAGTAAAAAGACAATAAGGAGCAGAAGGAGCGCAAGACATGCGATATGCGTTAAATCCCCCCCCCCCCCACGCTCATAGATAAAGTACAAGGACACTACACATGCACATATAAAGTCAAGGGCAAATGTGAGGAATAAAAGTAAAAAGACATAAGGAGCAGAAAGCATCATATCGAATCACAATCAAATACTAGGAGGATATATTCGAGCTACTTCCAAGAGAAAGTTATGAAACCGCGTTTGTAGGGGATACTTTTTCTTCAAAAGAAAGGAGGCCACGTGTGCTACGACATTATGACGCATCCCTACCACATACCTAACAGAAATTACCAAATGCATGTTACTCCAACGTCCTCCTTTTTCGGGAACTCATCCAGCTTCATGTATTAGTTATAATTAGGGTGGAAAAAAATGATTTTTTTGAAAAAAATAATTTTTGTTGATTTTTTTGATTTAAATCGATTTTTTTGATTTAAATCAAATCTTTCTTCTCCCGTAATACAAGTCTCGAACTGAAGATAAACATTAGGAATTAATATTAAATGTTAATTATGCCATTTAAATGAAAGTATTGGGCTTGAATTTTGAATTGATTGGCAGTCGTTAACTTATCTCAATCCCAAATAGAGATGCAAACATTCGAAAAAAAAATCGTTTTTTGGTGGGGGAAACTATGTTTTTTCTGCTTCGCTGTTTTTGCTTGGAAATTGTTGGGCTTTTTACCAAATTCTGCTTTAAATTGATAAAGCAAGTTTTGTTTCGCTTCTCTACAATACAAAAACTCAAGTAGTAGTGGATGCACATAATAGTACAAAACCTCGAAAATAAACATGAATTTCGAAAACCTATTTCAAATAATTTTAATTATTAACACATTTTTATTATGAATCACAAAAAATTAATCCATCTATATAATAATGTGCAGTTCAGTTTTAACTTTCATATGCATTATAAGCAATATTTTTTATTGTGAATTGAAAATACAGAAACAAGGAAAAACTGTTACATGACATACATAATTTATTGTACTATGTGTGTGAGTTCAAAGAAATAACACATCGGGGTGATAATAATATATTTACTGAACAAACGCACAAAACAATTTAAGTTTCGAAGTCGTAGTCTTCTCAAAAATAACATGTTCTTCTCTTTGTTCATTACGTATATCAAGTGGCTCAAGTGGTACAACGTTGACCTCGCATTCGAGAGGTCATGGATTCGATTCCCGCTGCCGACCATCCTGACTGGGGTTTTCCAGTGTTTTCCTCAGTCCTACCAGGCAAATGCCGGGATGGTACCTACTAAAACAGGCCCTGGCCGACACCTTCACAAATCCTTTCCATGTTAGGTATCCAGTATAAAATAAATAGCCTCTGAGTTGCATCTGGTGATTGTTAAATAAATAAATAAATATCATTCCCTCGTCAATCTGTTATAGCCTATAAGTTTATTATGTCTGACTTCCAAGACTTTCATAAACATTCGTACTAGAGTAACAATGGAAAATAATCATTATTTTATTACAATTCAACGTATTACTTTAATAGACTGAAAAAAAATGCAATCTTTGGGACGCTCAAAAATCACCTAATTTGTTAATGCACCTCTTGCTTCCGCCTTTGCTACTCCTACAGAAACTTATTTGAAATGGAACAGAAATGTTGAAACTGTATTTTCTATTCATTTATTACATACGTAATAATCTGTTACCACCTATTAGGTGCTTCGGACCTACAAAATCGGTAAAGTTCCAAATTCTGTAATGCACTGACTGTTCCTTAAGCTTGTTTAGAGTCAGGAAAGTACTGAATTTTCTGTTCATGGATCATATACGTAATACTGTTCATCTGGGCGTTTGGTTTCCAAGGCTCTGGTATATATAACCACCATCACGGTTTACCCAGTCCTAAAGGTTTCTGAACTTTTAACAAGAATTCAACATGTCATTACGGAACTTTCCCTTAATATATATAAAACCTACGAAATACATTTAAGTCAAGCACAACAAATACGAGTGTGTTGTTAGCTTTTCCGCTTCTATTGGGAAATCCGGGATTCAGTCCTTTCCGACAAAAGTTCTTAATTCCATCTGTGAATGTAGAGATAGTGTGTGTAGTGTGATTCATGGCTGATTTCATTTCTTATGTTTTAAATTGTTGTTATTACTAATTACCAGCAATGACGGATTTGCGAAAGGGGTTAGGGTGGGGGTGTCTTTCGGACTGAAGCCTGTTCTCCGAAATTACGGAATTTCTAAAACAAACGAAATTTTAGTTATGTCTTTACTCATAAACTTCAAGCTCCTCTCAAATGAAAATCAGGCATTTTTAGAAAAAACTAACCATTAATTAGAAAAAATCCTCCCAAAACACTTTTCTAAATCCGTACTGATTATTTGTATAAAATGGTATTCAAGGTTGCATCCGGAAGATTATGCTACATCATTACACAGCTTCAGTATAACAGAAATGTGGAAGAATGCTCTGACGGATATATTGAAAAACATAAGTTTATGTGCCAGAAACTAGAGTACTAAGCTCAGAAATGAAACACGAATAACTAAAATGAAATGATCTAAAGAAGAAAAAAATGTCGATAACTCAGAAGTTAAAATAAAGTTATATAGCTTCTAAAATTGCTCTCAAATACTACGTACTTAATGTTTAATTCATAAAACATGTGCTCCATCCATCATGATGGTGACTTCTAGAGGGAAATGTGGCATTTAGGTCATGAAATCTTGTTTAACTATAGAGTATAAGAAAGTTATTTAGATAGAAAAATCATGAAAATGAAAAAAAAAAAAAAGCCAAAATTTCCGGTTTTCCCCTAAAAAGCCGGCTTTTTATGTGAAAAAAATCAATTCAAAAGCCGGCTATTTTGCATCTCTAATCCCAAACAATGTTTTTTAAGCACTAAGGAAAAAGTACGACGACGTTTATCAGCATGATACTTTTTTTTTTCACAAAAGTTACTCATATTTGGCAGGGACATACAAAAAAAAAAAAAAAAAAAAAATGAAACTAGCTTGCGGCACGAAATACATATGAAATACGCAAATTTCGCCTAAAGTTATAAAATCTAAAAAAAGATTTAAGTTTCGGAGAGGGAATCGGACCCTTTTATAAATACACCCCTATTATTTGGGAACAAACAAACAGACGCGTACACAAAAGAATTTTCGTCTTAAATGTCCATGGTGATTTTCTCGTTGAAATAGTTAGAGAGTTAAAACCTTATGTTACGAAGATAAGAAAGCAGAATTCCTCCCTTACCCGTTCAAAACGGGATTTTCCCTAATCATCCTATGCATGAAACACTCGTTTTCATACTGTGCTGTACATACATTTGCATCTTATTGTATTATGATTATCTTCCATAATTGAAATAACACAACAGGATTTTACTGGGCTGGATTTTACTTATTTTCACTTTAAATTAATTTATTTCGGAATTTGATTTAAATCAACGATTTTTATTAAAAAAATCAAGTGACTTAAATCTCGATTTAAATCGTGATTTAAATCAGTCTGATTTAAATCAATCCACCCTGGTTATAATTACTCATACTTCTTCAATAAAATATAATACTTTGCACATCAAACTATCTTCACCACTTCAGCTTCCATTCTTCTTCTATTTTCGATCGGCATTTTTATAAATGTTGCCAGGTTCATGTAAAAATGCCATCGCGCGTAGGCGGAACCTCTGCCCACAGCTGCAGGACGTTATACGGACCGCAAGAAAATAACAAAAAAACAAACTTCCCGTTGCGTTCAGCTCACAAAAACCTCTACACAATGACGCAAACCTGTACGGAAAAAACCTCAACCTAATACGAAAAGAACGGATTCTTTGCACAAAAACCGCAAAGTAATCACGCTAGACCTGCTACTACTGCATACATCTCTCAAACATTTGCACATCACTAAACGCCTAATGTCAATAAAGGCAGAAGAACAACAAACAGGTACGTTCTTTTTTATTTTCGTATCACTTGCGAAGTAAATGAAAGTGGGTTTGTTACCCCCTTTTTAAGTTCGTAGATACTCAATGAATAATCCCTAAAACTATGAGCGTCCAGCTCCTTCTAGAACTGCTCCGGTCTTACGTATACTATATCTTTTATTTTATTATTATTTTTTTTTTTTAACGAATCCAGCCGCGGCTTTTGCACACCGGTAGCCAAAAAGCCAGTGACGAACAAGAGGTGGCAATTGGACGGGCGCATCCTGTGACGTCATCTGCCCCCAGACATGATTCATTGTACTGTACCTCAAGCAATACTAACATATTTTGTGTACAAAAAAATTGCAGCCCTCCCCGCAAAAATGTCACTGCCCGTCTATTCTCCCACCCGGGTAATTAAAGCTAACGATGTTTTTACTGCCCAAAACACTAGCAAAATGGAGCGTAAGTAATTCTTTCGACAAAAATAACTCAAGACAATAAAACTAAACAGTATTCGTATATAGCCCTAATAAAATGAAAGTATAGAGTGTGATAATGAAATTCTATTTAATAATATAATTTTAACTTTAAAAATGTAAAAATTCGTCATTTTCGGAATGTATTTAGAACCAATTCGCGCCGTTTGAAGGGAGAGTAGCGCCAGTAACAGCTTTAATTTTGAAACTTTTTTTTCGGGACTATAACAGATCCGATCGGGAATATGTATGAAAGAACGAATGGAGATTTCTTCGTCGCTAATATCTTGGGACATATTTTCATCCTTCAAGATTAAAAAATAATCAATTTCCCTCACCCAGTAGACATGACGATCTTAATCTATACGCTTCGCAGTTTGAAGCAGAGTAACTGCCGTTCACATGTCAAAATTCGGGATGTGTTTGAAACAGGGTTGGGCCCACATGAAAAAACCCACTTTAAAACCCATCTGGGTTTTTGACTATTTGTTAGTATATTATTGGTACAACTAAGGTGATCACATTGTAAGTGATTTTTATCAGATTTTAAACTTTCCGTGGGCGAATTAGATGCTTTCACGTTAAGGTATACAACAATATTCAACATAAGACCTTTATAAAGCTCTGAATGCACTAAACAAATTTAAAAAAAAAAAAAAAAAAAAAACTTAGCTTGAGATAGTTATGGAACAAATTAATGTATGGATTATGCTTATAGTCTTTTGAAGTAAAATAATCAACTTTGTACTTTAGAAAATATTTTCCGTGAATAGTGTGCTCGTCGACTCGACGACACCGAGGGACGTTTCACTCATACGTTTGACGGGTTTAATGTCATAGGTGCCGATACTAATAGTACATATGTAAATACATTAGTAAAACTATTAGTATTATTTCTTACCTTTGATGTAAAACACAAGTTTTTTCAACTAAAATTTGGTTGTACAATAACAATTTAGTTCAGTCATTTGTTGCTACTCTTCAAATAAGCATTCTGTAGAATCAACACCAGCAATAGCGTAAAAATTCTTGTCAAACTTAAGAAGCTTAATGCTCGGGGTTCCGAAGACTATGTAACGCTTACTAATTCAAGTGCTGAGTTCAAATTTTCGTACTAGTGGAAGTTTTGATGTACACGCCATGAAAGAAGTGCTCGGGAAATTCCCGAATTAAACGCAGAAGGATCGGAAATGAATACTTCAACAATAAAACTTTATTCTACGCTTAAGCCTGCCATACGTCCCGTTTTTGGGCCTCGAGTGTCCCGTATTTTAACTCCGTTCCATTTCTGCTATCAATATTAGCTTATTTGAAAAGTGAAAAACAAAAAAAAATCTGACATTGGCTGGGAATCCTGTAATTAGTGAATGAACAGAACGCTGTTGTGTAACAGTTTCGAGGAAGTTATTACACCACCCTGTTCGACTTGATAGCGAGCGAAATTTGCAATGCTACTTTTTCCATTGAACTTGATGGAAACTCGGATACTCTCCGGATAATAATAATAATAAAAGATGGCTTTGAGTGTTTCTACATTTACAAACAGGGAAGATGGCTGACCTTTTCTCCAGCAACACATTAGATAAGTTAACAAAAATTATAATCTTTTCCAGAGGCTAGGGGCACAGAATTGTGCTTTGGTCCAGGTCTTAGAAAAATGTAACTCGTGTCCTGACAATTACACACGACACAGGGAGAAAAATCAGCTTTTCATCAGATTAAACTGACGAACGTAATTTTGGCAAATACAGCCATGTAAATAAATATTGATAAACGCGCGAAGAATATTGAAGGTAGATTGTACCACTGATTTAAATAATTTTCATATTGTTTTCCTGTAAAGCATTTTTATAGCACATCTTAAGTTTTTAGGCATCTTTAGTCTATACAATTAATTGCAGGGTACGAAGAGAGAAAAGCAGCTGCTGCTTAGTGAACTTTCGCCTATTATACGTATTCAAAAAAAAAAAAAAAAAAATCTTCTACTTTTAGTCTCACGGTTATGCCTACTATGCTCAAGGTAACGGTGATGATGAGATATGAATGAAATGACGGAATGAAGGAAATAGAAGGAAACATGAGAATCCCGAGAAAACCCACCCACAAGGTGTTTGTCCACCACAAAGCTCACTTGGTGCGAGCTGGGATCGAACTAGGGACCCCATGCACCAGAGGTGAACGCTCTACCACTGAGCTACCGCGGCCTATTATTCTTTTGTTCATAACCAGACTATAGTTCAATTCATTGTGTTGGAAAGTTGAGGGGAAAGTCTGAGGTGTCCCGTATTCTCATGGAGAAAATATGGCAAGTTTATTTACGCTGGAAGATGTTATTTTCATGTAAGACATTTTGAAACACTTATTTATTTCATACAACATGAATTGTGTCTTTGTTTTAAATTAATAGACCCGTTTTGATATTCATATTTAGCGAACGTCAGTAAGGCTTCTGGATGACTTGATTTACATTTGTTCGTTTGTCTGCCGAGCTCCTTCATGGCTATGCGGTTAGTGTACGCGTCTTCGGCGTGGGTGACCTGGGTTTGCTTCCCGGAGGGAGCTCACGTGGTTCGGAATCCACTTTAATCAGTAGGTTCCGTCTCATATAGCCTCGTTGCTGAAAGGGACGTTAAACACAAAATCAACTCAACTCGTTTGTCTGCCTCTACCACACACACTACAGGGTACATACAACTTTCGGCCTTTTAAGTTAAAATTTTCCGAGTACAAGCACGAGACATTCTAAATTTCCTGTGTAGATTTTGGCGGCATACCAAGTTAAAATATCAAAATGGCGGCCATTTTGTCAAAACAGTGAGTATCTACGCTACGAAGCGCAATTTTCAGTTTTTAAGTTGAAATTTTGACGGTTGAAGTTCAAGATATGCTAAATTTGCTGTGTATATTTTCTCAGCGGTCGAATGTAAAATTTCAAAACAGCAGTGAGTAGAAAATTGTTGCAAGTTGTGACAATGACAATATTGAAATATAAGTTACAAATATAAATCACATTTTAACACTTTTACCCCAAAGACATTGAAATATTTCGAAAAAAACCGAAAAAACCCAATTAAACCCGATAAAACCCATATGGGCCCAGGTGGGTTGGGCTTTTTCAAAAAAGCCCGGGTTTTTTCAAACCCTGGTTTGAAATAGGATAAATGGAGAATGGTAATAGTATACATTAGAACCCCCTGATCTGCGTTTCTTCTGTGTTCTATTACCACTTCTACATGAAATACCATAAATTTTCTACGTAGTGCAATAGTAAGAAGTATCCATGTGCACAAGACTTGCGATATGCGTTATATCCCCCCCCCCACACACACACACACATAGATAAAGCACAAGGGCACTACACATGCAGATATGAAGTACAGGTACGTTCTTTTTTATTTTCGTATCAGTCGATAAGTAAATAAAAATCGCTTTGTTACCCCCTTTGTAAGTTCGTACATACTCAATGAATAATCCCTAAAAGTATGAGCGTCCTGCTCCTTCGGGAACTGATGCAGCTTCATGTATACTATATCCTGGAGAATTTTTCGTGGCTCATACCTAGGGACACTTTTGAATCATTCTAGATTCTAGGAGACTGTAATCTGTGTGTACACATGACATAATTTAATATGACGCCCTTCCGCTAAATATGTAGATATTCCGTACAAAAATTACTAAGAACTTATAATTTTACTCGTCTTGTCATTCATTAAGAGTAGTGACTCAAAGTGATTCGCAAAGTATAGCAGTCATTCATTCCAGTATTATTATCGCAGATTGAATGTTTAGTTTTGAACACTGACAGCATCTTTTTCTTTATGAAAATATGTTGATAACCTAGAGGGTGTCAGCGACATTCATTATTAAACGGCGTGACAAACATCTTGGCATTTGAAGGCGGCGCTCGAAGTTCTCTTTAAATGCTGCGAGCAAATAAGAGACCAGCGGTATTGCCATTTATTTTGTACACATCCACGTCTATCCTCTCCCAACTGATCGCGCTGTAGTTTGTCTGCTTAGCCATAGTCACACCCCTTAGTATTCGGCAACGTCGCGTCAGAGCTTGCGTTTTATTCGCTTAGCTGAAATGCCAAGATGTTTGTCACAGGCTTTAGTATGTTGCAGTATGTAGCAACCCTGAAATCACTAATTTTAACTCAAGAGGCAGAATTACGAGAAGTATACTTCGGCATTTTCAAATCTTAGAAGCTGCGTGTTGTGGGTACTATTTTGAATGGTGGCTTCCTTACGTCAAACATATGGTGTAGTGAGGAAATCCCCGCATACGAAAATGGTAGTTGCATAGAACATTTCGATTGTGAGTTTTATAATAAACTATGATGGTGGACGAAAAGGTCATTACGTTACGTGAAGCGGCACGAATTATTGAAATTAAGTAGCAAGTGTGGCGAATGTAGGAAGGCATTGAAAATAGAGAAGTGGAGGAGCAGTTTTATTTTCAAATATGTTAATGGTGAGAAATGTCATTGTCAAAAGTCGGCACTGAAAGATACCTTTTCATGGATACAAAGCTGTCGAAAGAGAAGATACCTAAACTAGTGTTTTTAGCGATATCCCAGTTTGTGCACATATTCACCATCGCTGACGCACCTGTTCCCTACGGACGTACCCCCTCGCTGCCGCTTGAGGCCTCACTGCTAAGCTGCTGACTGTTAGATGGCTTTCGTGCTTTTTAGTGGTCACCAACACAGGTTGATTTGTTTTCCTTACCCCGTAGTTTTTATGGCATCTTCCCGGACGCTGTATTTACACACAAAAGTGTAAAGTCCTCTTAAAGTGAATGTACACCGAGAAATTCGTAAGAAGCTCTAAGGTAATAACGATAAATATCCCCGTAAGTGACAAAAACTTCACGTTTTTAAGCCTGAAAACACTGGATCTACTCTACAGCACAAAGGCCCAAACAAGTGGTAAGCCCACTAAAGAATAGTTTCTTTACTTCAGTGATTCCCAACCTTTTTTGGTCGAGGACATTTTTTGTTGAACGCCCAGGCTTTGCGACACATTTATTTGTATTTGATTAATAATAATATGTGGTATGTAATTTCGAGCATGAAACGTCCAGTGTATGAAGGCTGTTAACTCGCAAGTGGCGCATTCTACTAAATACAAGTAGCATGTCGAGTGGCATTAGAGAGAGGTATAGATAAGCGCCTGGAATACCAAACTACCTAACCCGGATATCCAATTTAAAAATGCAAAAAATATACTATTGTTTAAAAAGAAACTCATGACGAAAATTAGTGTGAGGTCTGCACTTGATGTGTTCCACAAGGTTTGTCAATATATGGCTTTAGGGTTGATGACAGTCGTAACTTTCAATCTTCTCTGGTTCGCGAGCACAATTTAAAGAATGCATTTTATTTTCCTTACTCAGTTTTCTGTAATCCCCCTTCCATTTTACACATTCAAGATTACTTTATGCTTTGTGTACAGAATTTCTGAATGGCATTTAAATTCTAAATGTCGCGAAACAACCCATGGGATTGACCTGCGTGCAACTTCACTTAAAGCGGGTTAAACTGTTAAGGGTATACGTACAGAAATAATAATAATAATAATAATAATAATAAAAACTATAGTCTTTATAGGTGATGCGCACATCTTCATTTTTGATGTGATAACATGATCTTTCCATCTAACTATACATCTTGGCATAACTAAGCAATTGTCGTTAGAACTTTACTGATTATCAGGTGCTGCCCCCATATGTGATCAATAGTGCTTTGGTTCAGATACTTACCATGCCTGGGTAGAAGGCATAGTGAGAAAGTACACTGGATTTTGTTGGTATAGGGGCGCGTATTATCTTCCTGGAAAATGCCCCAGAAGTAATAGAATTGACGTCACAGTAGTCACGCTGCCCTAATACAAAACCGAAAGCAAACTGAAACAATGCCAGGTGTGAGTTCTGTGTGGCGAAGATATCAGTTTCCGACTCAACTGCACTTGGTCAGCCACACTGTCTTCACTGTGTCCGAGACAAACGGAAAGTCCAATATTATCGGAAGAGCTTTGTGCACATATATATGTATCATTATTGATTTTGGCGGATATAGTTCTAATTCCTGTGCAGGTAGCAGATAAAAGTGTAGATATTCGTGAAAAGACTAGAATTTGAGTATTCGTTCTTCTAAACACTACCGGTATTAATTATTTAAATCTTGTGATTGCATTTGTAGATATAGAAAAAAAACTTTTGACAACGTAGATTGAAATATCATGTTCAGAGCGTTGAAGAATTGAAGAATCTGAAGGTGGATTACAGAGACAGAAGAATAATATACAAACTTTACAGGAACCAGACAGCTGTAATAGAGATCAGAAAGAAACAAGAATAAGTAAAGGAATGAAGCAAGGATGTAGACTTTCACATCTCCTGTTCTAGTCTATATAGAAGCTAGGAAAGAATACTTTGATAAAAACAAGGAAGGCGTAACAGTAAATGGACAGCTTCTTACCACAGTAAGGTTTGCTGATGACATAGCACTGATAGCGGATACAAAAAGGAAGCACTTTCGAACCTGAACGACCAACTGAAAAAAAAAGTGCAAAATGACGATAAATAAGAAAAAAACCAAAGTGATAAAGTACACAAGAGCAGGACAGAAAGGGGCAAACTTGTGCCTAGAAGGATAGAAAATCGAAGACGTTAAGATGTTCCCGTATTTAGAAAATCTAATATCCTCGGACGGAAGAAGTGAAAACGACGTAAGTTCCAGAATAGCACAAACAAGCATTCAATAGGAAAAGAGGACTATTAACATCAAGAAATGTGTCGTTGGACGTTCGTAAACGATTTATTAAGGCATTGGTATGAAGCGTGGCGCTGTACGGAGCAGAGACGTGGACATTGAGAAAAGCTGAAGTTTCCAAGCTGGAAGCATTTGAAATGTGGTGTTGGTGTAGAATGCTGCACATGTCATGTACCGAAAGGAAAAGGAATGAAGACGTACTAAAGGAAGCTAATGAAGGACAACAGATCATGAAGATAATAGGAAAAAGAAGAAACAGCATGCTTGGTCATGTTATTCAGCACTCTGATTGGATCACCATGCTGATAGAGGGAAAGGTAGAAGGAAAACCAGGAAGAGGAAGACCAAGGATAGAATATCTAGATGCAGTTACGAAGAAGAGACCTTATCAAGGTATAAAACAGCTCCCCAAGGGAGAGAGGGGTTTTAAAATTTCCATGTTGCCCACCAACCTATGGTTGAGGAAAGAAAGAAGACTCTTTCGGGACAAAAAACCCTTAAAACAAGGTTGTTTCGTCGGTTACTTTTCCTTTTTCTCTACTTTTAAACTATAATAAAGTGCTAGTGTGTTTTATGGCAGTTTGTATAAGGTGGCTCATTTTTTCTTTCTGGAATTTTTTCACACTAATTTCGTATTCCTGTATCATGACAGTTTTTAATATAAATATTTTTTATAAAGATAATCAAATACCTAGATTATAATTAGTTACTGCACTAGAGATAGAGATGTAGAAAAGTCGCTATTTTCAGGTGGAGCTTGTTTACCAACTTTAAGGGGACTAAATATTTGCACGTTTTATAATTTTATTTTTCGTACCTTTGTTTTCCTGTAGTAGATTCAATAATTAAAACTGTGTCTTTATGACTTCAGTATTTGTGAATCGTATGTTTACTTTGGGACTGGCAATCTTGATTGGTTTTCAAAGTGACATTGCATCGGTTGGGAGGAAGTATATGTATGCAATATTCTATATATTATAGGTGTTTTTATTGCGTAATCACTTTAACAAATGACTTATTCATCTTACCATATGAAAAGTGAAATGAAATCTTTGAGTTTTACGTCCCACGGTTATGCTGGTTAGGCTAAAGGAGACGGTGATGATGAGTAATGAATGAAATGGTGGAATGAAGAAATTGGGAGGAAACAGGAGAACCCCGAGAAAACCAACGCACACGGTGTTTGTCCACCACAAAGTTCACTTGGCGGGGGCTGGGATCGAACCCGGGACCCCAAGCACATCTTACCATATATGCTTTACGGGTTTCCTAAATTCAAACTGAGAGACAAGAAAAAGAAAGTATAATAAAGCGAAAGCGATACAAAACGAGTTTTATTTTGGTATAAAATTTCACTTACATCTCATTTCCGTTCGGTCGTTCGGAAAGCATTTTGGGAGCTTTGAGGTATTTTATTATAACTTGAGAGTTCATATAGGTTATATTTATGAAAGGAGGAAGCAACCAATTTAAATGTATTTTGACACACCAGATCCTCAGTAGGTGCAAATTCAGTAACTTATAAGGAGTGAGAAAGTGATTTGACTGGACCGGAACTCGAACTCGGGATCTCCATCAACGCATCGGCACGGTATGCCGGAAATCCCTAGTTCAAGTTCTGGTGTGTAATATGAGTTCAGTTTACAAAATTAATTTACATGCTATTATGTTTTTAAGCAGTGTTTTATTTTTGAGTATGTATGTATTGTCTTCCAGCCCTTTCGAAATCATGAGAGACTTGTGGCTAGGATGCAGAGATCTTTGTATTATGGAGGACAAATGCCAGAAACTGAAAGATTCAGTCTTCCTGTTACAGGTAAGCAGGGTTGAAAAAATCATTTTTGTTGAGTTTTTAAAAATTTAAATCACTTACACCGATTCTTTTTTTAAAAAAGGGATGAAATTTAAATGATATTCCTTTTCTTAATTGGTAAAGTAAGGAGTTTCAGATTTATTTAAAATGGTGTTAGAGTTAAAACGAATTAAAAGTATCCTGATACGTTGTGTTTTCTGTAAGGTGTTTCTCACGTGACAGTTAATCAGTAACTGTACAGGTACAATATTATTCACTCAACATCTAAGAGCGGGCGCTGTCGTCGTGATCTTGCGAATTCAATTCACAATAATTTGACGACAAAAAGTCAATGTATGGTGATCTTAATTTTTCTTTTTAAGGATATTAATCAGTGAAAAAACAAACTAAAATATGCAGTGTAGAATTTCTTACCATTTTGTGAACTGCAAAAAATTTGTATTATGGTACACAGCGAGCATTTCGATAAATCGGCGAAACTCTTTCAGCTCCCCTTTCCATTCGCATAAACTATCACACATATTCCATTATCGCTTAGTTTTACCTTCTTCGTGTCTTAGAACGCGCATCACATTAAAACAGTACAATTGACATCTTTTGCGTAAGTATCTTCAAAATATTTAATCCCATAAAGAGGGACACACTTCCATGTCCCACTGAATGAGATGTGAAGACATTGCCGTTCTACCCGCGAAGCTGTCTCTAGTCGTAACTGTCAGTAATATTCTCCCTTATTACACTAACTTAGTATTCCTTTTTGGAAAGTAGTTTTTTGTATGTTTCTTTTGTTTGTTCATTAATTTACGTGTAGTTATTCAAAATTATTTTTCCTTTAAAAATTTTCATTTGCCTTATTATTTTTGTGTATTATTTTGAATTATTATTAATTTGTATTTTTCAATAGTTTTATTCTTTCGTACATTTATTTTTTCGTTTTCCAAGGCTCATACCTACCTAACTGTCCCATTGGTTTTGTCTTCCTTCGCTAAACTCTACGTACAGCCTACTAACACTGTTAGTGGCTACTGACCCTGCATTTCAATAATACGCATAATTTCTTACGTTTTTTCTCTTTATTTTTTTGTCTTTCCTCTGTCTTATGAAGCATTTTATTGGAAAAGCCCATTGAATATTTTTCAAGAAAGTCAGAAATTGTTTGTATCACTTTCGTGTGAAATATTATATACAGTGATGAATAGCTCTGCTTTAATATTTAACCTGAAATGCAAAAGCTAGTCATATAATTGACTGCTTAATCACAGTCCTACCTGTGCTTACGTCACTTTGGTAGGTGGGACTCACGTGAGAAGAGGAAGCTGTGTGACGTAGCTAGCATTCGGCGGCAACACATTCTACGAGAAGAAGCATTTCACAGTCACTGCGACAAACAGTTTATATAACAAATGTAAAATTTTGCATATCCATTTGTATTTTTGTAATCAGAAGACATCCACTGTCATTTAAGGAAATGTAAGTATCGTACTTAGTATCAAATATAATCTCCAATTTATGCGTATCACTGGCGTTATTCTGACCCGAACGTTGTTGCCTCGTGTTTTTCCATTGTGTTCTGCATGGTGTAGGATATATATTAATGCTAGCAAATTATTGTTGTATGTTTTTTTCCAGTTCAGTGTGATAACTTATTTCGTCGTTAACGCTCGGGCGAAATAGTCGATCAATGACTACCTAATGTAATGCTTACTCTGCTTGGGGTAAACATCACAGCTTAAGTTTGTGTTTCATTTTCTTATTGTTTTTCAGAGCTGGCCGCCGAGCTGTTCAGCAAGGCGAAGAATGGTCGAAGCCTAGATAGAGTGGATCTCAGTCATGCAGCCGAGATCTCAAGAAATGCGTGCGTCTCTCCGTGCTCACTTGTGTTGGCCTTAGTCTACTTGGAACGACTGAAATGTTGTAATCCAGAATATTTGGAAAAGGTTGCTCCTTCCGAACTGTTTGTTGTATCGATGGTAAGTTGGTTTTGAATCTTATTCGTATTTATGAAGAGTAATGTAATTTTTACAATGCTTTTATTAGCGCACTTTCCTGTTTGCTGGTGTCAAATCTTAGTTCTCAGTTTTACGGACGTTCATACTATTTTGTACATATAACGTAAAATAGGACGATAATGCAATATTTTCACGCAATTTTCGCTCTAGTTTACCGTATTACTGTAAAATTATACATTGTTCAGCGTAAGCTCTAAACTCCGATAAACAAAATATTTGTATCCTTCCGGTTGTCACAAATACGATTGGCTAGTGATGTATCACTCCTACTCCCCACGGGGAGGAGCAAATCATACACGTGCATTTTGACAGTACTGTCTCGTGTTGTCCAGATACTTACAACAACAGCAGAAAAGAAACTCGAAAGATTAAAAAAAAAGTATTTGAATTTCGCTCGTAAACAATTGTTGCTTAGTGAGTAAAGGTTTGGCTTGTTTGTGTTTCACCACAACACTCGCGGAACCGGGATTCATGCCAGTCATCTTTCAGACTTTAAAAGCAGAACACCCGTCCACAGTTGAGTTGGCGCCATAATTACTGCGCATGCTTAGTGCTTATTTCTATTGTTTCATTAGCCACAATCGATTGCAGTATTATTAGATAATCTGTATTATATTTTTGTCATTTATAATAATATAGCAGTTTTATATGAAGCTTCATAGTAAAATAATGCAATTACATGAACTATTTTGCGGAGGAGTACAAGCGTCGGTAGGACAACAGCAAATCAGCGAGATTTAGTTTCACGTGGCTTTGTTTATCGCAGTTTAGAGCTTACGCCGAACAATGTATAGTAAAATTCCTTATTTAAAATAATAATATAGCGCTTGTTGCTTATACAACCCAAATCCTCATGGAAATTTGATTGGTTGCAGACAACTAGGCGTTTTATTGACTTGATGTCAAGAAGTTTGAACCATTTTCTTAAGAGTCATACTATTGACTGTCAATAGCATTGCAAAATGAGCCCCGTCGGTATGTACCAACTTAATATTCGAATGAGCTCAGGAGCACCGTGAAACCAGGCCCCTCGGAAATGTCGTGTTAGACATACAGCATCCCACTGTCGTTCGACGGCTCAGTGTAATCGGTAAAATGAAAAAGTTGGACTCATTGGTGCAACATGAGTTGACACCAGAAAACAAGAATCGTCGTTTGTATGTTCGCAGTTTTCTTCGTGTAAGAAAAAATTGAAATTTTCGTGCATCAGATTGTTACTTCAAATGAAACTTGATCTGCTATAAAACAATAGTAAACGGCAGGACAGTGATTTGATCGTGCTTAACGTCGAGGACGGTTTCCTAAATCACCTCTTCTAGTACAGAACGTGTTGTTGCTGGTATGATGGAGTCTCTGGTAGGAATGATCCATCATGTATTTCTGAGGCAAAGTGAAACCATTATTCCATATCGTTACAGTAATGAATTCCATGAAATGTACCACAAACTTGTCTGCAGTTATCCACCAATAGTCAATAGATATTGTCTTCATGTTGTGCAAAGGACGGTGCAGATTCTCCGTGAGTTACAAAATGAAACTCTTACTCTCCGTATTCCCCCGATATCTTTCCCACTATCACCTCTTGGAGCTTTGTCGATCACTTCTTGGAAACAAGACTTTCCCTGATGATTGAGCACTGCAGTACATGGTTGAAGCCTTCTTTACATCATTGTATCTTTCGTTGGTTGAGCAATGACAGAAGTGTGTTTCCAGACGGCGACTATTTTGATGTAATTTTAATATTTTGAGCCTTTGTAATATGATGCATTTGGGGGTGGAGATTTCTTTCGTACCAATCTAATACAGTGGCGATTTAAGGGGATTACCAGTTGAGAAAGGAGGTTGGGAAAAAATCGGTCTTTCTTCGCCTATTGATAGTCGTAAAAAAATGAAAGGGTTCATAAGTCACCATATCGTATGAATATAGAGTTCAAGCATTGAACGTTATATCTCTATAAGATGCATACAAAAAATGTTATAGCAAATCACACAGAGACAACTTCGGAAACTAAGCATGGTGGTTGATATATATCAACAACAAGTTCGTGTAGTGTGGTTAGTGTGTGTGTGTTACCAGTTTTTCCGCACTACTACCTTCACCCACCCACCCTAGTGTGTTCTAAGACCCCTAGGGATAACTGAAGCACGTGCTCGGCGGGGATTGAGTGGTCCAGGACAGGCATTGTAGTTCTCGATGATCATGAAATTATGCCTCAAGAGCTCGAGCATTGTGAATGGCACATTGTCGTGTTGAAAAATCGCATTATATGCCAGAAACAATGTCTACGTTATAAGATGCATGTAATCACCTAAAATGTCCACTTAATTAGTGGGAGTAATGTTATCACAGGACACGTGAAATACCCAGGAAATGGCAGCCCACACTGCCATGTGTTACGGAAGAGAGGAAACAGTTCGGAACTTAAGTTTCTTCGGATCTCAACCACACGGAAACGCGCTCTGTTATTGCAAATAAAGCGAAAGTTGATTCATGGGACCGTATTACGAGTTTCCGATAATCCGCAATCGACTTGCCTGTTACCAGGACCATTTCCTTTACTCTAAATAGTTGGAGATTTTAAGTGATTTAGAAATTGCGTCCCGACAGCGATGAACTGTGATTTCGCAAAGGACTGTTCCATGTGCTGATTGAACTGTGTAGACATTTTTGCTTCATTCATTCTCTAGTCCTTGGTGACATTCCGCTTGCATATTCGGAATTCCCTGTTACTAACATTTCTTTTCCGTCTACTTCTGCTCTTTGTCAGAGCCCTTTGTGACAATGTAGATAACGTACGCACCTTTGACGTGGGAGACCTGGATTTGATTCCCCGTGGACACTTACGTGGTTCGGATTCCATGTTAAGCTCTAGGCCCAAGTTTCATATAGCCTCGCTGCTGAACGGGACGCTAAACTTGAATTCAGTTCAATTTTACTCTTCGTCAGTATTGCTTCTTCATAAGTTTTGTAGGCCCTTATCTTCGTCACTTCACGCACTAACCATATTTGCGCCAATTAGCCCCAACACCACAATTTGGCCTCTGAAACTGAGAGGTCTTGCATTTTACGTCACCATCGTGTGCCCGATTCAACACACACTTCCATTCTACTCCTCCCTCTGGCATACTACAAATGATGTCCTATACCAGTAACAACGACCAGATACTGTATACACATTCTCAGTGTTACTACCTTATATATTTTATGGGTTGCAAACTACATGTGTTTCAATTAGTTTGAGAACATCTGTATTCTCATCATGCAACATAAATTAACTCCCACTTGGGCTAATAGGACCTCCGCTCATTGTTGGTCTAGAAAAACTTAAAGTAGCAAATCATACACCATACGCTTCCCCTTGCTTCGCTTTTTCCCCGTAACATCCCGTCGCATAAAGACAATATAGCATCGAGGGGGTTGTTAACTTTCGAGCTATCTTCTTAAAACATGTTGTGTTAGATATGAACAATAACTCCAAACTAAGGATATTACTGTAATTTCAGTACATCAATTTGTGTAGAAAAACATAATTGCTATTTGTATGAGTTGGTAACATTATTTTCCTTGTTGTATTTACAAGAAATGTTCATACTTGACTGTCCTTCAATTGCGTTTGAATTTTCTGGATGAGTTTATTCGCTTTATTCTTCGTACCTTCCTTTATGTTGCAATCTAGGACGATACCAGACGCGGTTGAAATCTCACGATAATTTGATATTTTCCTTCATTGTTGATTTAATAGTCGTGAATTTTGTATAATTATAAATTCCTGGTAGCAAGTTGTTCGTGCTTTTCTTCAAGTTTGACGTCCCACAATTATGCTTCGACCCTAAGGAAAACTGTGATAACGAGCTGGGATTGAATTAGGGACCCAGCGCACCAGATCACTCTACCGCAGCCACAGCGGTCCCTTGCCGTTTATTGTGTTTGTAAATTTACTAACTGTTGTAATAAATACAAATTAAACTAGTGCCTAAGTACAATTAAGGAGGCAAGCTGGCTCAGAGATAGAACGCTCGCTCATTTTTCTTTCTATTTTTTATGTTCCAGTATTATGTCCCTAGGCTAAGGAAGATAGTGATAATGAGGTGAATCATGATGTAATGACAAATATGGGAGAAAACTGGAGAACCCCCACACACGGTGTTTGATTCCAAGAGGGTTCTGGTTTAATCTCGAACCGATTATTAGAGGTCAGCTGGTTTCCATTTTTTTTTTTTTTTTTTTTTTTTTTTGTGGTTATCAGTGTCCTTGCATAATAATCATTTCATCAATTTTTCCATCCTCATATACTTGGTTACCAACCATTTTATAAATAAATTGCAGGCACTCACCTGTCTGTCCTAATTGAGTATATATATATATATATATATATATATATATATATTGTATTTACACGCGTAATTTTCGCACTTTTTTAGACGAAAAAAGTTGTTTTGAAACAAGGGTGCGTAAATTATGCGGGGAAAAAAAATTAGCCACATCAGTGAACATCATCTAATTTCTTCGGGACCGCGCCAAGGTTGGCCAACCTTGTCGTCAGCGACCCAAAATGAGATATGTCAAAGTATCTCGGGGTCGATCCCGACAAGCCTGGACACCTTCAGGAATGTGTCCAGGCTTGTCGTTGGCCAACCTTGTCGTCAGCGACCCAAAATGAGATGTGTCCAGGCTTGTCGGGATCGACCACGACAAGCTTGGACACCCCAGGAATGTGTCCAGGCTTGTCGTCGTCCAACCTTGTCGTCAACGACCCAAAATGAGATATGTCCAGGCTTGTCGGGATCGACCGCGACAAACCTGGACACCCCAGGAATGTGTTCAGGCGGGACCGCGCCAAGGTTGGACGACGACAAGCCTGGACACTTTTTGTGTCCAGGCTTGTCGTTGTCCAACCTTGTCGTCAGCGACCCAAAATGAGATATGCCAAAGCATCTCTGGGTCGATCCCGACAAGCCTGGACACCTTCAGGAATGTGTCCAGGCTTGTCGTTGGCCAACCTTGTCGTCAGCGATCCAAAATGAGATGTGTCCAGGCTTGTCGGGATCGACCACGACAAGCTTGGACACCCCAGGAATGTGTCCAGGCTTGTCGTCGTCCAACCTTGTCGTCAACGACCCAAAATGAGATGTGTCCAGGCTTGTCGGGATCGACCGCGACAAACCTGGACACCCCAGGAATGTGTCCAGGCTTGTCGTCAACGACCCAATTTGAAATGTCTGTTCCAACAAACTCTACCAGTTAAGGCGTTTACAGTTCATACATACATGCCCTTCAACAGGGTGCGAAATCATTTGAAAATGGGGGGGGGGGGGAGAAGTTCAACGATCCACACTAATGCTTCGTGGAGCCTCCAAAAAATTGAAATATTAATGGATTATTATTATGATTATTATTATTATTATTATTACTCTGCTATAAAATGAATAGAGATTACTACTCACGTAGTTATGAATACTGGTGTCAATTTTGGGGATTGCAGGCATTGAGCGACAGGAGAAAAGTTATTGAAAGAGATTTTATTAAGAAATTACTAGACAATAGCTATCATAATGAATATTGCTTGCATAATATAGGTATAAGGGTACCAATGTATAATACAAGAAATATATCAACATTAGTTCCGTTGAATCCGAAATCTGTAATTTTAAGAAGACTGACCAATTCTTTTAATTTTGTTTAATTTATTTTTATCAGTATAAAAGCATGAATTTTTGAGCTTGGCAAATATTATTGTTACTATTTATGACGACTATTTTGATACTAAAAAAATGGTGTTAATTTGACAAGGAATTATTAATCCGATATTATTTTACTTTATTTTATCATTATGTTTTATTGTTTCAGTATATAGCTTACATTGTATGTAATATGTGTTTATATTGTCTGATAAAGTGTTGTATTTTTGCCGTTAGGCTGTTCATGGCACAGAAATAAACATTATTATTATTATTATTATTATTATTATTATTATTATTATTATTATTATTATTATTGTTACTACTACTACTACTACTACTACTACTACTACTACTACTACTACTACTACTACTACTACTACTACTACTACTAATAATAATAATAATAATAATAATAATAATAATAAATGATCAAACTAGTCGTCATTGTTATTTAAAAATACTTTAATGTTATTTATTCATTTACCCAAAATTGGTAACTTATCTACTGCATTTAATATACACTTCGGTGCATATGGTCCAGGGTTAGACTCTCGTGGGAGCACAGTACCCTTGTGTTTACCATCATATTGAAGACTGCATTTACGAAAATAGCGGTAGAGATCTATAAGTCAGAAATAATAGTCCCTGAGAACCGATGTCCTAACCAAGCATTAGAACTACTAACTTGAAGCGCTCCACCTGGCCAACCATAAATCCTCATGAGCTGTAGAGTCAGAGTATAGTTTTTATTATTTTTTTTATGAAATTCTCGTTTCTTCGCTACGTACGTAGTGTTTCAGTTTGGTTGTTCAGATATACGGTCACCTTTGTAAGTCTAAATAATACTATGTATCTATATTGTATTATTAGCAACGATATATTATTATAAATAACAGATATGATTTCCATACAAATACTTGATAGACAACAAAAAGGCGTGTTGCCTCAGTGGTAGAGCGCTCACCTCAGGTGCGTGGGATCAATGGTTGGATCCTAGCTCGCACCAAATTCTGCTTGTGGTATACAAAGAATTGTGTTGGGGTTTTCTCGGGGTCTTCCCGCTTCCTTCTGTCTTAATCCACCCTTATAATTCATCTCATCATGACCGTCTTCCTTAGCCTTACTGAATATTCGAAGGACGTTAAACTTTAGAAAATAAAAGCACAAACACTATAATACGATTGATTTGCTGATTTAAGTTTGATGACCCTTTTCTGCAGCGAGGCTACGAGATGTGGACTTACAGTTCAAGGTGGAATCCGTACCATCGTAATCGTTTAAATTTTTTAAGGCGCTCCCACCGGGAATCGAACCCAGGACCCCGTGCACCGAAGATGATGCGTGCGTGCTAGCCACTAGACCACCGAAGAGAACCACAATAATACGAGTATTGAATGATTGTGTTACTGTATATATAGACCTAAAATATGGTTTGCAATAACGTATCTTACATTAGAGAATTTTTTTAAGATTAAACTTCACTTTCTTTCCGTGTGTAACGGGAGTTGAAAATGTGATGGCCAGAAGAAACTCACGTATGAGCAGCAGTAATAGCATCCCATAATTTTAAAGGAAACCCACTGAGTTTAATTATCAATAAAGATTTCAAGGTACCCGCCAACATACGGTTTATTTCGGAACTTTTAATATGAACAACACTGAATCCATGTTCACAGGCAGCAGTTGATAATGGCACAGAACGAACTTTCCGCGTTAAGGCTTTAAGAACTTGAAAATTATTTACCGACTTAGAAATTGACTTGTACTCTCTCCATTCTGACACTTTAGAACCCCCGCTTGGTCTATTGGCTAGCACGCTTGACTTCGGTTAGCGTGGTCCCTGGTTCCACGGTGGGATACAGTTGAACGACCAAAGTGATTCGGATTCCATTATAATCAGTAGGTCCACGTCTCCTTTAGCCTAGCAGGCATATCCGTGGGACGTTAAACTAAATCAAACCAAATCATTCTGACACTGCAGTATCAAGATTCAATCCAAACAATTAAGCTGCTTTATGTACGCCTACGTTACCGTATAAACCATTCAGGCTATTACGATCTTTATTTTCAAACATTGAAAAGCACTTTAGCATATCTTTAAAAGGAAACCTTCTTTCCACTTCGTCTATTAAACCCTGGATTACCTGCCCCCTTATTTGATCAAACTCACTATCATCACTCCCTGTATCAGATGCTTATCTGCAGTGCACTAAATACTTATCTTTACAAAGACTTTGGTTGACATCATCTTTCATACGCATTTCTCTCAGAGCTTGGATTGTAGAGCCAATTTTTTCTCTATTTCAGTGTACGAAACCGCTTCCTTTTGCATCATTTTACTAATATTAGACAGAATGGACGCAATATTCAGAAGAAAAGCGAGCAATAGAATGTTCTTTTTCCCCGACAGTTTATTATTATTATTATTATTATTATTTGTAAATACCACTCAGTTTAAAACTGTCTCTGTTGAAATGGTCAGTATTTTCATACTCCAAAAGTAGGAATTGCATTATACAAGAAAATTATGTAAAGACTGCCAATAATGCATCCTTCTCATTTGAAATCCAACGTATCTGAAACAATCTTTTGATTTTCAGCAGTCCTGCGACATCTGTGACTGTCGTGATACTTTTAAGTGTTGCAGATGTAGATGACTTACTGAACACCTTGTAAAGTTCGCCTAACAAACATTTGAAGTTGTGAACAGCATTCACAACACCAAAAACTCTTTCAGAAACAAGATCAATTCGATGTGCCATGCAGTGAACGCTAATTAGGCACGGGTTGACATTTCTTCTAATTTGAGCAGCAACACCTTCGTTTCTCCCAGTATACACTGCATCCCCGTCCGAACTAAATCCAACAAGTTTTTCTTTAAGATTAAAAATATCTATGCCATCTTCGGAAAATGCTTGAATAATTTTCTCTTCAAGGGATTTTGCATCGGCATTTTCTACAGGCACTAATTTATAAAAACGACAACAAGGTTTATTTTCTTCGTCCACATATGTTCATATAACAGCAAGTGCTTATCCGCAAACCTGTTTGTAGATTCGTCCACTGAAATTGAAAAACAATCTGTTTGTTTGAGAAATTTTACCAATTTTGCATGCAACTGGTACGCTAGAGAATAAAGGTCTTCATCTCGTCAGCAACCGAACAACCGAAAAAGTTAAACACCTGATCCTTTTACAAATAAACTACGTTTTCTAAAACAGCATGCATTTAAAATTATTGTTTGTCTGAAAATTTTCATTATAGACCTACTTATATTTTCCTATTAAGGTGTCCCTCCTTACAGATTTTGGTGAGGGGGAAACGCAAGTGTAAAATTTTTGGTGGTGGGGAAATCCCTCCCGTCCCCCCGGGATTTCGCACCCTGCCCTTCAATATAGAGTTGCATGGCTCGCATCTATATCGCTATTGGCTGATTCTCGCCAGTCAGCTACTGTCCTCTACTAGAGAATTTTCGAATTATTTTAAATTGATTTATCTTTTATTAAAAGAGATTATTATAATTTACAAAATTTACGTTTTACTTAAATAATTACAAGCAGTATTTAGCAATCGTTGCAATATTTCCGCCAAAAAATCATGGTAAGTACGGACCGTGCGACTCTGCCGTGAAAGCCACGTTTCCATGCACCGCTGACTCTAGGGGCGCGTTCTTAAACACCGATCAGGTTAAATGCTTTCTTTGATCAGGTTAAATGCCTAGTGTTATGAAATTCTTTTCGTGAAAACTCTTATTTCGTTATGGAAGGTGAATCAATTATTAGCGTGAGTAAGCCTACACTTCAAAAAAAAAAAAAAAAAAAAAAAAAAAAAAAAAAAAAAAGGACTTTTTTGATGAACAATTATGGAAGTGAGTTATTTGGGGAGATCATCTGGTGAGCAATCGTAAGCAAATTAAGTATATCTGGTTTCTGGAAGACTATCTGATAGAACAAGGAATATCTAAAAAATCATGATCTATGACCATGTAGAGCATTTTTGTTTGCGTGCCTCTTAGTAGGATGTTCAAAAGCTGAGAATGGGGTTCGTCTTAAAGAGGGCCGTACCCAGGATTTGTTTGAGGAGGGTATAGGCCATATTTAGAATATTTTGAGGAGGGTATAGACCATATTTAGGATATTTTCATAGGTGCATCACTGTATTTTATTTAAACCAGTAACTACAATAAAGGAAACTAACAGTGTCATAGCAGCATTACGCTGGGACAACAAGTATTTGTGCTAATCTTGATGTTATTTTCGGACTATGAGAACATGGGCAACGTTGAAATATAAACCAAGAATATTCCAATATCGCACAGTGTGTTTTTCTACGGACGCCATCTCGATGGAGAACAATGTTACAAGGAAGTGTGGGTTTCCAAACTGCAATGTTAGAATTGAATCAATCGTTTGAGCTATACAGATGTAGTCTTGAATGGTAGAGAAAATTCTGTGTGGAACTCTCTTGCTTGACATCAGTGTATGAAAGAGTGGATAGTTTTATGACTCTAATCCAAGGAAAATGAGAAAGACGGGCAGCTAAAGTTCATTCAACGAACCTTCTGATCTTGATGTAAACATTACAGAATGGTATTACTCCGCCAGTCATCGGATGATTGGCTATCGGTCAACGCTTGTTTCGAGAAGCACGTGCTTGTACCCTGTCGTTGTTTTATATATTCCTCGCACACAGCCATACTGTAAACCGTGATTCGCGCGTAAGGTGGGTCAAAGCCACTTTCTGCGCACGCGCATTCTCTTTTATTGCATTAATTCAATTTAGTTCTTAAGCACCGTGTTGTTTCTGTTATATAACTGTAAGCAAATTGCATTTCTGGTAATGAGCCTTACAAGCAACAAAAACATTGAAAAAGAGCTCATTTGACAATGGACTATTTTGTTCTGCCGCATGGATGTTCCAAGGCTCTTTAACCAATAAAGTGAAACAATTACCATGTGTATCTGTTTATATGAGGTACTGAACGTTCCTTGAATAAACTATAAATGTTGATACTTGCTTTTCGTACAAGTGTTACAGATTTGATCTGAAGAGTCTGCATTAATACTAAGCTTCTTTCTCGCTCCCCCTGGCCTATCCCATTCTTCAGTTAGTGCGTAGTCTCACCCATTCTACTTCTCTTTAATTCCATCTTTTTAATATTGCTGTTACAGCACTTAATTTCTCCTGCTCTCCTTCATTACATATTTTGTCGGATAATTTACCTTTCTCTCTATGCCCACATTTCGAAAGTTTCCAATTAGATTTCATTATCTGTTCCTGCAGGCCCGGACTTCCCAATAGGCCTACTAAACCTGGGTCTAGGAACTAAACGTTCTGAGATGCGCACGGACAAAAATTGTATAAGAAACCGCCAGAATGATCATAGTTTAGTTTTATATCCTTATTGCCGAAGGATAAGAGAATGTACTAACAACTTTTGATCAAGATATCTTGCAAATCAAATGCGTAACATTGCATTTTCTTAGGTGATCACGTGTGAAAGTGAACATGATTTAAAGCATAAATTGAAAGCATGTAGAAAACCGTCGCCACTCTACATTTCAGACGCGAAAAATCAATGAATACGTTAGTTGGAAATTGATTCTATTTTGAATTGGAACTCCAAAAAGTTCACCACGTAATACAATCACAAACACTAGGGGTGAACATGTTTAAAGTTTCTGTGATTGCTTTTCACGGCGAATAGCCGCAGTCTTAGCGTTCTCTTTTGTATTAAATGCATGTGTGGTTAATTGTGACTAGGTGCTGCGTTAAAGCATGACGGACCCGCTTAGTTCGGCGCCACCGTTTCAGCTCGGCGCTTATGTTTATTAAATGGGATGTGTGCCCTTGTACATAAAATTTTCGCCGAACTGAGCTGGCGCCGAAACGGTGTCGTCGAAACGTAGGGGCCCCAAAGCCTGATGGCTTGAATAGGTTTGAACCCTAGGCATTTTTGGGTTTTAATCCTCGTTTTTTTTTTTTTTAATTTTAAACCGGGTTTTTATTTTTCAGTATTGATATATGATATTGTAATTGAATAATCATGTCTGTGGTACTCCTTACGATTTTTATGAATATCACGGTGGTATAAAAATAACACTGCAGTATAATCAGAGAGAACGTACAGAATGTACAGTTGCCCTTGTACATTGATAACACTAACTGCCCTTGTACACCCGTACAAGTGAATAAACAGTTGTATTTGTCAGATCATTTAATTTAGAAAACGAACATCTGGTTGCTTACTGGATTAATACCAAGATTCTTCGAGACCTTTCGTATTCACCCACCAAATGACCACAAGTGATGGTTAGCTGTCCAATATTGAAGGATATGATGAACACAACTATATATCCATTTATGTATTTATTTATTTGACGAGTGCACATTTAATAAAATTCCACCTCTGAGTTTAAACCCGGTTTAAAATTTTGTATTTGAAGCCAAAAATAAATAATTTTTTTTTTCCCACCACTGGTTGTGACTAGTGATGGGAATAAATTCGGGTTTTCACCTTTTGGGTTTTACCCGGGTTTAAACCCAGAGGTGGGTTTTTATCAAATGTACAAAGGGTAGGTGGAGTTACCAATGTACAAGGGCAACGCTACTCGTAACATATGGTGTAGTGTTAGTTTTATTTATAGCACATTAATGTTTCATTATATCATGTAAACTGTTGTAAGAACCAGCACAGACATTTACTATAAAATTATTGAAATACATGCAACATCGATACTGAAAAAGAAAAACCCGGGTTAAAACCCAAAAATGACGAGGGATAATGATGATTGGGTTTTAATCCAATGCCCATCTCTAATTCTGACTAGCGCCTTTCTCCAATAACTTTTAACAATTATTATGTTAAAATAGTAATTATTATTATTATATTTAAAGAAAAAAATTAAGTTAGTTCACTAATCACCGATCAAGATTTTGAGTTTGTAATCGATAAACCTGAATTGAGACTAATATTTTCACATTTTAAAAATAAAAATCCATTTTTTCGGGAGGGAAAATATGATTTGGAAAAAAAAATCGGGTTTAAAACCAAAAAATATTTTCCCTTCCGTAGGATTTTTTCCCTTCGTCCATCACTACCTATTATTACATATTTTAAAACTGCTTACAAAACATATAGTCAAAGATTGAATTCGAGGGTATACTGAAATTTTATTTATTTTTTTTTATTTATGTTGGGTTGGCAATGCTGATTGGTAAATAGCACTCTACACACATTTCGATACTACCTTTAGGGCCAGTCGTACAATCATCTGATAAACTTACTGATTACTAACCGCCAGAAAAAGGTTTCGGGATGATTTCAGCTACTTTTATCAGAAGGTCGTCCTACAATGCATCAGTGTTGCCAGACCAGTCAGTTGGAAAAGCAGGAGATTCGAAGATAAAAAGGCTGCAGGGAAGCAAACTGGTTCACACTGGTTTTTCATGAATCTAGTAAATTGGACCACGAGAAACATGAATCTGAAGGAATTTTGACGATTCGAATTTCGGAACTCGAGATATTCGAATTTGAAGTCACCGGGGAAGCAAACTGGTTCACACTGTTTGTTTCATGAATCTAGTAAATTAGACCACGAGATACATGAATTTGAAGGAATTTTGACGATTCGAATTTCGGAACTCGAAATATTCGAATTTGAAGTCACCAGGGAAGAAAACTGGTTCACACTGTTTTCTCATGAATCTAGTAAATTAGACCACGAAATACATGAATTTGAAGGAATTTTGACGATTCGAATTTCGGAACTCGAGATATTCGAATTTGAAGTCACCAGGGAAGCAAACTGGTTCACACTGGTTTTTCATGAATCTAGTAAATTGGACCACGAGAAACATGAATCTGAAGGAATTTTGCCTATTCGAATTTCGGAACTCGAGATATTCGAATTTGAAGTCACCAGGGAAGCAAACTGGTTTTTCATGAATCTAGTAAATTAGACCACGAGAAACGTGAATTTGAAGGAATTTTGACGTTTCGAATTTCGGAACTCGAGATATTCGATTTTGAAGTCACCAGGGAAGCAAACTGGTTCACACTGGTTTTTCATGAATCTAGTAAATTAGACCACGAGAATCGTGAATTTGAAGGAATTTTGACGATTCGAATTTCGGAACTCGAGATATTCGAATTTGAAGTCACGAGGGAAGTAAACTGGTTCACACTATTTTTTCATGATTCGAGTAAATTAGACCACGAAATACATGAATTTGAAGGAATTTTGACGTTTCGAATTTCGCAACTGGAAATATTCGAATTTGAAGTCACAAGCGAAGCAAGCTGATTCACACCGGTTATTGACAATTATCGTAAATTAAACTGTGAGAAACATTGATTCGAAATAAATTTGACGATCACACTTTTGAAACTGAAGATACTTGATTTTGAAATATGAATGCCGTTGCGACGGTTTCCTGCATAATTTTGATATGAACCTTTCTGTGGACTCCGATACATGAAAATTTGTTTCCCTTTTCCTTTCGTATGTAGTAATTAGGACTTTCCGAATCGTAATAGTTTGTTTGATTTATTGATAAATAGTAGTGTATATAACAAATAACTCTTGTTTATCGAATATTCTACTTTTTAGTTTTTGGCACGTAGCCTACTATATATTTTTCTACTAGCCTACTATATTTAAAGTACTCCTTTATATTTTATTGACTGAGCGGCACGCTGAAGCAACATAAGTAGAAACGTAGAAAATAGGAAATGGCACTACCTAAGCATAATATACTTAAAAAGATCGAAATATTTACAAGTGAATAAAACGAGTGACGATCAATCAGAAGTAATCATGTTCATCTGCTTTGGATATATTGGAGTAAAAGTTCTCTTCCTCCTCCTCCTCCTCCTTCTTCTTCTTCTTCTTCTTCTTCTTCTTCTTCTTCTTATTATTATTATTATTATTATTATTATTATTATTATTATTATTATTATTATTATTATTATTATTATTATTACAGTAAAACTTGTATGAAACTGAATGTATTGGATTCAACATTTTCTTACGTTTGGGTCAGATTTCCGTTTTGCACAAATTTGGGAAGAAATAAAATTAACCATTGGGACTTTAAAAGGTTTCCGATATAGATAAATTTTCGCCTTATTTAAGTTTTGATTAATACAAATTTCACTGTATATGAAAATAATTTGTTTTACTCTTATGTTATGTGGAGTTCAAGAAACTAGTGGAAAATATTAACTATAGGAGCATTTTATATATGATGCCGTATAGATGGCAGAAAAGAAATAATGTTTCCGGTACATAAAGTTTCAGCTTCATGTTTGATGTAATTTGTAACTAACTTACAAGTTATTTTGTAATAATTAGTTATTTCCTGGAAATTAATATTTAAATACAAATTGCATGAATTGTGAAGTTTATGTGAACTACTTTAAAACAAACTGTTATATTTACAGTATCCTGGTAGTATATAATTTCTTTTGTTTAAATCTTGTCTCTGTTCCTGTTGTTGAGAGTGCATGCCAATTTTTGGTGATTGATTTCAGGCAGCAGTTTGGTTTTTCAACAAACTCATACTATGTTAAACAAAAAAGAACAGATGAAGCAGTGGCGAAAGCCAATGGTTACAACAGAAAAAAACGACGAGGGCATATGGCCCGAACTGGTAAACTTGACAAAGGACAACTTTCTTAGCATATTCAATTCTGAAGAGTTCGCAATTAAATTTCTGCAGAAATACCAGTTAGTTCTTCGTCCAGAAGATGAGTACAGGGAGGAGTTCACCTGCTTTGTGTGCCACAGTCACTTACGGGTCATAAATCAGAAAGATCTGAAATTGGGTTGGGGCTTTCGCTGCTCGAACCAAGGATGCAGATCACGAAATTGTTCAGAATGTAAGCGTCTCAAGCGAAAGTGCAAACCACCATGTGGACAGCGATACTCCCCTCTTTACAACACAGTTTTTGAGAACACCCATTTGAAATTTACGGAGATCCTTCATCTCATTTACATTTGGCTACAAGGAGACGAATCACGACGAATGGATGCTTTTGAAAGAACTAACGTTACCCCACGTGTTATTTCAGAGTGGACAAAAGTGTTCCGAGAAATATGTCATTATGCTGTCGGTAAGCGGCGAAAACTCACCGGAGAAATCGAGATGGATGAATGTCATCTGTATACTCGTAAAAATCATCAAGGTCGGAAACTGAGAGGAGATTCTCTGTGGGCCGTTGGTGCTGTTGAAAAAGACACTGGATACTGCTTCGTGGAAATTACAGAAACGAGAAATGCAGAAATCCTGGAGCAAATAATCCGTGATAATATTGAAGAAGGATCAACAGTGACAACAGATCATTGGTCTGGATATAATAATATATCCAAAAATTGCAATGTTAACCACAAAAGAGTAAATCATTCACAGTGCTTTACAAAACTTAATGTAAAAATCACGAGGGAAGGGGATTCATATAAGTCCGACCTTGTAAAAGTAACAACAAATCACTGCGAAAATATGTGGAGGAAAATGAGACCTCACATCAAATGTGTCCGCGTATACAGAAATAAAGAAGGAGAGCTCATCGAATTCGCATTCACGTATTGCGATCAATTTGTGTACTTCCAGAATATTCTCAGGCCTTTCAAATACAATCATAAAGGCTATACATTAAAAGATTGGCGGCGAATGTTTCAACAGTTCTTGATCGACATTCGGAACGTTTACCCTGGCATTGGTGGAGTGCGATATGAACACCCTAAAGATGTAGAAGAAGAACTTGATGTCTATTTGGTCGAGGAGCCTCGTCGACACAACCCTTCCTTACTTGAGATGGATCTTTCTGAAGTTCATTTAGAGTCACTAGGAACGCAAGTACAACGTAAGGAGGTGACATTCTCTGAAACACTAGCCAAGCCAGATCAACATTCATCTTCCCAGCCATTGGGTCAGTTTCTGGAAGAGCTGAACACCCGATCTCGTGATGCTCTCACATGGATACGCTTTCATCACGCAGCTGAAGATCTCAATGCTTTTCTCCAAACTCTTCATTGGGTTAGTGAAGTTTTCCAAACTGTTCAACATCAAGAACAGATCTGCGGCTGGCAAATTCCACCAAATCATCCCTCAAGAGATACACATCATATGCAGCGACACCCTCAGTTGGCTTTCTTACTTAGTGATTTCACAATTCCACATATAAATGGTTTGGGTAACTGTTTGTTCAACGCAATTAGCTTTGCTCTCTTTGGTCATGAGTTTTACGCCTATTTTTTACGACTCTACACCGTCAAATATATGTGGGAAAATCGAAACTGGATACTCACTCCTCGAGCAGATCCTCAAGATGAACTTCAACGCGTCCAATTCTTTATTGACAACGAAGGAGATCTCCTAAACTATATATATATCATAGCTCTGAGGTAGTTACTAACGAAAATATGAATGAAGGAGGTATAGCTCGAGAAGGCTGGGGAGCAAATATCCATATGGCCATTCTGGCAAGAACACTTTGCAGACCAATACACTGTTATAGTCCGAGTAGAAGAACAGGATTACCAGCAATTGATCAATGTCAAACTATTCAAGAAAAAGTAGAAGAATTATTGAGGTGCGGGAAGCGATATACACTTGATGTTAACAATGAACATGAGCATTTAAGAATTTGGGTTCTTGACGCACATATTGAACCTCTAATCAAGATTCGAGAAGATTTGAATCCTCATTTTCTTGAGTTGTAAACATTTTGAGACTGGTACTTACTATACATTAAACCTAGCCTATATAGTGTAATTTGTTATTCTGTATATTATATCTATGTTGTACCTGCATGCCATTCATCTAATTAAAATGCATAAATTTAGAATACAGAGAGGATGTATGAGCATTTAAACAAGTGCCATTCGTAATTTTCAAATCTATATGTAGGAACATGTGAAGCAACCTATCAAGAACCGCAAAATTATCATTAATTTACAAAGTGACTGAATGTCTTGCATTAAAAACTGTTGACACAACGAAAGTTAATACCCATACCCTAAACAAACAACATGCCCGAAAGTAGAATAAATACACGATTGAGTCACAAATTGCTAATCCTAGAATGCCTGTAGTTGTTCAAAAAATCTAAATCAAAAGCAATAATACAGTACTCTGGTAGTGATATACAACAACAACAACAATAGCAATAATAATAATAATAACTTTGAGCCTCCCGAGGAGTTATGCTACTTTCAGATATGTTGTTTGTTCACAGTATAATTTCAGTCGACGACTACTCAAAATGTGTCAATTTAAAAAGACATAAAGAGGCACTTTGTTCACAACTAGCAGCCTCTAGTTATAGCTCCGAAAATTGAAAAAAAAATCCCCAAATGTTAAAAAAAAACTCAAAATTAATTCACTTGCGACCCTCGGTCCATGTAGGCAAAAATGTTCCAAATTAGTTGTAGAATACACCCTCTAATTAATACATCGAATTTCCAGTTACTCTGCATACGAACAGTGAAACCTTTTATGAATCAGAAACAGGAAAAGAACTTCTTTCAAATATTATGCTGAAAATCATCTCCATTATGTCATATTAAATTTCAAATTTGCAAGTATTCAACTTCAAAAGTCTTATCGACAGAGAGTATTGGAATCAATATTCATCGTAGTGTAATTTACGATAATCAAGAAGAAAAAACAAATAAAAAAACAGTGTGAACCAGTTTGCTACCCTGGTGACTTCAAATTCGAATATCTCAAGTTCCGAAGTTCGAATCGTCAAAATTCCTTCAAATTCATGTATCTCGTGGTCTAATTTACTAGATTCATGAAACAAACAGTGTGAACCAGTTTGCTACCCTGGTGACTTCAAATTCGAATATCTCGAGTTCCGAAATTCGAATAGGCAAAATTCCTTCAGATTCATGTTTCTCGTGGTCAAATTTACTAGATTCATGAAAAACCAGTGTGAACCAGTTTGCTTCCCTGGTAACTTCAAATTCGAATATCTCGAGTTCCGAAATTCGAATCGTCAAAATTCCTTCAGATTCATGTTTCTCGTGGTCTAATTTACTAGATTCATGAAAAACCAGTGTGAACCAGTTTGCTTCCCTGGTGACTTCAAATTCGAATATCTCGAGTTCCGAAATTCGAATCGTCAAAATTCCTTCAGATTCATGTTTCTCGTGGTCTAATTTACTAGATTCATGAAAAACCAGTGTGAACCAGTTTGCTTCCCTGCAGCCGATAAAGAAACAGAAGAAAGCAGTAGACACATACAGTGGTAGGTTTGAATGTAAATCCGGGGGGAAAGGGGGCAAAAATGCCATTATTAAGAGGGCAGTAGTCAAAACAAGCAATCCAGAATTCATTTCCGATTAACTACGTTGAGTAAATGAAAGTGAAAAGTCCCGATTTATATTAATATTTGTATTTGATACAAACATGTGGATCAGGAAGATGACAGGAGTGACGGATATTATTGCGAAAATAAAGGGACTGAAGTGGCAGTGAGCGGGACATATCGTAAGAAGAACTGATGGCAGATGGACAAAGGCAGTTCTCGACTGGATACCTAGAGACAGGAAACGCCCAGGAAAGCGTCGTAATACAAGATGGAGCGACGAAATGAAAAAGCACTGTAAAATAGCACGGAAAAGAACAGCAGAAGATAGATGGTTATGGAGAAGAGTTGGAGAGACCTTCATCCAGCAGTGGATAGACATAGGTTGAAAATGATGATGATGTTGATGATGAAATTATATATATATATATATATATATATATATATATATATATATATATAATATTTCCTCAATGCATTATATCATTTTAAAATGTTCTAAACTGCACAAGAATTGCTAGGAATGATGGATTGCTGATACAACAGGTCCAGGGTCTGGAAGCGTCCACCTTATGTCCAGGGCCTGCACCGAACTTCCCTACACCGAATCTTCATATCCCCGCAAAAAATACCCTTTCTTGCAATTTGGCCTATTTCTAAAGGACGGTAAAGTCCCTGGACCTCAGAACCTTCATCTATATTTCTAGGTCAAATGGCTAAAGCTACAAACATCAAAGACAAATGTTGATTATGATGAATGGGAATGAGAATGAAAATTAGAAATACGAAATTTGATATAAAAACCTTTCACCAAACGTGTATTACGAAAATACTTTCTTTAAAAAGTTCATGAAGTCGCCATCTTGAATCCAATATGGTGGATGAGAATGTATTTCACAATCGCTGGGGATAGAAATATCAAATGAAATACACATATTGATTATCAAGATGTGATCACGAAATGATAAATAAAGTGTGAAAAAGTCGTTGTCTTGAATCCAAAATGGCCTCCTATAATAAAATTCGAAGGTACTAAATTTGGTAGAAATATTCATGAGAATGAGCAGGTAAAGGGAAGAATAACAAATGTAGAAAAATTCCCATCGTGGATCAGTATGGCGCCCTGAATAAATAACGAAAGTATATGCACAACCCAATAAATGGATGAAGGCAGAAACACTGAATTTGGTATAAATGTGCATTATGATGACTACGTAAATGGGATAATATGAAACTTTGAAATGGTTTTCATTTTGGATTCAATATGGTCGCAATCACGAAATAGGAACTTTTCCCTGCATATGGCTTTAATCGAAACAACTACTAATTGCCATCTGAATTTAACCAACAAAATGAAAATACAGAAAAAAAGCGAAGATGTCTGAAAAGCCCTCGAAAAAGTGGACGAAAACAAACTACGCTTACATTGTACGGAAATGGTGGCTACTTTGAAATTGTATGTACGGTTGCCGTATTGAATTCAAGATGACAACATTTTCAAAGTTTCCAGTGATGTCATCCTAAAATTTTAGGTGGGATACGCTCTGACATTTATTACACACTCTATAGATGCGGTATATAGACTTCATAAATTTTAGGTAGCCATACAATGGTGTCTCAAAATTGAAGGTGAGTATACGCCGAATATCCTCGTATTCCCTCCATTGCATTCTTGGTATTATCCAATTTACCTAATGGATTTACCAATTTATCATAATGCACATTTACACCAAACTCTGTGTTTGTATAGCTTCAGCCATTTGGTTTGTGCATATACACTCCTTATTTTATTTAGGCTCCAAATAGGATCCACGATGGCAATTTTTTCAAAATTTGGCGTTGTTTGCTTGACTTGCTCATTTTCAAAAATATTTCTACCAAATTTGGTACATATAACTTCAGAACTTTGACTGTACATATAGCTTTGATTTTTATTTTAGGAGGCCATATTGGATTCAAGATGACGATTTTTTCGTACTTCATTGCGTGATCACCAATATTTGTGTTACATTTGGTGTTTCTATCCCCAGCGACTGTGAAATATATTCTCGTCCGCCATATTGGATTCAAGATGGCGACTTCTTGAACATTTTTATTATTCTTTTAATGCACGTTTGATGAAAGGGTTTTATACCAAATTTCGTATTTTTAGGTTCAGTAGTTCGGGCTGTGCATATACTGTGCTTATATTTTAGGAATCATATTGGATTCAGGATGGAGACTTTCCCAAATTTATTTTCTGCTTCTAACCTCCTCGTGATGATCATTATTTATACCACATTTGGTGTCTCTAGCCTCAGCGTCTAGGCTCTGTATTTTTATGACAAAAGCTTTCGGCCACCATATTGGATCCAAGACTTTGGGAGGTGATAGGGGAGGTCATTCTAAGCAAAAATGTTTATGTGAACATATAGGGTTTCGGAGATAGAGGTCAAGATAACTTTTTGCATCTTGCACTTGCCCATTCTTGTTTCAAACATTATAGCACTCCCTGTAGTTGGTCTTACATTACATATTATAGCTTGTTTTAAAGCTAATGAAACAGGCTTTTAGGAGATCTGCAATTTGTCTCAACACTGCATACAATAGGGAAGTAACGGAGGTTTTTTTTTTTTTTTAATTCTCTTTTGCAACACAATTTTTTACTGCTCTTGAGTAGAAACTCTGTCAGTAGAGAAACTGTTTCTGATTTGGGGAAAACTATACACAGGTGTCAAGTTGTTATCTTCTTTAGAAGCCATAAACACTTCTTACTAATCGGTTTATTTGTTAAATAATGACTTCCACTGGAAACAAACAATTTTGCTTGTTTAGTAATAATGATTATTATAATTTCTTCTCTTATTTTAATTGCTACTGTTATTATTGTAACTTCTGTTCCTACGTGGAAATGTAGAGCTTTCGTATGTTTGAGAATAGTATTGTCAGTGGCGTATTTAGGGGGGTGGCTTCCGGGCTTAAGCCCCCCCCCCGAAATCTTACTTAGTATAATAAAGTAAATGGAATATCTTGCAGAATTTTCACATTTCCGGGCAAAGCTCCCCCCGAAAGTTAGCAAAGCCCCTCCCGAAACAAAATCGTAAATACGCCACTGAGTATTGTATTTCCAGTTTTGTAGAAAAACGGCTTATTAACCAAGTAACGGTTATCCTTATATATAAAAAAATGATTGTATATATGTACGTATGTATGTATGTAGGTATGTATGTTCCACATCTCCTCCTAGACGGTTGAACCGATTTTGACCAAACTTGGCACAAATATTTCTTGCTACTAGGCAACCAACACTGTCGGGGTTAGCTACCCCATACTCACCCCGTTGCAGAGGGGGAGGGGGTGGAACACTACACAATGCTTTCTAATTGGCGATATAATTGCATAAATGGTTTTAATGAATTATCTTAAGAACGGTTCGACCGAAACTTGGCCCACATATAGCTTATAGTCCGGCGAATAATAATGTTGGAGTAGAACACCCCTAGCGCGTCCAGGGCCGGAGGTGGAGGGAGTGAAATATAAATAATAGTATAAATAAATGGTTTTAATGAAATATCTTAAGAATGACTACACCGATTTAAACGAAACTTGACACACGTATAGCTTATAGTCTGGCGAATAATAATGTTGGAGTAGGACATCCCTAGCGCGTCCAGGGGCGGAGATGGAGAGGGTGAAATATATATATAAATAATGGCATAAATGGCTTTAATAAAATATCTTAAGAATGACTACACCGATTTGAACGAAACTTGGTACACACATAGCTTATAGTCTGGCAGAAAATAATATTGGAGTAGAACACCCCTCGCGCGTCCAGGGGCGGAGGTGGAGGGGTTGAAATATAGATAATGGCATAAATGTTGTTAATGAAATATCTTAAGAACGACTAAACCGATTTGAACGAAACTTGGCACACATATACCTTATAGTCTGGTGGATAATAATGTTGGAGTGGAATACTCCTAGCGAAGGTGGAGGGGCTAAAATGTAAAATTTGTCGAAAATGACCAATACATCCTGTACATAGGTCTTGTACATAGGTTTTGAGGTCACTTAGATCAATGTTAACACTCCAAACGCCGTAATAGTAGTAGTTGCTGTTGTTGTTCTTGGAGTAGTAAGTAGTAGTAGTAGTAGTAGGTAGTAGTAGTAGTAATAGTAGGTGTAGTAGTAGTAGTAGTAGTAGTAGTAGTAGTAGTAATAGTAGGTGTAGTAATAATAGTAGTAGTATGTAGCTGTAGTAGTACTAGGTAGTTGTAGTGTTAGTAGCAGTAGGTAGTTTCAGTAGTAGTAGTGGTAGTATTAGTATTAGTAGTAGTAGGTAATAGTGGTAGCAGTAGTAGTAGTAGTAGGTAGTTGTAGTAGTAGTAGTGGTAGTAGTAGGTAGTTGTAGTTGTAGTAGTAGTAGTAGGTAATTGAAGTAGTAGGTAGTAGTAGTAGTAGGTAGAAGTAGTAGTAGTAGTAGTATAATGTAGTAGAAATAGGTAATAGTATTCCAAAATATTACAACGAGACACTTTGTATCGGTTGATAATTACCTGTATCTTGGGCAGAAAGTGCTCATACACAAGCACTATACCTGATATAATGTTAATCAAAAATAAAAAAGAAGAATGTTTTAATATATGTAAGAAATATACATTATTGTATAGTTGGTTGCTATGTAGTTGTTTATGGATACCTAACTAACATGTTTGATTGCAAGACAGTTTGTGTGAATATACGTTAAAAGGAGAATCAACGAATAAATTATCTAACACTTATCATGGACTTGTAATTTCAGTATAAAAGGTGATAATACTAGTGAATATAATTACGGAAGATATTTTAAGGTGTAAACAATTACTGCCACTAAAGATTTACTTATATTATTAGCCGAACCAGGGTTGACGACTACCTTTGGTGAGTCGTTGTAAAATTTTTGGTTTACCTCACCCGGGATTTTTGTAAATTCATATCCCGAAATTTAAAGTAAGGGTGAATTTACCTCAGTAAGAAGGTTTATGAATACGAACACAACTATTCTTAGAAGTGGCAGAGTAATCACAAGAACAAGCATGATTGGTGAGGCAGTGGAGAAAGAAACTGTTGACAGTGTTAACAACGAACAAAATACAGCTCCTATTGCACCTGAAAGGTTGACATTAGAAGACAAAATTTTAATGGCATTACAGCGACAGGAACAAAGCCGGAAAGACGATTTAGAAGTCATGAAACAGATGTCGGAAGAATTAAAACAAACGATGCAGCAGAAATCCGAAGAATTAAGTAGACGATTGGAGCAGAAATCCGAGGAATCCAGTAGACAGTATGAGGAATTAAGTAGACGATTGGAGCAAATAGACCAAAAATCAGAAGAGACGAAACAATCTGTTATCCAGGCGGTGAGAGACATCACATTACAGTTTGATGAAAAGCTAAAAAGAGTATCTGAAGATTGCCAGGATAATTACAACCATGTAATCCAAGAAGTCAATTGTGTAAAAAAGGATTTGGAAGTAATAGAATCTTCTGTTCGTCAGCAAAAGATTCAGGTCACAGATAATTCTAACCAAATACGTGCAAATACTCAATTGATATCTACCTTACAAGAGGAAATTAGGACGTTACAGATTAAGGACAACGCATACCACAACAACATGGTTAATGATCGTTTGGAGTTCCCTTGTTCACAAGAGATGCCCTCGTATTCACCCGCAGCATATCAACGTGGACCTTACGTTATCTCTTCTTCAAGTAATCCATCCGATGAGGACATTATTTTGGAAAGAATTCATCCAAGGAATACAGATGGGCGGAAAAGAGATGGTGGAACCACGCGTAACGCAGTAGGTAGAAATTGTCACTCAACACGAACACGAAATGGTGAAAGGAAGGTAAAGTTAAGTGTAAAGATGAGTGAAATACGTGCTATGAGTAAGTTTAGTGGTAAATGTAATGAAAATGCTACTTCTTTCCTAGAAAAATTTCAGGATGAGTGCAGTATAATGTGTATAGATAAATCCCAATATATGAAACTAATCCCTCATTTATTACTCCCACCATGTTCTTTATGGTTTAAAGCAGTACGGGATCACGTCAATACATATGAGGAATTCAAAGCCGCGCTGATTGCAAACTACGAAAACGACTTTTTACTTGCAAACAGAGATGCCACGATTAGAAACCAACCTTTTAATCCTCGTTTGCACAAATCTGTTGTTGATTTTGTTGTAAATACGTATAACGAATTAAAAGTCGTAAATCCATTGCAATCGGAATCTAGAGTGATTGCATCCATTCGAAATTTACTACCGTTTAAACTACAACAGATCCTGTTTTCTACGCAGTGCATGAGTTTTAATCACCTATTAATGCTTGTCCAATGTTATGAAACTCAATACCATGCTCAGAATCATCAAGCGGGATTAGGTAAAATTAAAAACAATTCAGATCACATTGTACCTGTTCGGAATCTAAATATCCGTAATGTGAACGATACGGTACACAACCTAAATCGAGTGAATTTAAACAATCATAACGAGCAAAATAGGCAAAGATATGTTGGGAATCCACATAACCTAATTAATCGTGACAATCCTTATGTCAGACCATATAGCCAAAGTAGATTCAAAAATAGACGAAATACATGGCGAAATTCCAGGAATACAGTAAACTACATGGATAGACGTAATCGTAATTCAAGAGATGGCACTTCGCATCAAAATCAAGATAATGACACAATTCCTGTACAGAATAACAATACGGGACATAATCACGATTGTGCAGTACAATGTACTTTATTAGAATAATATGCAAGTACAAATTTAAACTGATTGCAGTTGATGAAGTAAGGGTTAAACCCATATCAGTTATAGATTCTTATGAACATTTATCTTCAAATTTATGTGTTAATGTCAATAATGAAAACAACTCTTATGACTTTGAAGTACAACACATTAAAGGAGTAGGTAATGGACCCATAGATACTTTATTACGTCTGTTTCAATAAATGATAATTTTCAAATGATTTTAATTCTTTCTTGTTAATGTGAAGAATTATAATTCGATTCATAATTGATTAAAAGCAAAGGTTATTTATATTGTATTGATTTGTGTTGAAACTTTGTTGTCAAAGATTATATTAAGTATAAGGTTTATTCTATTAAGCTAGTTATTCGACGATTGTCTTCATGCGCCACCTTATATGGTACTCGCATAAGATTCTTCTGTATTATGACGTCTTATTGATACGATGTATACTGTAAAATATCATCTAAAGTAATTACTATATAATGCGCCCTAGAAAGATCAAACATTGTTAACATCACCGTTTTTAATAATGATTGAAACTGTTGATCATTGTAATGTGTTTTAAAATGAAATTATTTCTTACGTTTTTGACTTCGCACCCTTCATTGATTATATTAGTAAGCGACGACGTTTTTATAATAAAAGATAAATATTAATGAAATAAAAGACTTATTATAAATGTATTTATATGAAGGAAACTTAATAAAGTTATACACGAGGGGCGATCAAAATGTAAAGGACATAAGTAATGTAATATCATTATTATAAACGGACCAGTGGTTCTTAAATATAAAAGCCAAGCTCGCTTGTAACTTTTATATTCAGTCCCATCATCGGCGACATTTTATACAACGAGACACTTTGTATCGGTTGATAATTACCTGTATCTTGGGCAGAAAGTGCTCATACACAAGCACTATACCTGATATAATGTTAATCAAAAATAAAAAAAGAAGAATGTTTTAATATATGTAAGAAATATACATTATTGTATAGTTGGTTGCTATGTAGTTGTTTATGGATACCTAACTAACATGTTTGATTGCAAGACAGTTTGTGTGAATATACGTTAAAAGGAGAATCAACGAATAAATTATCTAACACTTATCATGGACTTGTAATTTCAGTATAAAAGGTGATAATACTAGTGAATATAATTACGGAAGATATTTTAAGGTGTAAACAATTACTGCCACTAAAGATTTACTTATATTATTAGCCGAACCAGGGTTGACGACTACCTTTGGTGAGTCGTTGTAAAATTTTTAAGAAACCAGATCTCCCCGTACGAAGTCGGGCGTTAAGGCTAGTAACCTTTAAAAAATAGGAAAATACTTGGATAAACTGCATGTAACGTAAGACCAACTACAGGGTGGGCTATAATGTCGGCAAGTGCACCACGAAAAACGTTACCCCCACCCCTATCACCGAAACGAAGGGGAATAGACGCTATGTTTACATAAGCATTTTTGCTTAGCATGACCTTCCCGATCCCCCCTCCGCATCAAATCCCAAAATCTTTGCATTTCCTCACCGGACACCGTGTATACATTGTAATATACTTATTGGAAATATCAGTATAATATTTCCAATAAGGGTGATGTTTTTATCAGAAGTGATATTCGAAAAATCTGCATAGAAATTTTCTAGAATTTCTAGCAGAGGATCTCTAATAGTGGATTATCACCTGTTCTCACTTTGTGTGGGGTAGGATACATTAACGAGACTGTTTATGTTGTTCCACTGCGAACTACCGTGGATGAAATGGGGAATCAGTATTTTGCATATCGATAATACTCGGGAAGAAGAAGAAGAAGTCTAGATCCACAGATTCTACTCTATAGCGTCTCACGGTGCCCCCTACACTATGTTGCGTAAACCGAATTTGAAAATTGTTCTTCGTTCCAAAGATATTTTGATTTGTCAAATTAAATGTACATAAAAACCCTGTATATAAAAAGTGTATAATTTTTTTTAACTTTATGAAAGTAATTTTTAATGCTGAAATTGTATTCAAACCACATTCTATATGGTTATTACTTTTAACAAACATTAAGAAAACACAAATAGCTCAATACCCGCGAACTTGTACCTTTTCATACACACGCACAAATATATTCATTTTCATAAAATTTATATTTGAATTGAAATATTTTTGGTAAAAAAGAAGAAAGCAACTTTATGGAGCCTGCGGTGCTACTTTCCGGGGTATTTATCATCTCCCGAGCCTGGAAACGGAACGAAACTTTTCTGGTGGAAATTCACGCAATGCTGCTCTTTCAGCGCTAAACAAACTTATTTCTACGTGCTTTGAATGCACCAAATCGGCCCATTGGAATGTGTCCAGGCTTGTCGTTGGCCAACCTTGTCGTCAGCGACCCAAAATTAGATGTGTCCAGGTTTGTCGGGATTGACCACGACAAGCTTGGACACCCCAGGAATGTGTCCAGGCTTGTCGTCGTCGAACCTTGTCGTCAACGACCCAAAATGAGATGTGTCCAGGCTTGTCGGGATCGACCACGACAAGCTTGGACACCTCAGGAATTCGTTCGAGACTGGTGCAAGAGGATAAATTGAGAAGTGTCCAAGCTTGTCGTTGTCCAAGCTTGTCGTCGTCCAAGCTTGTCGTTGTCCAACCTTGTCGGGAGCGACCAAAATTAAGTGTCCAGGCTTGTCGTCGTCCAACCTTGACGGCGTCCCGTTCAGGCTTGTCGTCAACGACCCAATTTGAAATGTCTGTTCCAACAAACTCTGCCAGTTAAGGCATTTCCAGTTCATACATACATGCCCTTCAATATAGAGTTGCATGGCTCGCATCTATATCGCTATTTGCTGATTCTCGCCAGTCAGCTACTGCCCTCTACTAAAGGATTTTCGAATTATTTTAAATTTATTTATCTTTTATTAAAAGAAATTATTATTATTTACAAAATTTACAAACTGTGTCGTCGAAACGTAGCGGCCCCAAAGCCTGATGGCTTGAATAGATTTGAACCCCAGGCATTTTTGGGTTTTAATCCTTTTTTTTTTTAAACCGGGTTTTTATTTTTCAGTATTGATATATGATATTGTAATTGAATAATCATGTCTGTGGTACTTCTTACGATTTTTATGAATATCACGGTGGTATAAAAATAACACTGCAGTATAATCGGAGAGAACAGTTGCCCTTGTACATTGATAACACTAACTGCCCTTGGACACCCGTACAAGTGAATAAACAGTTGTATTTGTCAGATCTACGTGCTTTGAATGCACCAAATCGGCTCATTGGAATGTGTCCAGGCTTGTCGTTGGCCAACCTTGTCGTCAGCGATCCAAAATCGATCTCGACAAGCCTGGACACCTCATGAATGTGTCCAGGCTTGTCGCTGGCCAACCTTGTCGTCAGCGACCCAAAATTAGATGTGTCCAGGTTTGTCGGGATCGACCACGACAAGCTTGGACACCTCAGGAATGTGTCAAGGCTTGTCGTCGTCCAACTTTGTCGTCAACGACCCAAAATGAGATGTATCCAGGCTTGTCGGAATCGACCACGACAAGCTTGGACACCTCAGGAATTCGTTCGAGTCTGGCGCAAGAGGATAAATTGAGAAGTGTCCAAGCTTGTCGTTGTCCAACCTTGTCGGGAGCGACCAAAATTAAGTGTCCAGGCTTGTCGTCGTCCAACCTTGTCTGCGTCCCATTTCTTCCCCAGTCAAAATAACACGAAAATACCGGTACACATTTTCTTTGTAGCAAGAATTGATAACAAACAACTAATTCTAAATTTGTAGAAAGATAACATTAAAAAATTGATTAAGAAGTCGTGTGGTTTCTTACCTTACAACAATGGCTTTGCTGCGTTGCCAGTTGTTCATTAGCTACCGTAATTGATTCCTGGAAAAATGCTGTTTCACAAAAAGTTTCCGCGTGCGCAAATTACGCGAGGAAAATAAAATATACAAAAAATGCCCTTCAAAATTGGGATGCGAAAATTATACGAGGCGCATTTCGAAAGAAAGGGCCAATATTTTATTATAACCGACTGGCAATAGTGATCGGATCACGCTTGCGCAGTAACATCACTTGGTCCATTGGCTATCAAATAACCATAGTTTCGGTAGTCATCTGTTTGTTTTCGTGTGTGCTGGAGCGTGTTAAAATAGCTGCGCGCATACACAATCCCGCCAGGTGCGAGGTCCGCTCTGTGATTAGATTTCTTCGTGCCAAAGGACAAAGTGCTGCTGAAATACAGAGAATTGTGTGCAGTGTACGGCGACAGTGTAATGAGTGAAGGAAAGGTATGGCAATGGTGTCGTACATTCAAAGAAGGTCGTACAAATATCCACGACGAAGAGAAGAGTGGAAGACCAAGCATTCAGATTGGCGACTTGGTGCAGCGAATGAATGAAAAAGTTAAAGAAAATCGTCGCTTCACCATTACCAAGTGTCTATCACCTCTTTCTGCACCTAAAAAAAGTGGCTTTCATCTCAACGATTTGAAGAACCTGATGAATTGAAAACGGCAGTGTTGAAGTGGCTAAACTCCCAGGCGGCGAACTTCTATGCAGAGGATATAAAAAAACTTGTGCCACGGTACAGAAAGTGCTTGGAAAATAATGGTAGCTATGTTGAAAAATAAAGTGGATATGTACGTGTTTTTCCCCAATAAAACAATGTTGCTAAACGTACTTACCTGTTTCCAATTAAATATCGGGCCTTTCTTTTGAAATGCGCCTCGTATATAAAATATGAGTTTGGTCCTCTTTGGAAGCATCAGTAACATTACTTCTAATTGCATTAGTTTCCTTATTTAATAATCTTGGAGATATTTTAGGAAACTTTGAAGGAAATAGTCATCCGGGAGAGGGGACATGTTGAAATAATATTAATCGCACTTATTCACCTATAGATTTACATTCATAAACACTGATATTTCAATTAATAGTTCCACTCTTTATGCTTAGAAGTACTCCTTTATGTATTATGAAAAAAAAAAAAGTGTACGTCCGCCTTACCGATAATTCTTGAATGTTACTTATGAACAGAAAAACACAAGAACTTTCCATTACTTAACTTACTAACCAAAAAACTTAAAATAACTTACTTTTTCGTATATATTTTTACTTTCTAGTAAATATAAATTGTTAATATTGAAATATGAACGTGTATACAGTCTCAACTTTGTATTTTCAATTCATCTTGAGTACGCTTCTAACTCATCTTCTAACTAGGAGAAATGTTATTGAAAAAACTTCCAGAGAGGGTCGAACTCATATAAACTCAAATTCTCAACAGAATATAGAGGTGATTGCTTGCCATTTATTTGTAATATGTATTATTATTACCCTTATTAGCAAATGCCAACCATTTTTTTATTATTTTACAAGGAATACCAATGGAATTCCAAGTTAAGATTTAATATAATTTCAAGTAAAAGTTTAGAGTTTGTTTTCTCGATCTCTAATTCTTTCCCTTTTTCTATATATAAAAGGATATATGAGCGGCTCGGGGAACACAATGGTATGACACACTTCTTATTCAATGCAGAGAGACATACCAAACCTCCCGTGGCATCTTTGGGTACATTTCCGAAATTAAACTACCAACATAGTGTTCAGTGGTTTGATCCCAACCGTTCCATCTGATAACTCAATTTCATCGAAAGTATCCCTTTCCATTTTATGCTCCCGAGCCTATATATAATATGAAGAAAGTTTAGTACGTAATTGTTTGTGTATTGTTTTAAATCTGAAATTTGTTGTTGCAGATGGTAGCGAGTAAATTCCTTCATGACGATGGCGAAGAAGACGAAGTTTTCAATGACGAATGGGCGAACTCTGCAGGGTTAGATGTTAAGGATATGAATAAATTAGAAAGGGACTTCTTAAAAGCAATTGTAAGTAGATTTAGTTCTAAATGTACAGTTAGTATTATTATTTCAATAATGTTAGAAGTAGTGATGGTAGATGCGGTAATAAAAATTACTTAAATTACAGAAAACAGTACTTCCCCTCGATGCTAAACATTTCACCTTTAAAAAGTTCCACATCTATTTATTTATTTATTTATTTTATTTATTTTGAAAGCTAAGGTTACTCCTATATTCCTATAGTAATGCTTGAACGTGATACGTATAGCTGTTATAAGTTTTTGTGATGTTCGATTACTTTTTTTTTTTTTCCAATAGGGTGTGATATATAATAGTTGGAACAGGAATCCCGAATGGAAATGTCACTTTTTAGGCCTTTTCATTTCTTCGTTTATCATTTCACTCCCCTTAATCTACCGACCTAACCATTCTATTAGTTTTATGTTCCTTCACTGTATTTCACTACTGGAAAGTCCGTCGCGTAACAACATCCCTGTGTATTCCGGCATTGCGCCCTTTTGGAAATTTCTTCAATTTTCTCTGTTCTTTGCTTTTTCTTTATTTTTTCATTTGCCCTTCCTGTCTGATGAAGCGTTTTAGCGTAAGTGCTTATATCGCACTTTTTAATATTGTGATTGCTTTTACTATTTTCTGGTAAGTAATTTGTATACGAAAACAACAAAAGTCATCTAAAGTTGATTATTGTCAATTATTATTATTATTAAGTATTCTGCCTTTTAGCAGGTCTTGGGACTAATAAGGGTTTATATTATTTTAGGTTTGGGCGTGGAAATGTTTATTCAACGTTTCTCGATTTTCAACTTTCTCTTTGAACTCCCAATATTTTTTTCTATTTTTCATATCATCGATCAGTTGTGTTCTTCTTCTTCCTATTCCTCGCTTTCCTTCCATATTTCCCACTATGGCGTTATGAAGAAGATAATTTCTTCGCAAGATGTGTCCAATCCAATTGGCCTTCCTATGAAGGATGCTGGGTAAAAGCGTCCTCTTCTCTCTTATCCGTTTTAAAACATCTTAGTTTGTTTCCCTGTCCATTTTATCTTCTCCATCTTTCTACAACACCACATTTCGAAGCTCTTTAAATATTTCTTCTCGAACTTCCGTAATGTCAAAGTCTCTGAACCATAAAGTCCAGTACTTCATATATAGTACTTGATCAATTTCTTCTTAAGTCCAATATTGAGCCTGCTAGTTAAGAATAGGTTTTCCTTGTTGAATGCTTCTTTCGGTATGGCAATTGTTGATCTGATCTCTTTGGTGCATTGAGCGTCTTTCGTCAAAATACTTCCCAGATACTTCAAATTATCGACCTCTTCAAGTTCTCTTGTGTTCTGCTGTGACCCGTAAGGGTGCGTTTCCACGGAATATTGTCAAGTTTTCGATTTTCAGATGTTGATTTCTATTCCATGTAGTTCTCCAATGTCAACTATTTTGTCAATCATTTCCTGCAGCCTTTCTTCCGGTCTAACTGTAATAACCGTATCATCTGCATACATGATTTTGTTGATGATCTGTCCTCCAATCTTGAAATCTCCAATTCCCATTAATACTTTCTTCTTAAACATCACCGTAAATATTGAATAATTGGAGCAACATACTACATCCTTGTCTGACTCCTCTTCCAATCTCTACACTATTGGTTGCTCCTTCATTCAAGCGCAACTTCACCCTTTGTCCTAGGTTCAGGTTGCGAATGAGTCATTGGTCTCTCCAGTTGATCCCGATTTCTTTAAATATTTTCAGATGTCAGTTATCTACCGGCAGTTTTTTCTCATAGACAGTAAGTATTGTCAGTTGCAGAATAGGAGTAAACTTGAAACAGACACATTTTAAGTTGGATTTTCGTGTTTTCAGGACTGGGAAGTATTTGTTTCTGAGAAGGCATTTTGGACCCGCCTGAAAGGAATGGAGAGTGAGGTGGCTCTTCGGGAAGGACGTCGTCGAGGATGGTTTTCATACACGGAAATGGACAAACTGTTGGACGGAGTAGATGTCACTAGGCTCGCGCAGACTGTGCTTACGGTAAGTTAATCTCTTCGTTGATACATATTCTTTTTATTGGGGTAGCATTTTTTTTTGGTAATGCTTGCAAAATATTTTTTGAAGTTTAATTAATGTATAATCGCACACACAACAAAGGGAAGAACATTCACGCGCCCGCTGTTCGCCAATAGCTTCTTCTTTTTTTTTTTTTTTTCTGCCCACTCCTGCTTTTTGTTTGTTACTGTATGCTACACTGGTATGATTCAAGTTTGCACTCTTATCCTTGACGAAAACGCCACTGAGGAAGATAAGAGTTCCCATTGAAAAGTTTGTGGATTGTTAAATTATTACACGTACATGCAACATACCAAGGTTAGGCAAAAAATCCAAACTTTGCTATCCGCGAGCATGAGAAGTCATAGCTGTTTCGTCTGGCCGCCTATCTGTTAATCGGTATTAGCAAGAACGGTAAGAATATCGAGGAGCGGTGTTTTAGACTCAATTCAGCGTCCTAAGATTGGGTTCCATCTCATCCAGTAATATTCGATTCAAACCGGATGTACTAAATAATAACTATTTCCAGTTTCAATGTTCATCGCCGTAGAACAGAAACAGCAATAGATAGGAAGAAGAGGTCTTCTGAAATCGACTCAGACTTCCAACGGTAGATTTCGTTTCCTGCGTTAAACCTATACTCAAACTGGAAGTGGTAGAAATTACCTATTTCCAGTTTCATCTTTGGTCACGACAGAACAAATACAGTAATAGATAGGGACAAGAGGTCTTCTGAAATCGACTCACAAGTAGACCTCACCACTTCGCCGTTTCATTAGTAAAAGGAAACAACTACTATCCTAGAGTAGGGTTGAATATAAAATATTGACAAAAATTTTAGCTGCTAATGAGCACTAGAAATATGGGAAAACGAAATAGAAACATGAATGTGGGAAAGCCATCTACAATATAATTTGATAGTTGCAAGACCGATATTTTTCGAAATAGATGGAGGAACAATAGTTATGACTTCAACTATGTAAATCAAATTAGGTGGAATGTTTGTATGCCATTCCGGATCATGACCGCCATCTTGAAATCCGCCATATTGGATCGACGTCAACTTTTTCAAATTGAAAGAGGGCCATGTGAAGTATCAAACAACAATGATTTATTCCACCCAATCTCGTACACTAATTAGTTTGTCCATATCTAGAACAGTTTACAACCTACAGTTCTTCGAATGTTGAAAAATTCATTGTTTGTGGCAGATAAGAGATAACTACAGTGGCAATGAACATAGCTCCAGAGACAGCATTCTAACAACAAAATTATGGCAATGCAAGAAATGCAGGTCCTCAGCATTCATAAAGTGGTTCTGACCTCGCCAATTCGTGTGTGCGTTTGTATATTCAAACTGAAACTATAAGCAGTAGGGGTAGCACGATGAAGAGAATAGCAATATTCGCTGCTAATGTCATTCCTGGTCGTAGCAGTTACGGTTCAAGCACAAAGCAACAAATATATCAGAACAGGAAAGAGCAATCGCAGATGACATAATTGGATTCCTAGCGGATGAACTGAAATTCCAAATGGAATACACTCTGGATGTTGTAGAGGAGGCATATCATGAGGTAAACTATCAAGAAGCTAGTGGGAAGCGGAAGGGGGTAATCACACAAGAGATTCCGAAGATGCCGACAGAACATCGAGTCCAAGAAACGCGACCATCACCAGCGAAACGCAAGAAAGGCGCTTCACTCTCGGTTGAGAAGACGAAACAAATTATTAACTACATGACACAACACACAAACTACGGTAAAAAGACAATATGTAACCGATTTTGCATTAGCGAGTGGACCTACGATCGTGTGTTGTTGTTAACAAAATAAATAAATAAATAAAGGACTATCACCCAAAGACAAGAGTTCCCTTTTACGGAAGACATTGAGTGCAGTTTATCCATGCACGTGAAGTACTTTTGTAAACGGTATCAGTGATCTTCAGCGAATGGCATGCCACATTGCGCGTGATATTGAGTATTAACAGTTTAAAGCCTCGGAGGCCTGGCTACTGAATTTCAATCGACAAATTCCAAAAGGTACCACCTGCATAATTCAACTTTTGGATGCATTTTTTAGACAATACAAAACGTATTGGCGCACCATATGTGATTATGCAATAAAGGACGAACATTTACATTCAAAATTGCATAACAGAGATACTATTGTCACTCTACATTCCCTTGTGTACAATCAATTTCAGTCTCCTCGCTTCACAGGAATGATTCAATATGCAGTTTGTAAATCAGGATATATTGATGATCCGATCGAATGGTTCGAGGTGCCGAAGAAGTACGCTTTCAATATTCCCGGTATTAACTTTTGTGATATTTGTGACCCTTCATTTTTATTAGGTGCTCATGGTGCTCTGCAAAATTCTGTTTTCACCATTTTATGAATGCTGAGAACTTGCATTTCTCGCATTGCCGTAACTTTGTCCTGTAAGAATGCTATCTCTGGAGTTACATACATTGTCACTATAGTTCTCATCTACAAACAACGAATTTTTCAACATTCAAAGAACTGTAAGTTGTAAACCGTTCTAGATATGGACTAACTGATTAGTGTACGAGATTGGGTGGAAAAATCATTGCTGTTTGATACCTCACATGGCCCCCTTTTTATGTGAAAAAGTTGACGTCGATCCAATATGGCGGATTTCAAGATGGCGGCCGTGGTCTGAAATGCCATACAAACATCCCTTCTAACTCGATTTACATAGTTCATGTCATAACTATTGTTCCTCCATCTATTTCGAAAAAATATCGATCTTACAACTATCAAATTATATTTAGATGGCTTTCCTACATTCATGTTTCTATTAGGGATGGCCGGATCTGATTGGGTCCGGATCCTTTGGATCTGGATCCGGATTTCGGATCTGGGTCCGGATTTCGGATCTGGGTCCGGATCTCGGATCTGGATCCGGATCTCGGATTTCGGATCTCGAATCTCGGATCTGGATCCGGATCTCTAATCTCGAATCTGGATTCGGATCTCGGATCTGGGTTTGAAATTCGGATCTGGATCCGAAATCCGAATCTCAGATTTTGATTCTTATCCAAACCCACATCCCACCCAAATTATGATAAACTTGAATATCTAAAATTCGCCGAAAGTAATTTCACGAAGTCCTCACAGTGAAGAAGAGAATAGAACATTAAGACGAATAATGGCAAGTCTATTTGTTTCCTTCATTCTACTCTAAAGATCAAATGCTTGGCTTACTTTAAAAAAAAAAAAAATGATCCGGATGAGAGTTCGAATGTCGAATCTAGGTCCACTCGGTTGCAGGACCGAGATGAAATACATGTATATATATATATATTTGAAACCGGAGTACAAAACTCGAATATTTAAAATTCCTCAATACGCCTATTTCATTGACAGTTAAGAAAATATAAACAGTTAAGACAAGTATTGACTAGTTTTATGTATATTTATCTTGCTTAGTCTGCTCAAAATATCAAATGTATATTTTACAATTAGATTTAATAATTATTTAGTAAATCACAATATGAGCACCGAGAATAAACTATGAATTTTGGTGCCCCTTATCTAGATTTGAAATTTCGGATTCAGACATAGAATCAGACTGAAATATAAATATTTGAGATCTGGAAACCGAAACATATGCTAGTACCAAGATCGTAGCTGTTTGTACCCAGGTAATGCGAGCGGAAGGCACATGCACTAATTCCACATGTGGTTTGGGGAACACGAGAAACTAAAAACAGATAAATATTCTTTTTCAGGGGTAAGTCGCGCTTTAACATGACTTTTCATGAGTGTTGTGTTCAAATATGAAAACTCTAATGGCGACTTGTTTGAAATAAAGGCCTCATTTTTAACAATAAAGTTAGGTACTTTCACATTGGGGAAAAATTAGCAAGACACATTCCACTGATTAGGGTGCTGATTCTTATGGAAGCTTTCACTTGAACCGGAAGATTTCCTCATGTGGGTATCGGATTGCCGCAATTCACCTTGCTGAAACACGTGGTTTATCAGGAGGTCGGCCAAGATTCATTTGAACTTAGCCTGTAGACTGCTTCTGGTCTCAATTATTCCCATATACGAGGGCTAGTCAAGAAAGACTTGGACTGATTTTTTTTCTAGGCAATTTATTATTACTCAGCAACAGGCACATGATCCTTTTCAAAGTAGTCCCCGCCCATTTGAATGCACTTTTTCATTCGAGTCTTCCAGTCCTCAAACACGTGTCGCAGGCCATTCTTTGAGAGGTCCTTCAAAACCGCCTCCGATGCCTTCAGAACCTCGGAATTATCGGAGAAGCGGCGTCCACACAGTCTGGATTTTAGGGCAGGGAATAGAAAAAAGTCGCACGGTGCGGTAGGCGTCTCCACCATCCTCAAACCTTTGCAACAGCTCCCTGCAAGTCTCCACTCGAACGGCCTTCTGCTCTGGTGTCAGGAGTCGCGGAATTCATCGCGCACACACTCGGCTCATGTGGAGGTGGTCATGCAAAATTTTGAAGGCACTGCCATGAGATATGCGTAGTGCGGCTGCCAGATCGTCGATACTGATGCGGCGATCTTCTCTAACAATGACTGCTGCCGTGTTAATGTTCACCTCAGTAAAAGCTGACGCTGATACACCTGGTCCACCAGCTTTCGTGATTGTCATTCGGCCCTCTTTAAACTCTTTGAACCACCAGAACACGGTACTTCGTGGCAGAGCGTCATCTTTGTAGGCTGCTCTCAACATTCCTAGAGTTTCTGTTGCACTTTTCCCCAGGCGATAGCAGAACCGTATAGCTGCAAATTGTTCATCTCGTAATGACTCCATTTCTTCTACAGGCGACTTCTAGAGGCGGCGCAGAACATCACCTGCAATAAAAAGTCGTGGTTACCAAACATGCAATGATTCCTTAACAACATTTTATATATATGCACAGCAAGACCCACCCTACTTGTATGCCAAACTATGAAGCTCCAGCGTTAACAGAACTGCCGGGAAAAAAATCAGTCCAAGTCTTTCTTGACTTGCCCTCGTAACAAGACTAGCTATATAGTTGGTTCGAAATGAGTTAAAATATCACTAACTGACCTTAAGGGGATAATCGTGATTTAAATATTCGTAAATCAGAAAAGATGTGAAAGTTAAGCTTTAAAGTAAATCCGATAATTCCGGAATAAAGAGATTTATATGCAACCTAATGATAGCAATAAAACTCTTTATGTAACATTTTCAAAGCTAAGATTAACAGTTATCTTCTTGAAGAGGGTTTACGGAAACATAGAATATTATAAATCCAATTATTATAAGTAGTACCTCTGACAGCCCCGCATTTCACATCACCATCGCCCTTCATCCTGACAAGTGGGCAATTCACTTACCCACAATAGCTTTTCAGGCGTTTCAGTGACATCAATATCTCAGTTTGGGTTTGGGATCATGCTTCGGTGAACTTTGACTATCACCATCAGCAACTACTAGAGAATCAGAACTTATTTATGTATTAGATAATGTGGGTAACTATGGCTTTTCGTCTATAGAAGTCGGAGAGTGTATGGTATTATCGCAGGAAATATTTGATACATAAGACTTAGATTGTCAGTATTTAGGAGCAACTTTAATCAGTTACTTTAAATATACTACAGATTAGCCGATAAAATCCGACAGCCATAGTTGAGTGGTCTGTGACATTAGGCTGTGGATCGTTTACTGTGAATGTCTTGGATTCAAATCCCACTTCGGGCATAGGTGTTTTTAACTGTCCTGGTTTACTTCTATGTCTGTGTGGTGTCGTAATGGTTACAGTGTAATCCGTGCAAAGCGTTCAACAGGTTAAATAATCTGATAAAAAGCTGTTACCTTTTTATATATAAACAAGAACAAAGGTAGCACAAACGTGTTATGGAAACATTTAAAAGCACAGCAACCTACTATATTAGTGAATCGGAAAAAAGTTTTGACGAATTTTAGATATTCAATTTTATCATCACAATTTCAGATGCAGGTTTGGATACGAATCAAGATCTGAGATTCGAATTTCTGATCCGGATCAGAGATCCGGACCCAGATCCGAGATCCGAGTTTCGGATCCGGATCCGAGATCCGGATCTAGGTCCGGATCCGGCAAGATCCGGATCCGGGATATCCGGATCCGAAAAATTTTGGCCATCCCTAGTTTCTATTTCGTTTTCTCATATTTCTAGTGCTCATTAGCAGCTAAAATTGTTGTCAATATCTTATATTCAACCCTACTCTAGGACAGTAGTTGTTTCCTTTTGCTAACGCAACGGCGAAGTGGTGAGGTCTACTTGTCAGACTTCCAACGGTAGATTTCTTTCCTCCATTAACCCTATATTCAAATTGGAAGTGGTAGAAATTACCTATTTCCAGTTTCACCTTTGGTCACCACAGAACAAATACGGTAATAGATAGTAACAAGCAGTTTTATGGTAATCGATTCAGCGTCTGAAAGAAAAGAAAAAAAAAAAAAAAAACAGTCTTCACATAATATCTGTACGAAAACCGTAAGTGGTAGAAATTTAGTACTACTCTTACTTTCTGTTTGAATATTGGTCTCCAACGGAAAAAGGAACAAGTAATCGCTTTTTGAAATAGATTCAGTGTCCGAGAAACAAGTTCTCTTTCATCTTGTCCTCTATTGAAACTAAAAGTTATGGAGAGCTCTCGTTCGTGACTAAGCGGTTAGCGTACGTGCCTTTGGCCTGGGAGACCCGGGTTCGATTCCCGGCGAGAGCTCCTTTGCTTCAGATTCCACGTTAAGCTGTAAGTCCACGTCTTATATAGCCTCGCTGCTGAAACGGACGCTAAACGAAAACTCTAATCTAATCTAATCTAATCTAGAAATTATGGATGTACGACTTATAGTTTCAGCATGGAATTCGCCAAGTTTGGAAGTCTGCTGTATTTTCACACTGTGTAAGAAATTATTATTATTATTGTTTTACTATGTGTTTTAAGTCACTCTCAATAAATACAGGGTGTTTAAAAACAACACCGACAATGTTTGTGGGGTTGATTTATGACACCAAGATAAGACAAAAAGTATAGACCAACCTGGGTGCAAAAATCCGTCATTTCGGAGTTATAGACCGCTGAAAACATGAAAAAATGAACTTTATTTAAAGGCCTATAGCTTCAATATTATAGGACCTACCGTAGTTGGGTCAAGACTTAACTTAGTATGTACCCTATCCAAATATCTATGTTTCAGAAACTTGCAGTACTCACGCAACAATTTTTATAGAGGGAGCTTGGCTGCGGGCATAAACTACCTCTACCTCTATAAAAATTGTTGCGAAAGTACCACAGGATTCTGAAACCTTGATATTTGGCTAGGGCACATACTAAATTAAGTCCTGATCCAACTACGGTAGATCCTATAATATTGAAGCTATAGGCCTTTAAATAAAGTTCATTTTTTCATGTTTTCGGTGGTCTGTAACTTCGAAATGACGGATTTCTGCACCCAGGTTGGTCTACATTTTGTGCCTTGTCTTAGTGTCAGGAATCATCTCCCAAATGTCGGTGTTGTTATAACAAAATTGAGATTTGGTTCGTGCAGATTAGTCAAAACTTGGTTTCCACTAATTCACATCTTCTGTACTTGGAGAAAAAGAAATAGATTAGTATTACTAAAATATTACAATATATACATTCATGCATGCTCGGCAAATGTAACGGCCACAAAATCTAGTGGTTTTTGAGTAATTATCTCGGTTCAAATGATATGATTCTTCCAAGAAGTCAGATTTTTATAATATAAATAAAAAAAAATACTCTGCTTTTACTGAAAGCGGCAAGGTAGAAGAAAGGATAAAGAGCAAAGTAAATTGGTATTTCATTGCATCCAGGTACAAACAGTAGACTGAAAAATGTTATAGTGGAAGTATTAAATTAAACGTAAGCTTGATATCCCGAAGTATAGAATAGAGCTTGACCGGCTCTAAAAGTTCTCATCAATTTTGGTACATGAGGCATTTCGCGACAACAAAGATTTTTATATTGGGATAGCAAAGAAGTTCTGACCGTAGGGTCAGGAAACACATAACATAATTCGAAATCTAAGAATCGGTATCAGACCTTTTAAAGATTCAAATACCAAATTAACAATGGTTATTTAGTTTTGTTTATTTTTTTAAGTGAAAATCAGGTATTTAAGCAATTCTTTATTAAATTTAAGTATAAATAATTGAATCTTGTTAGGTAGATTGGACAAAACATCTCGGTGACATGGGGACCGAGAGAGAAAAAAGCTCTGGCGTCTTGTTGAAAAGAAAATGGTCTTATTGAAACAAACTTACTCCTTGCCTTTTCTCGAAAACTCCTATATTTATTTATCTGTACATGTAGTTCAATATGGATCTTCCTTGCTCAATTAAAATCTTTATTTCAAACGCGTAAATTATGAGAATTTCTGACATACAGTTACAAAAATATGCCTTTAAAAAAAAGTACTTTCGTCCTGAATTGAATTGATTTTGAGTTTAACGCCCTTTTCAGCAGCGAGGCTATATGAGACGGGACCTACTGATTAACCTGGAATGAGCTTCCGCCGGAAATCGAACCTGGCTCTCACACGCCAAAGGCGCGTACGCTAACCGCTGAACCACGGAATAGCTCTACTTTCGTCCTGCACTTCTCTTTTTAACCTGTGTGTACTACCGAGACTACCGTACAATATTTATTTGTATCTTCTCCCCAGTGCATACTGAATATGCCAAATAAAATTTTGATCGTTGTTGTATTGGTAATTTGTAGACATAATGATTGTTTAGTGTTGAGATTCTAAAAGAACCACTAGATAATACAATCATTTTTTAAAAATCAAATTAGCAATATTAGTAGTTTGCATAACGGTCAAAGATAGCTGAATCCTAGTAACTACGTCATTACAGGAAATATGAATATACATAAGTAAAATAAGAGGTTGGCTCTGTGAACAGATCTTGTCATATATTTTCTGATATGTACGAAGGATGATCAGAAAATAAGGTTACAAAGCCTGCAGTGAAACGTGAATATATTATTTCATACAACCAGTACAGCGAACAGATAGTTCATACATTTGGTTGTTTTTCGAGAGTCTCCGTATCGATTGAGGCCCTTACCGCATTGTGAAATGAGTTGGAAAATTCCCTCCTGGTAAAAATCCTGTCCTTGCGTCTTCAGTCACGTTGTCACGAAGTGTTTCACCTCCTCTTCTGAAGCGAAGCGATGGCCTCCTAAGTATTCCTTCAAGTGCGGGAACAGGTGAAAGTCGCTTGGAGCGAGGTCCGAATTGTAGAGAGGGTAGTTGATGTCCCAGCGAAACTGCTTCAACAGCGTGGTGGCCACTGTGCTCCTCGTCGGTGACATTTTCTCTACCAGCTGCAAACTTTCGACACCATTCTGCGACATTCTGACGAAACATTACTGTCTCTCCGTAAACCTCTATCAGCTGCCGGTGAATTTCACCGCGGTTAGATGTTTGGCCTACAGAAATCGAATAAATAAGCCGCCGTCTTCGCGAGACGAGTTTTCCAAACGAGTCACCGTTTGTGTTTACATACAAATAGCACCGTAGGTAGCGGGTAGCTGAAATTCTGCACAGTTGCCGACTCGATGTATTAAAATTACCGTACACTCCTCAGTCCTTTATAACAGACGAAACTCCTGAAATATCGGCCGTGCAACCTTAGTTTCTGATCCTTCCTCGTATATAATTATTCTTACTATTAATTTATTTAGTATGAAAACTATAAATTATTTGGAAGAACAAATAGAGCAATAAGGTTTAAATGTGTAAAGACATTTTCTCTCCGAGACACTTAGTTACATAAAAGAAATGGTGTCTGAAGAGGAGTCCACGGTTTCTCCTCAGTAATATATTTCATGGTAATACACAAAAAATTTTATTTTATTTTATTTTATTTTATTTTTTTTTTTTTTAATTTTATTTTATTTTATTTTATTTTAGCTGAGACCAATTCAGTTCCAAAAATAAGCGTAGAGATTATCGGACGGTAAGCTTGTGAGATGGATAGGGAAATGTAAATGCAAGGACCACGTTCTTTGAAATTGTTTTTGCCTAACGCAGCTAATAAATGTATGTTTCTTTCAGGTGTCTGCTGTATGTTTGACAAGCTATACAGCCAGTGTATTGACATTGATAGGCTCAGCATTCATAGTCGGACAGTTGCATGGACTCCAACGCACTAGTTTATCAGTACACACCGGGAACGATTTGGCAAACTCAACTCCACTTTTCAATGCTAGCGAATCTTCCAGGCACATGTCGTCAGAAGACATGGACTATGATTTGAATTTAGGCTCGATGGACAGTATAGTTGATTCATTGTACAAGGATTGCTCATTGGAAAACTTCGGTGATAATACGACGCAGTATTGGCAAGATGGAATGTTGAAGAATATGATATTATCCTCATGGATGGACGATCCGGTACATAGTATATGGAAGTCGCTGTTGAACGGCATAATTGACAAAAGTCAATCGGTGGATAAACCTCCGGAAAAGGCTGAAATTTATAAAACGGCAGAATTAAGAAGATCTAGTAAGTCGGATACTGTCTCAACCAAAAATAGTTCTAGATCGTCAAAGGCTGAAGAAGTAGAGCGAGAATTGTACGACACAGTAAGCAGGAAAAAATGGACTGATGTTACTAGATGCTGCGTGGAAGAAGCACTAAAAGAGAAACAGTCCCAGCAGATATTGTCAATGCAAATGGCCGTAAGTCATTGAAATGAGAACTATGTTCCCTTACGACTGAATCTTCCATTTTTTGACTCAACCAAATTGTATGATTATTTTTTTTAATAGAAAATCTACTTTTAAAAGGTTTTTTTTTTTTTTTTTTTTTTCCTGAAAGAGAAAAATGTTGTGTTGCTTGTTACCGTTGACAAGCAAACTCAAAGAAATTGGCCAAACTTGTGTGATACAGGTTCTTTCTGATGAAAGGAGGATAACTTTCTGTATGTTACTATGTGAATTAATGTTAATAGAATCACTAATAATCGTGTACAAATCTGTATAATCATTCCATGTACCAGTGGAGTCTTCTTGTCCCAGTCAAGTGAACTGATCATGTGGCATGTACATTATATATATTATCTCCGTATATTTTCATATTTGTATATGTATGGCTGTGATAACTCAAAAATCCAGTTCAGTTTTCAATATTCTTTTAACTTTATCTTTTGTGTAGTTTTCGTATTTGTGCAATTGTTACATCACTTTTGTTGTTATATTGTTTCTGTCGACGCTTATATTTAAATTTACACTTACTGTAGTATCTTTGTTATTTTGTACCATTTAGTACTAACAATACGAAGAGTTCTCTGTAGTTAATGGTTCTTGTTGCACTTTACAACTCTATTGCTAATAGCACTTAAAGGATACGGGTTACAGACGCCATGTCACGAATAGCTTGGCAAGAGGGGCCGCGGTGGCTCAGTGGTAGAGCATTCACCTCTTGTGCATGGTGTCCATGGTTAGGTCCCAGCTCGCGCTAAATGAGCTTTGTGGTGGATAAACACAGTGTTCGTGGGTTTTCTGGTTTTTTCCGTTTCCTCTCACCATTGCATTCATTTCTCATCACCATCTTCTTTAGCCTAGCCGGCATAATCGTGGGACGTAAAACTCAAAGATTTCATTTCATTTCTCACGAATAGCTTGGTAGGTAGTTCACATAATTTCTAGCTCCTTCATGGTTCTGTTGTTAATGAACTCGTTTTCGGTGCTGAAGACCGAGTTTGTTTCCCTGTGGGAGCTCATGTGGTTCGGATTCCACGTTAAGCTGAAGGTCTACGTCTCCCATAGTCTTGGTGCTGAAAGGGATTCTTTTAAACTCCAATCTAATCAACGAACAAGGAATTGAGATTGGTCATGGCTAAGTAGTAACCGGTCTAACGTTTTATACGGAAGACTAGTTCGTCCCCGGTATGAGAATGTATAGTTCGTATCCCTCTTGAAACTGTTGTTTACATGTTATACAACCTATGCTTAAAAAGGACGTCCACACATAGCGAGCACTGAATTTGGGAGGGAAAATGTACAGTTGGGGTAGGGATCTCTGGTTTATTGTTCTGGTGCGGTAATTACGACGCTAGCTAGTCCTCTTGCATATTAGTGTTTATTTCCACTTCTCAAATTTAATGTAATGTCACCAGTGGTAGAAATTAGGTGTTAGCAAAAATGTGATTCCTTCATTTCACATGTAAAAGCTGTAAGCATAACGCCCATGGACATGAGTTCAATTCCTGATAGAAACACGTGTAGCACGAATTCCCTCTTAAACTAATTCTGGCACATAAAGTATCGGTACTAAATAATTTAAAATCAAATTGAAACGAAATCGACAAATTTGTCGTTTGAAGTTTGATGTTTTACGTCCCACCATTATGCATCGAAGCTAAAGGAGAATGATAATGAATGAATTATTGGAATAAAGTGGGAGGAAACAGTGGAATTCTGAGAAACCCATTCGCACGGTGTTTGTTCACCACGAAGCTCACTTGGCACGAGGTGGAATCTAACCAGGGAACCCACGCACCAGAGGTAGCGCTCTACCACTGAGCCAATGCGACTCTTTAAATGTAGAAAGAAATATTTTCATTTTATTGAAGTAATGATTGATGAGAATGCTTTGATTTTTACTTGTCTATTTTCAGCGAATATTTTAAAATCTTTTTCTTTAATACAAATTTTTACTTTAAGTAATAAATCATGTATATATGTGTAAGGGATATCTCAAATTTCCGCTATTCAAAGCAGTCCCCATGTGGTAGATTTTTCAAATGGCGTCTCTATTCCACAGCCTTAAGTATTATATTTACTATGTCAAAAATTGGTGTTATTCTCATACATTGTTGATTTTTCTCTAGGCGTAATATTACTTTTTTTTTTCTTTTTGTTTGTTTATATTGCATTGTACTTGAATGAAGGTGTAGCAGCAATTTAAGTTAACCACTTCCGCATACTCTACGCAGACACAGTTGTTTTCAAATGTGATATTCAAAAAATCAGAACAAAATGAAGTATAGGTCGGTAAATCGGTGTAAAAAGTACAACTTATCGGGACATCGGTTTAGGATGTATAAGCGAACAGATGTTGTTGATTGATAGAAGCTTAACGTATATTTTCACCATGGAGGCTGTGTGAGACAGAATTTACTATTTTAAATGGGTGAGCTTTTAGGGTTCAAGACTGGTATCTTCACCGAGATTTGAAACCGGAACAAGCTCAAAAGCGTTCTTTCTATATGCATAAAGTTCAATCGACACTGATAAAATTTTATTCAGTTCGTTCATTTTCAAGCTGTTGGTAACATTTTATGTTCAGTGTATAATATGAATTTTTAAATGACAATTGTACAAGAAATATTTTTAAATATTTGAGATTCAAAATTGTTCACACGAAAGTTTTTGTTAGTGGTTTGAGATTTTTATTGCCACTTGCATACAGCAAATCACACTTAGAGTAGGACAAATATACTGAATTTGAATCCTTTTCGTGGTCGTGTAGGTAACTTATGTGGTTTGTGTGAATGTACCATGGATTCTGTTTCTGGTATGGGTTCAACTCTGTAGTGATCCGGATTTTACTTTAAAGAGTTAGATTCTGTCTTAAAGAGCCTCAGTGCTGAAAAATAAGTTAATCAACCAAGTAAACAACGAATGTATGAATGTGGCCTATCCGTAAGTTAGAATAACTAACGTATTCTATCTTAAAAAGAACGTATTCTTGAATCTGATTGTACTGTCATGAATAGAAGTAATTAGCGGGCTATGTTCATAGTATACATAGTAGGCGTGTGTTTTCGCCTACGTATGTTGTAAGGAAATATTGTTAGTATAATCCAGATTATCAGTGCAGAAGAAGAAAACTTATGGATTCGTGTTTTGACAAGCTTGACAATCTGACCGACATCTTGCGATCGAGGCACTGTGTCTTCTTATTCACAACAGCTAGATTAGCCGTAACGTTTCCTGTAAACATTTTAGAGAAAACCTTTATTTAAAATGTTGATCCTACATTAATGTATTGATTCTCTCATGTGACTGAAAGAGGGTGTTAATTTAGATTCAGAGAAACCATAAGGCCCTTAAGGTTCAGAAAAAAAGAAAACAAAATTGAGGTGCCTATTTAATCTGGAATTATACGCAATGGCTTAATGTTCATAATACAAAAGACACTGATGGTTCTATAATTATAATTTTTCGTTTACATATTCATTTCATGCATGGAATTTTTATTAATGTACATTAAACGTAACTATATGAAATGTCGTTATGAATACATGTTTTTTTTTCTTTCGTAAGTTAGGTTCTTCAGCTTTTTTTCACTATAAACTATCCAGTATGTAGTTTTGATATTGCACTTTGTAAAGTCATGACTAAAAAGAAAACAAACCTTACCTCTCACATATCTTTAAACCGCTTTACCTCTAAGATATTTGGGATATTTTCTCAAGTGTTCAGTTTAACTTATAAGTTTTAAAGTAAGTGCAGTAACGTATAAATTTAAGTATCCAGTAGGATTTCAAGAAAAATTAGTAATGAGGTTTTCTTCGCAAAATTTGATTTTGTTATGTGTATAAACTTTTTACTAATTGCAGGCAGTAACTTAACTTATTTTTCAAACTGATTCGTGAATTTAAGTTGCAGAGCAATGGCAGTTGAAGAATACAAACAGGAAGTATCTTGATTGCGTAAAACAGTGGCAGAAGGGTATAACTTTCGGAGACAGCTACGTAGATAAGCAAAAACAGCAATCGACATTCCCAAACAGTTTTTCCTATAGACGAAACAACGTGGAAATGTGTTATGAGGATCAAGTAGCATAATTAATACACCGGCACGGTAGGGTGGAGACCTAGGTTCGATCTCGGCCATTCGCACTTTTCACTACATGTGAATTATTATTTTTACTTTTTGATTTAAAAAAAAGAAAAAATGTTGAATACAGTACAGCAATGGAGAGTATCAGAGTTGAATTTCCTTGGTGTACTTACACAAATAAAAAGCAAGATGTAAGAAAATTGCAAAGTGGTGGTTGTAATAATGAAAAATTGTTATTTTTATTTCTCATATTCATTGCCTATTTATTTCATTTGTTCATATTACACAAATTACATGTCTTTCTTATTAATTTATGCTTCATTCGTATAATTACATCACATAGTAAAGTTTTTATGAAGTGTAAAATGATTGATTACAGTCATTTCGTTTACATGTGCATTTCTTCATAACTGTGATTTAATAATGTGCAATTTATTGTTAGTAAATTAAATCCTTTGCCAATATTTTCGCCCGGAGTACTGTAAGGCAGGGTTCGAAAAATTTTCTGCTGATCCAAGAGCCAGTTCTGAAAACTAGGTGCACATATAATAAAAATCTAATTTCGTACATAGGCCTACACGGTTTTGGTAGTACTGGTAGTTGGTAGTTTAGAGCGTACAATTGGAACAATCATGAAGCTGTAATGTTGTCCGATTCTGAAGTTTTACCTCTCGCTCCACATGATTCCAACTCAATACTTGAACACGTGTCTTTTGCTTTCCCTCCGGCATGCTAAAATAATTCGCCAGTTGAGATAGGCTTCAAATCCTATGTTCGAGTACTTGATGCCGCCCATTTCATGGTTAATCTGGAAGCTACGAAATTTTGGTCATTAAAGCAAAAAAAAAAAAAAAACATACTGCACACACAGCATACAATAAAGCAGAATAGTAGGCAATAATCGTAATTCAACTGAGTTCAGTATCGTTGAGATTCAAGATAAATTGGAAAATTTTGAACTGTATAATAAGATTTATTATTTGTTTTTAATCGATCCAAAGATATATAAAAATCAGTAGGTAGAGATTGGGAATAGTAAGGCTTAAAAAGAAACTAGGCGCGAGATTTATTTCCAGTCGCCATTGGGAATTGACACCCGAAATTTTTCGAACCCTGCTGTAGAAAATAAAGTAATGCTTAGAGAAACCTATTTTTTAAAACAATACTACTATTGGTACTTTTATAAAAAAATACTGTTCTCAGTTCTCCTTATTAGATATGGTGCCAAATTACTTGTAATCAGATATGAAATTTGATATCACTACCTTTATGATGTCAGAAAAATGGATTAATAAAAACACTTTTGTAATTGTGCAGGCTGTATTTGTATTACTGAATATCCGGAGATTACACGAAGATTCTGATCTTGAGTATTTTTGTGAAACGTTAGGAGTTTGTGGCATTTTCAAAATATCGTGAGCAAATATAATTTCAGCTTTGCTTAACATCATTATACAGGGTTAGTCTAAAAGAAAGACAAGTTGTACTATGCATAAAATAATATTATTTTTTGAGCAAAAAGATTTTACCTGTGGTACATAGTTGAAGTATTGCGGCTGAAAGGTTTTCTTTTGTTTCAGTGACGAGTGTGACGTAAGCGACCGTGCCCTCGAACTTGATCTTGACGTGGCTTTGGAGGAATATGGCGAGTCAAGTTGAGAAGGCGTTCTGTGTTCTAAAATATTCTAATACAAATTCAATTACTGTAGTACAACGTCATTTTAGGACAAAGTATGAGAAACAACCACAGACACGGCACTGTTTATGACTGGGTGCATAAATATGAAGAAACAGGTTGTCTGTGTAAGAAGAAATCCACTGGAAGACCTCCAGTGTCAAATTAAATAGTTGAGCGCGTTCGTGCGAGCTACGCTTGCAACCCGAGGAAATCAACAACACGTGCAGGAAAGGAACTTAATATCCCTCAAAAGACTGTCTGCAACATTCTACGCAAACGTCTCAAGTTCTATCCATATCGATTGCAATTACTGCAAAGTATCAGTGAATGTGCCACAGCAACGTTTAGAGAGTTTTGTGTCCATACAAAATCTTTGTGAAGATAAAGATTACTTCCTTCAGCTCCTTACATTTGGGGACGAATCAACCTTTCACACCAGTGGTGCCGTAAACAAACATAACGTGCGTATATGGGGAGGTGAAAACCCTCACGAGATTGTGGAGCAGATTAGGGACTCCCCAAAGGTTAACGTGTTTTGTGCTGTATCTCCCAAAAAGGTGTATGGGTCGTTCTTTTTCCAAGAAGAAACCGTTACGGAAAGAACGTACGGAGACATGTTGCAACTTTGGTTGATGCCACAACTTGAATAAGATAGTGACAATTTCATATTTGTGCAGGATGGAGCCCCATCTCACTGGCATTCCGTTGTAAGGGGTTACCTTGACGAAATTCTTCCTAGGCGGTGGATTGGCCGTTCAAGTGATGAGAACATGACTATGACAATGGCCACCACGAAGTCCAGACTTCACACCGTGTGATTACTTTCTATGGAGTTTCATAAGAAATAATGTATGCCCCCCTCTCTGAGTCTGACGCAACTGAAAGAATGAATCAGAGATGCTGTTGCATTGGTGAACAGTCAGACTTTGATGCGTGTTTGGGAAAAATTGGACTACAGATTAAATGCTCCTCGTGTAACCAAAGGATCACACATAGAACATGTAGTTGTACCACAAATACTTCCAGATGTACCCTACAACTCATGTAAGTTATGTCACCATGTCATTAAAACTCTTCATTTGGGAGACCACTAAAGTTGTCTATTTCTTAATTAGGCTAACCCAGTACATATTTCAGCATAATTTATGCACGTGTTGCAAAAATAGTAAGTTAAATAGGATTTTTTTTTTAACATTTGGCTGTTAAATAGTAGATAGATACGTTGTTTAGTTTAACTTTTTTTAAAACTTACGTCCAGAGTTTTTAAAATTATTTCTTTAATAGTAGACGTAATTTATTAATCTGACGTACAGTTAGTGTGTCCTATGCTGCTATTTTATTTTAGTCAAAATTTCGTTCTGTTAACATTTTTGTATCAAGTTGGCTTGAGATTGATAAATTTTTGGGTGAAACGCGTAATGCTCTATAAGTTACTTGATTAAAATTAAGAATTGGATGAATTTAACGAACACATATTCCGGTATGTGCTTTTGTATAATGTAAGTAACTACATCATTGATTTAAGCGGGAAACCCGAATTCGATTCCCGGTGGGAGCTCATGTGGATCGGTGCTGAGAGAGACTAATCTCAAATCCAACATTAGAAATGTATTCCTTAACAATACGAATTTACACAATTACTGGATTTATATCGCATAGTCAGTTAAAGTAAATTGGTTAGTATTGTGTTGCAGTACCATCCTTCCCTTCCGTCTGCGTGATGTTTGAACTCACCCGATCTTGTCAGTTCATAGTTAGGAGTCATTCTGTGAACACGTGTAACCATGCTTTGTTGGAAAATATTAAATTTAAAGGTGGAACAAAAGGATTAACAAAATTTCTTGTGAAACTTAAGAACTCGCCGGTTAAAACTTTTCCGAATGCTGACCGAGACATACGGTGATATTTGTATGTTCAAAATATACAAACGTTTCTCAGAGAGGGGGGGGGGGAGTGTTGGAAGACAATGATCATTCATGAAGGTCGCGTTCTTCATTTACTGATATAAACATCAATACAGTACGCAAGATGATCAGAAGCGACTGAATTCTGAGTGTGCATCCACTAGCTAAAGTAGTAAATTTGGACAGAGAATTGCCATAGAAGAATTAAATATGAGGAAAATCTGTGCCAAACAATCTCTCGCTGGAGGAAAATTGTCGAGAATTGGAACTGACGTGTTTACAGCGTATTGAAGATGAACCAAATTTGCTGGAATTTATAATCACATACGACCCGAAGACGCGTTAATCCATGTGTTGGAAGTGGTTCGGTTCCCACACAACGAAAAGTCACGCGCAAAATCTAAGATAATGTTGCTTGAGTTGTTTTTTGGTATTCATGGAATTATAATGTTTAAGTAGGTTCTGTCAGAAGGGGTAGTCAATCAGCACCATACTTCAGTCATTGAAGTTTTGACCATACCTCACGAAAATGTGAGGAGAAAGGGTCCCCAATTGTGTAAGAATGAATAGACTTAGCACCAGCGTATAAGACTCTTATCTGTTAAGTAATTTTCGGCTCGTAAAAGATGAGAATAGTAGAACACTTGCCGGATCTGGCACTATATGACTTTTCTTTTTACAAGATTAAAATCTGATGTCAAGGGAACACGTTTTACCTCGCAGTTGAAGATAATTGAAGCAGAAAATCCCACAGAAAATGACTTTGGGTTGTTAGAGTAGAAGCAGCAAATTCAGTGTGTGACAATGCCAAAATGGACTAGTTCGAAGGTAATGACCACACCAGACAGCAATCCGGTAAGCAACAGAACATTTGAATCTTTTGTTTTACACTTTGCATACCTTATGCTTAGTATTTCAGAGTAATTTAAATATTATAGTTTCCAAAATAAAAATTAACAATTGAAATTGAAAATACGAGAGAAGATTGTGTACTAAACTTTTAGGTCGTATTCAGTCATTCTGACGCGTAACTAGCGCCATACTAAAGAGTTCGACAAACACGTTTCATGTAGTAGTCAGACCCTTAGTATGACGCTAAATACGTGAAAATGATTCGGAATATGGCCCAGTCTAATTAATTTATAGTCTAAAAGACATATGCGTCTTTGTATGGGAGATAATCTGTAGGTCTATTGTAATGTTTGTTCTTTCTTACAGGTGTCCTTATATTGGTAAAACGATAGCATCAGCCAATAAACTATGGAGTTGTGATTAGTTTCCCTGTTTGTAAAGGGAAGCAAAGCAAACTACAACAAATTTTGGAGGAAATAACAGAAGTTTTGGACCACACACACACAATCGTGTAGCATTGATACTTCAAATTTCACGAACTGCAGAGACTACAGCCCCGACTGACAATCACGTCCTGAGTCAGTCGTTAAAAACACGACATTATCAAGGAAGTGGAATCTAATATCTGAATGGATCGCCGTATTAGGAATTTCCGCCGTAGTTCGTAGGGTGAAAATCAGAAGACAATCTGCATTAGTGAAGGGTCCCAATGTGCTCACGCTTCTGGAAATGGAAGCTACTCGTACAATTGTGTGCCCATTTGATATTGTCACGAAAATAATCAGGACATTTTTACTGGATTAATAATGTATATTGGATCAGGACATTATACATGACGTTGACTAAGCCTATGGTCACAGTGGATCAGACTTTGACCGATTTTTTAGTCTGACATACTCTGACGACATCGGTGAAATAAATGCATTGAGAGAAGTGTACGTGGTCCGACTGGCGCCGGCATGGTCTGGCGACTACGGCCGACTTCTACCGACCACCGATCAAAAACAAATTATTTTGTTTGTCATCAGACTAGCGGGTGGTTTACAACTCATCGCAAGTATTGAGACTCCCATTTACATGTTAGAGCAAGTCGTTCTTCTGCTGATATACATTTTCGGAAATTACTTTGCTTCTCTATGCGTCCTTGGATCTTCTGTAAGGTGTGCCAAAATGTATCCTGTTCCATTCTGAAGTACTGAAAAATCTTCTGTGGCTGCTCCACCAACTTTGGAAATAGCGTGTGAAATTCACCATATTTCTCTCTTTCTTGAAAAATACTATTTACATATTCGCTTCTATTTTCCTCTAAAAGTAATACTTTTAACACAGGATTTTCCACTAGCAGCAATTCCTCGTCCATACTGTATCCCACAAGAAGACTGACGACGGATCGGTTGCAGTGTCACCAAGCAGTCGGCCGTAATCGCCAGAGTGAAAAATCGGATGCATTGTGACCATAGGCTATGACAGTTGAAATTATCATGTTCTTTACGCTAAGTGAGACGGATGATGAAAAGTGGATGAATTATTGGAATGAGAATATCGGGGGAAACGAGAGAACACGATGTCCACCGCAAACTTACTTGGCCGGCCCGGCCACCAGAAATTAGCGCTCTACCACTGAGCCACCGTGCGCTCTGACTAAAACTAAAGCACGTACAAATAATTGAAAGAATAGGATATCCCATCATCCCTAAAAGCTCATGTACTCCTTCTGATGTGTCACGATGGTGGACTGCTTATGGAACTGATGGTGAAACTAAAGGAAGTTATCAAAACAACGTTTCCGCTCGCAATTGATGTAGTGGAAACATGTCATTGAAGTAACGAAAATCTTTCAATTTTCCTTACTCTCCCAACTCGCTGTTGTTATAAGACAGGCACTTTTGGATAAAACGCTTTAATGGCTAAAGTAAGACTGCAGTTTTAGTTCCAACGGGCATAATTCGATTGAAACCTATCTTCGGTTGCAGAAAATAAAATATGAGTAATAATCACAAACTTGGATGTCTTAGAAGACCACTGGAAGCAGGGCAAGACAAAATTTTAATGAACAAATCCCCTTCAATACCTACCTTCACGCACCACCTTCAATAGTACATAACTTTATTCTACTCCGGTGCATTCTTACACAGTGGTGCCCCCCCCTTATGTCTATGACGCACCCCCCCCCCAATTGTCTATCCGTAGGTCTTCTTCCATGAACAAAATCTTCTTTTCGATTAATTTTACCCCCCCCCTCATCAAACATATTTATATAGATTTTAACCCCCCCAAATATTTCAATGACGCAGTTTGCGTCATAGCCCCCCCTTGTGGGCACCCCTGTTTTACATATGAGGCTCTCAACAAATTTGACAAACGATCTGAATTGAAGAAAAGGATTAGAAACCTGAACATTTAGATAAAGGAGCATAAATACTATGTTACACATATGGAACGAAGGAAACAAAAGCTGATGTATTTTGTCTGATGGGAAAAGGAAGAATAGCATTATTGCATGTTTTGATTCGCTAAACAGTTTAGTTTAACACTGTTATGGAAGAAAAAACGAAGAATATCTATACACAAAGAATTATGCGACCACTATCACAAAAGGACTGTCATCTCAACCGCTCGAACAGATGATATTGAATAGAAAAAAAAGAAAAGATTCTAAATAGAATAGGTATTCTTTTATTCATAATGGGCTTGAGTTTTTTAATCAATAGATATGCATTGAAATAATTAGTAACATCATTCGACCTGGCACTCTAGCTGTTCGATTAACTTCCGCTGAGGAAGTTGCTTTATTTCGTAAAATGGTTTGATAAAATAGTAATTGAACTCGTTTATAATTATGTTTTCACTTTTCGTTAGTTATATTTATGAAATACCATTTAACGTTCCGTGTTAGTGCCGCCCTATAGATTGAAGTTTGGTGGTTAATGCTAAAGCTCGTCCAGCGTTTAGTCTGTACTGTGGCTGCTTATGGGCTTTTACTTCTGCGTACTTACCCCCTTAAAGAGAACAGATTTCACTACTGTAGTTTATCTTTAAAAATGTTAAATATTTACCGACGATACAAAAATAATTTTCATAACTTCTCTTTTCCTTATAAAGTATGTAATTAGCTTTTAATAGCTAGTTTTTGTTTTTCAAACTTGAAGGGGGAAGACACGATAAGCGTAATGGCTGCTAGAACGTTGCCGATTCATTTGTACGTGACTAAAACTGTCTGCTCAAAGATAGCGTTTCCAATTGCCGAAAAATTTCACCGTAGTGTCAACCTACATTCGTGAGCTCATTAGTATTGTCACTTCCACTGATTTCACGTAGCTAAAAAGAAATAAAAGTACAGTCAGAAAGAATTGAATTAAATCTTTCTGATTTTTGGAAAAAAGTAAAATTTCTTTCCATCTCCTTTTCTTTCTTTCTTTTTTTTCTATCTCAACCAAAGAGAAATATTTTAATCAAAAAGGAAAGAGAGCAGAAAAGGAGTTGCAGCTTAACATGAGTTTCGAACAATTTGTGTCCGCACCTGAAATCGAACCCGTGACCCTTTGCTTACAAGGCGACGAGCGTAACCCTCATCCACGGGGGACACTGAATAAAAAGGCATTAATAATTTCAGGGGATGATCTGCAGGATGATTTTTCAAGTACGAAATTACCATCTCAGGTAGTTCAGTTTTATTAGGTCATTATTATTATTATTATTTAACAAAGCTACAGCCATAATCCATATTTTTCCAAAACTATTAGGTTGCTTTGTATTAAAAATAAACGCTAAGTATAAAACTTCTTAGACCTAGCACTGATCCATGAAATTTTTCTCGGTACATCTGAGTTCGATTATTTAGATATATTCCTCGTCGGGAAGGAAATTTTTAGCGAGAATTACTGTAGGACACATTTCATATTTCTTCTTTCATCTTTCTTGTATTGAAATTCCTTTGGGAGATCGAAACTGACCGATTTTTGTCGGGTTTTATAATAGTATTGGTTTCAGAAACTACACCAGGAAATAGGGAGACGGTTTGTTGCGGTGGGTAGGATTAATTGCTTACCTACTGTATCATCTATTGTCGCGCTAGATGACTCATCTGACTCCAGACAAAATTCTTCTCTGTTGTGTCTGCTATTGTGCAGTGTGTGGCGGAGTGTGGTCTCTGAGCATTCGGCATTTTGTTGATTGTGTTTATTTATGTACTGTGCTGTTCTGGGAATAAAATCGGGTGTGTGTGTGTGCATATGTGTGTGAGTGTGTGTTAATATATCAAAATGGAAGAAGTTACAGCCAGCACCTCTTTTAAGCGTAACAGTGGTCAAGTGTTGAAGAGCAAAGAAAGGGCTATTGTTATGAACGTGCTTAATTACTTAAAGCAGAAAAACCCGGGTAAAAGTATAAGCTGGTTCGCGAGTGAAACAGCTGAAGCCACGAAAACTTCCAGGACAACTGTTTTCAAAATTCGAAGCGAGTTATAACGTGGACCTTTAGTAACACCGAACAAGAAGCGATTAAGAAAGAAAATTGCAAAGAACAGTCGATTTGTAAAATATAATAAATTTGTTAACAGTGTGATCAGACAAAAGGTCCATAAGTTATTCTTTAGAAATTTGCCACCAACACTCAATTCCGTTCTCAAACAGGTGAATTCAGAACAGGGGCGGATCCAGGACCGACTTCTAAGGGGCGGTGGGTTGTCATACTGCTACTTCTAAGGGCTCCAAACTTTGGGATGGGTTTTATTTATATATACAAAATAAGAAAGTTTTTTCTTTTGGGAAGGGGGGCAATCGCTCCCCCTGGATCCGCCCCTGATTCAGATTCCGATTGGCCGAACTTTAAAAGATCCACGTTTCACGTACGTTTAAAAGAGCTTGAATTTGTTCATGAGAAAAGACAAAGTAAGGCCATGCAGAGAGAATATTGTGTCGTTGCGTCACAAATATCTACGGCAAATAAGAAAATTTCGAAACCAAAATAGAAACATAGTATACATGGGCGAATCGTGGGTAAATATTGGGATAGCCGTGGATAAAGAGTGGAAAGACAAAACATATGGAAGGAATCGATCCTTTGGAGTGCAATTGATTCAATGTGATAAGTTGTTTATTATTATTATTATTATTATTATTATTATTATTATTATTATTATTATTATTATTTATTAATCGTCGTGGTGGTGGATATTTTACTACGTGAGTTGGCAACATCAGCCGGCAGTATATAGAAGCGCGGTCTGTTCTGCATTTGTTTTTAAATCTCAACTTGGCATCGCTGTTCCCATAAGACCAACAGTCCACTCTTAACTCTGGATAAGCTATAATGTAACGGAGGTGTACGTGGAATGCAAATAGTAAGGCGGGCTTTACACTAGAGGATAAACCCTAGGAAATCTCTTACAATTTTTACGAGAGTCAAAACCTCAACATGTATGGCATTAGATCGTATGTCATTTTCTGTTCTGAACGATCCTGTGAGATTTCTCTTGTTCAGAACACGCTCTGTTTCGGAAAGAAAATTCGTAAGTTTTCGATTTAAGCGACATCAGGTGAGTGTTTTCTCCCCGCCAGCCGTATGTGGGTGAAAAGGCAAAAGTACTTGACAAAATGAACAGTGGTGCAGGGACTAATGAATTATGTTTTGCTAATTTATCTTCTGATTTTTATTATTATTTTTAGAGGTGTTCAATTTAATAACATAGCGCCTAGTATCAATATCAGTGGGATGTGCAGTGCAGTTACGTGTATGGCACAAAAGGGTAGGATTTCCTACGAGATATGTCGTAACATTTTTCCTAAGATTTCCTAGGAGTTCGCATAGTGTTAACAGGAATAGGCCTAAGATGAGAATTTACTGTCCACCAGAGGCCTTGTACATTAATCCGTAGCGGTTTGCGTCAACGCATTACAAAAGTAGCGTTTTATTACGTAGTAGGCCTATATGATAATCGGTGTAAATATTTCAATTGTGTGAGAGCTTAGGAGGTGGGGATAGGAACCTATCAGAAATACGGTTTGCGTATCAATACACGATAGTGGAGATGATCACAAACTCAAAATTTGTGTTATTGACGACAAAGCCCAAAATCAGTATGTGATGTACACAAGGACGGATTGGCTATTAGTGGTCCCGGCAGGACTAGCTCGGGAGAGTAATGCTCCCGGAAGTAGAAACGAGAAACACAGTTCTGATTGGTTGGTGTTATCCACTTCTTGCCACGTTGCATTAAAATAGCAGAAATCAAACGCTTGCAGCTGTCGTCCTTCGTGGCTGAGTGGGCTAGCGCTATATGCTAGTAATAAATTTCTCTTTTGGCGTGAGTTCAAACCCAGCCCGAGGAAAGTTTTTTTTACTTTTTTATAACACTTATTAAATTAAAATAATATGAAAATAATACTCTAAAAAGTGATTTATTTACTTTTGTGCAGATAAGTAGCTGAAGTACTTATGCCCTTGTACTCCATGATATAGGGCTCGTTTTGTTCCTCTTGTACTTCATGATATAAATTTTGTGACCAACTTAAAACAACTGGCTAGGATAGCGCGTAAAACAGCTGGCTAGAGTAGCGCGCGGAAAAACTTACTTCCGGGAGTATTACTCTCCCGAGCGGGTCGTGTCCCGGCGGCTGACATATTGTGTTGGCCCCAACCCTTAGGACCGGATTAAGGGAGGGGATTAGGGGGATCCACTCGGAACATAATTTCAACTGGTTATCTAAAAAGAATCATGATATAATAATAAAAAAAACTATGACCAAAAATATGAAACATTTTCTCTTAACTTTCCTATTGTATTTATTTTGACAAAAATGTATTAGACGAAGTCAGCAGAAGCCACATATATTTTCTAGCCCGGGGCCTCTAGATAGGTTAATCCGGCCCTGCCCACTCCCAAACCTCCATTACCCTAACTGCCTACTGTTTTCCCACAATAAAAGCACACTATTCTTTAGTAGCTACTCCATACTCTATCCCACGGTTATGCCCACTACGCTAAAGGAGGTGGTGGTGATGAGAAATGAAGGCAATGGTGAAATGAATAAAGTAGAAGGGAATGTGAGAACCCCGAGAAAGCTCACGCACACGGCGTTTGTCTACCTCAAAGTCTACCTGGCGCGAGCTAGGATCAAACCAGGGGAGAACGCTCTACCACTGAGACATCGCGGTTCCTAACACAGACAGAATTAGACCTACTTTGGCATTGTAGACAGCTCGGTTGAACGAGCAGCAACTTATTTTTCTTCTGCTAAACTAATTATATAATTATACAATGTTATGTAATAAGTACAGAATATAGAGAAAAATTACACTACACCTAATAAAATGAGAACACATTAACTGGGGGTGAACCAAAACTTGCCAGTAACTCTAAAATCGATACATGCTTTTTAAAGCTAGTTGTTCCAAACTATAATCAACGGGACTTTAGGATACGCAAACTGATCTAAAAGAACTCTAATATTACATACCATCAACATTACATCAATAAAGTAAGCTTGCTCATCAGAACACAGTTTATTCATATTAACCCCTTACTGTATATCGTTAATTTTGGGACCCTAGCTGTTGGTAAATATTTCTCTCCGGGGCACTTCAAGCACTTTACTTTTAAATTCTGTTCACTGCCATCTTTAGCTTTTAAGAAAAAGTATTCTTTCAAATGTTGGAATGATAAAATTTTTCGTTTTCTATCTTTATAAAAACACCACCAATCAAAGAAAAATAGAGTAGCGATACCATTGCACTAGTAGTTCACTCACTGAATGTATTGGGCCTTATGCAGAGTCATTCTGAAGCGTAATTAGTGCCATACTAAAGAGTTTGACTAACATGTTTCTTGCAGTAGTCAGGCTTTTAGTATGACTTTAATCATACTTGAAAACAACTCTGCATAAGGCCCATTGATTTGGGGCTGTCAAAATCCACGACAAAATCTTCCAGGTGCTTGCAATTAGTACACGTGATTTTCCTGAGGCTGTCCTCATCTTCCAAAAGCAGCAAGTGGCACTATGATCTTATCTGTTTCTTTGGGTGTAGGTCACTGATATGCGTAGTTCATGCTCCATTGTTCCATTCTGAGAGATTCACTTACAGAAAAGAAAGATTTGTTTCCGAAAATTTAAACATATGGGGCGGTATTCAGAGAGAATTCGTTAATCGATGTTTAGTCTCAGACTAGTTAGTAAACATACTGACTCTTTACTAAGGAAGGTGCACGTTATGGTATTCAGAGTCTACGTTGAGTACAACTAAAATGATGATTTGGGTATGATGAACTTATATAACCCCAATGCATCGGGTCAGAAAAATAAATGTGGCAACTGCGGAACAGTAGATGAGCGCATGCGTAATCTGCAAAATGAAAATATATGAAATACGAAATGTTGTGTCGCACGCTAAACCGTGGGTAAAGGATTAGCCTCTGCTCTAGATTAATTAGTCACATTTGATTAACTTCGTCAAATGCTACGTCCTAATCAGAGACTCTGAATACAATTTTGATAACCATCCGTTAGTCAACCTCGTAGTAGGGCGTTACTCATCCGAAATGTAACGCAAAAAAAGTAATGCAAACTAGCAACGTTACTTAAAAATTTGTAACGCGTTACCGTTAAAGTTACTTTGGAAATATGTAACTCGTTACTAGGAAACGTTACTTAAAAAGTAACGCGTTACTTGCGTTACGTTACTTCCCAAGACTGAGTAAATGGATTTTGAAAAGTCTTAAGCCCCACATACTGAAACTACCCCGCGACACGTTTCTAGTACGGAATGGGGCCCTGAATTAAATATCAATAATTATTTCATGCTATGGATTGATTAATCATGACTTATTTCCTCCATTTGTTTCCGGTTTGTTCCAAACAAATGGATAGGTGAAGCATGACGTATTTCCTCCAGTACGTCCAGCATCGTTGATTTCCGTTGATTCCAGAGACATAAGCTACATATAATGATTAGCTTTTTCGTTTTCTTGTAAATTTTATAACAAAAAATTACAAGGTTTGTTTAAATTTCAGAAAGCATAAAGCAAGTAGATCAAAGGTAAGGAAGATAAGGATACTATTTAAGTGAAACATCATGGGCGGTCTCTGCCTTCTTCAACTAGCAGCCATCTTATCTGGAACTAGAAATTACTTTTGAAACTTTTAAGTTAGATCGACAGTGAAAGTGACAAGATTACTTGATTTATCCCTTGCGAACCCTCTCATGGACGGAAATCATACTCGCAAACTTCATACTAAACTAAAATTTATGTTCTCTCGTTCTGTACTCGTATAGGCCTACAAGAAGGAATGCTTAAAATTGTTCTTTCTTTTTCTAAAATATTTTTCGTATTAAAAATTGGGAATGCATATTAGTTGAATATATTAAAGAGCCGCGCTTGGTTTTGAGAATTTATCTAAACCACAACGGTAATCTGATTTTGTATTAAAAAAAAAAAAGTAGTAAATGGGCCTCATTCCGTATAGGTCTTTGCAAAATTTGTGGATCACAACGTAATAGAAATAATACATGAAGCATTTATAATTGCTATGTCGTTTAACGCAATCTAAAATGCAATTTTAACATTGTGTTGACGCAAGGCATTACGGAATAAGCGTCTATTAGGGAGAGAATACAGTGTCATTATGGGATTTTTGCAGAATATACGAGTTGTTGACACCAGGTACAACTCTTGAGGGATGTCACATCAATAAGCATTTGAATTTCATCTCAACCTAGTAAAGTAATAAATCTTACGTAATGTACTAATGGGTGTATACAATATCAGGAGGGACGGCTCTAGAATATTTTATACCCTAGGCGAGAAACATGTCTGCTCCCCCATAATCTCCCTTAAGAGATCCGCGGTTTTTGGGCTATTTTTTAGACTTTCAGTCAAGCAGCTACTGCATCGTCACTATTTATCCTAGGATCATGGTTTATACCTCATTCTCTTCAGAATGGAGGTAGCTTTCAAATGATATCACTTGCATGCTCATACCAGATACCAGGAGCGCGAAAAATGATGTCAAAGGGAAAATTTCGGAGGGAAATATTTTTCTCGCACTTTGGGCCCCCCTGGAGCGACCCTGTGTGAACGTAGCCATCTAAAAAATCTGATAAATAGTACTTGGTATGCTGAATTTGTGTGCCAAATTTCAAGTTTCTATCTTGAATACCAAGGGTGGGAGAAATTTTATCAGGAATTCCCACCATGCCCCAAATTACCGTAAAACACCATGATCTCAGGTAAAAAATTTCCTGAGACATCCCTAATTACCCTAGGGTCACGTTTCGACCATCATTCTCTTCAGAATAGAACTGCCTTTCAGGCGGTATGACTCACGTGTCTCCATCATGTATCTAAGGCGGGAAAATGAGGAAAAACGGGATTTTTGGGGTCTAAATATCCTTTTTTCAAATTTTAGCTCCCCTGGACCCCCCCTGTTTTAACGCAGAGATCTGAAAAAAATCTGGTAAATACTACTCGGTGGGCTGAATGTTTATGCACAATTCCAATTTTCCAGGTGCAAAAGTAAGCCCGCCAAAAAAAGTATACCGACAATGTCCCATATTCCCGTATACAGAGGGAAATTTTTAAACATTCTCTGAGACATCCCTAATTACCCTAGGGTCATGTTTCGCCCATCATTCTCTTCAGAATAGAACTTCCCTTCAGGCGGTACCATTCATTTGTCACCATCGTGTATCTAAGGCGGGAAAATGAGGAAAAACGGGATTTCTGGGTAAAAATATCCCTTTTTTCAACTTTTTGACCCTCTGGACCCCCCCTGTTTTAACGCAGAAATCTGAAGAAATGAAATGAATGAAATGAAATTTTGAGTTTTACGTCCCACGGTTATGCCGGTTAGGCTAAAGGAGACGGTGATAATGAGTAATGAATGAAATGGTGGAATGAAGAAAGTGGGAGGAAACGGGAGAACCCCGAGAAAACCCACGCACACGGTGTTTGTCCACCACAAAGTTCACTTGGCGGGAGCAGGGTTTGAACCCGAGACCCCTAGCACCAGAGGTGAACGCTCTACCACTGAGCCACCGCGGCCCTCAAATCTGAAGAAAAAATCTGGTAAATACTACTCGGTGGACTGGATGTTTGTGCAAAATTTCAATCTTCTACGTGCAAAAATAAGCCCGCCAAAAATACTTTACATAATCCCCCCCCAAAAAAAGTATTACACGAAAATACAAATTTTAGACTTATGACGTCATCACCTCCTATGTCTCGACACAGGAAGGTGTGAAACCATCCGTAATGTCTTCTGCAATGCCTCTGGACTTGAAAAACAAAACAAAACAAAACAAAAAAAAGGACGAAAAAGCTCTAATAGGAGAGAAATAACGCAATGTACCATGAAAAACGCATATGGTACAAATTGTACCATGAGATCCCCAAAGGGTTAGGGAGAGAATACAGTGTCATTATGGGATTTTTGCAGAATATACGAGTTGTTGACACCAGGTACAACTCTTGAGGGATGTCACATCAATAAGCATTTGAATTTCATCTCAACCTAGTAAAATAATAAATCTTACGTAATGTACTAATGGGTGTATACAATATCAGGAGGGGCGGCTCTAGGATATTTTATACCCTAGGCGAAAAACATGTCTGCTCCCCCATAATCTCCTTCTCCCCCAAACCAAAGTGAAGCCTTGTCATCCCTGACATTTTCACCACATCATCACATTGTTAGCATTTGTTTAAGAATTAAATAAAATAGAACTTACTCCCAATGCCTTCCTCTATGGTATTAGTAAGTAATCTCAGCCAATTATTTTTTAAAACATTTTTATTGCTGTGGCATTTGGAATGAAATTTTACTAATATAAGCACAGAGCAACATGAAATTAAAGTTTTATTGCAATGTAAACCACGTCGATGTCCATTGTAAATATAAAATAAAAGATGGTTGTTATTCTTAGAAGATTACAACGAAAACTTGATTATTGATTGCAATGTGTCCAAAATTTTTTTTCCTGTTTAAGGAAATCATTAAGGGGTGTACTATAAACAGCTCTGTGTTTTGAACAATTTATACGTTAATAATTAGTCTAAACTAGTAATAGGAAGTTTACACTTATATATAATTTTTGATTGGAGTAGCTCTATCTACATTCAACAAATATCACAGAAGAATCAGTTGGGTTCACACCAGTGCAAAAATCAACATGAAGTTCGTGATCTTGGGCTAGTACATTTTAATATTTATATAAGTCTCTCACTAACTGTTTGAGATAAATTGAGCAACAGCATTTATAACCTTAACGACACTTTCGTTACTTTCATACTTGCAAACTCTTTCATTAGAACTGTCGGGTCTATTTGTCTTGTTAATTCACTATCAATAGAAATTGTGGCTAGACCTACTAGTCTTTCCTGGCACATTTTAGAACGGAGATATGTTTTAAAAAGTATTAATTTGGAAAAACTTCGGACACTGGCAACGTGAGCAAAATGCGGAGAGCTACGCATACCTTAGGAAATCCATTTTCAAGGCCATTGTGGTAAATGTAGCCTAGGACTTCTTCAGGGGTTTATATTGAGTCATTAAGATGATGACAAATTCTTCTGAGCTCAAAACAGTCCTAAAGCGTCAACATCACATTCCTTCATATCTTCTTCTTTATTTTCAACTATTAAGGCCATTTCCAAGCTTTCATACAATAGTCTGATCTCTGCTGCGTTTTTGTTTTTGAGATCATGAATGTTATACAAAAATCCGAAGAAAACACTATCATTTAACCGGAAAATCTTTCTTTGACTGCATTCATAGCTGTCTAAAACAGTAAAATTAAAATGGATCTTGAAATTTTCCGCGGGGTCAGCTACATTTCCAGATTCATGTATTGATTCATAGTCAAACAGTGTCTCCTTATTTCTCTTTCTCAAAAAATACTTGTATTACAACTTCTTCTGCTACCTTAGGAGCATTAGCCAGAGTTCCCTCGAGTTTCAAATCACTTCTAGCACTGATTAAATACTGTTCTGTTCTTTTCAGATGATCAGATGATTAACTGCTCTTTGGAGAGAGAAATCTTTTCTTGTAGTATGTTACCTGCTAAATTGATTTGAAACAAAATGTTGTGCCATGTGACAAGAACAACTACAAACTTGAAGTCTGAGAGGTTTTTAAGTAACCCAAGTGCTTCTATCTTTGTTCTAATGCCACTGGACCCTGTAAGAGAGGTACCTTCAGTTATTTCTTCCAAAACATCACATTAACTTGGCAACTGATAACGCAGAGGCGTAAGTGCATCAATTCGACTGGACCGTCGTGTATCATTCAGGAGTTTTACAAAGATGCCAGGTGATGGCGTAAAATCTTCCATCGACGTGACGATACTGAAAAGGACAACGTAAAAATCTCATAAATTCGTTCAACCACATAAATAAAGTTACTTCCAAGCATCATGAAGCTTTGTCATTGACCACGAGGTTTAGAGTATGCGAGCAACATGGAACACAGAATGCACGTGGATTAGTATCCAAAATCCTTTTCTGAACACCACTTTCCTTTTCTTTCATATTACTGCCATTGTCGTAACCTTGTCCACGAATATTCTCGATAGGTAATGATATACCTTCTCACGAATTACCTAAGCTATAGATGCTCCAGTACTTTTTTGCAGGAGCACAGATCCCAAAAAGTGTTTTTCACCAGAACTTGATTAAATTCAGATTCGTTTTTTGACATTACCTCAGAAGAAATTATTTGCACGAATCTAATGATCATAGTCATTTGCTCTGTATAGACTAACGTCTGGTGGTGCAGTCCAGTATGATGAAAAAATATTAGGACAAGACTTTTTGAATTAAGGACAAGATCCCTCAATTTATGGCACTAGTTAACAATTGGATCAATACATTTTGTATACTTTCCTCACGTAATGAGTATGTCTTTTATCATCACATGTGATTCTTCGTAGATGCTCATTCATAATTGGGTCAAAGATTGCCAAATATTCAATTTTCAGAAAGCTTAAAAATTGTCCATATCAGTTATCTGATTATATTATTTGATGCTCTGTGAAAGAAGGACCTTTGAATAATCGACAGTCTAGGGCGAGAAAGGTGAGCATTTGGTGCTACATGGGTAGGAATGTGGAGGAATAATTCTTCAAGTAGGGCTTCAGACCTTAAGTTTCCATTGACTACCTTCTGTAGAAATTTAGGTCAGTGACATTTCCGCAAGCATCCGGAGTCTGGATATTCTGATAATGCAGGAGACCTTCTTTAGTCATAGAATGAACAATGGGAACACGGAAACGTACTATAGCCAGATAGATGTTTCTCTTCTCCATATAGGTGAGCAGTAATCGATCTTGGATGATCCCACTTTTCATTAACTTTCTCTTCCTAAATGTGTAGTGCGCTGGTGCACGTTCGTTTTGGTTAATGCTAATAAACCGCACGTTAAAAAAATATCATTCCGCCCCTAAGTGTTTCCGCTCTAGCAGCCGCCTATGTTGTCTATACGGAAGAGCCGGCTCTGAATATCAGTAAAAGCTTTTTTCCTCTTTGCTTTTACTAATAAACCTGTTTTAATATTTAAAAATGTGACTTCTGTCGTAAGGCCACCCTTGTTGAGAAGAAAATTACATTATACCTTTTATTATACGCTCTTGTCAACACTTTTTTTTTTCTTTCTTTCTTTCTTTTAGTGACTGTTTTCCTCCATCACATATAGAATATATGTTGTTTTCAAAGAACGTTCTCTATTCTCAGTTAATGTTCACTCTACTTGCATAGGTTTTTCTGTTTTGGGTCCAAGGTGTCAATATGGATAGCTGTTGCTTTAAAATTGGATGATTCTCAAAAATATTATGAAGAATAGATAGTCTGGATTTAGTAAAGACTCAGGGTCCTGGGATGCGGTAATGCATTTTGAACTTCTTTTGTTTCTCTGATGCTGCTGATTTAAACTGCCCTCTAGTGACACGAGTGGTAACTAATGTGATGTCTTGAGTATTCATATCGTCTGCTGTTGTGCTAAAAAGTTTTTGTATCTTCGCATCGACCGTTAGAAACGTGCTATGCTAATTTACATAGACTTGTTGTCTAATTTGAGTGCTTATTAGTGATGCTTTGTCAAAACTCTTTTTGTAGAAACGGAACCCATGCTGCTTATGAGAAGAGTATCAAAGAAAGACTTTATATGCAAATAAGGTAGGCAAGAGTTGTTTCGTAATTTCTTCGATAACAAATCGGACGATGATCATCATTGTTTACTTTTCTTCATCTTATTGACATGACATGCAAAAAAAGAATAATGACATAAGCTGTCATTCGTCTTTGAATAATCTAATTTCTCTGGAACTATGCAGAGAATTGTAATGTAAAATTTAACGTTGCCGGTAAAATTATAATTGATTAACTCAATGCAATTTAATTCCTCTTAAATAATAACGAAAAATGGCGCATCTTTGATGCTATAAATACTATCGCAATATATAAATAAAAAGTTGAACTGCATTTCGATTTCCATCATATGTGTGAATTGTTCAGTACTGGATACTTTTAATCATGTAACAATGAAGCTCATTTATCTCTTTATAATTTGTTGCTGAATAATTGGGGATCATTGTCTTGAAATATATCGAAGATAATGTTCGAAATTCTAAGCAGCAAGTATCTTGTGAATCACTTGTATAGCGAAGTTGAAAAAAATAAAAACGCCTACATTTAAACCTGTTCCAGTTGCTTGATGCAAATCTTGGTTCTGTATCTTTAAGTTCTGTATCACCGGACCAATTTTAGGAATTTTACCGGATCAATTAAATAATTTAAGTTTGTGAGGGAGTATGAGTGAAAGTCAGGTATGGGGAATAGTAAAAGTTAAATGGTTGTGTTTGTTGGTTGTTTTTGAGGCATTTATTCTGAAGTTGGGCGTCCGATACTTTTCGAGCAAATTCTTTATAAAAGCTATTAAAATTCATGATTTTTCAATTCCTACGTTCTTAACTGACTTTAGGGCTCCTTTCGTTCCTTTCGTGAGGTAGGGAGAGGTTAGATGAGGTTAGTTTTGGTTTGCATATACAACAGACGTGCCCTTGGACGTCCGAACAAAGTTGACTATTTAATAATTCACAAAGTATTGCCGAGCGAGTGAAGGCGCGTTAGAGCCTCACAGGGCACGTTGTTTTCAGTCTTCATTAAACTCTAATATAGTTTTTTTATTTATTTATTTATTTTTTATTTTACACTCACCTTAGTACTTCGGTTTGTACTGAAAACAATAAGTTTCTCCACGTTTTTTCGGTGTCACCTCCTTTCCACACTTCCCACAATTTGTTCTTAGGTTCATTAATTCATGCTCTCCAGATAGTTTTAGGGGTTAAGTTTAGAGTTACCCCTCCGCTTTTTATAAAAATCAGGAAAATTTACAGGAGAAATGAGGTAAGAGATGATAATTTGAAGTTTTTATTTGGTGTTTAGGAATGTAACTTCGGCAGGAGAGTTATTTTAAATATGATTAAAGATATGTGGAAGTTAGTACTATTTGCCGGATGCGGAGGTATTTGCGGAAGGTTTCAGCAGCATGGTAGTTGTAAAATATGGCGAATATGGTGAATATTGCGAACAGGTGTAGTGGATGCGCAAAAATAATGAAGAAAACCTTTCAAATTTTGGGGAAGCCCACGGAGTACTGAAGTTAACTGAAATGTAACAATTTTTAATACTTTAAGCACTGTTTTTTGTATGTTGCAAAGTCCAAGGGCAACTCTGGACTGGAGGGGCAACTCTAAACTTAAGCCAGTTTAAGATTTTGCTCGTTATGAACGTATTGCTTCACGAAATTTAACAAAGTCAGTTCACATCCTGTCCATCGTTTGGTTGCCGCCATGTTGATAATATAAATGCTCGTTAGTTTCCCACAATGCAACTATTCTGTTACCTTGAGCCAAATAGTTCCCTCCGCTCGCCGAATAGTCCCACGTTTGTGACCGTTTTTATATAACAAATAAAGGTATTTCTCGAGGTCCTTATATATTATCAAGCACACAAACGATCAAATTATACATATCTTCCCTGTAAATTTTAAAAATTTTGCCGGAAACGGACGCCCAACTTTGGAACTTAACCCGTTTTTGATGTAAGCGGCACTGTATGTGGAAGCGGATGGACTATTTCGCGGAGAGGCACACTTGTTTTACTATACGGATCCCTAGATTATAAAATGTAGGCCTACAGAAAATTTTGAGCAAGTTTAATTTGCCCATTTCATTTCGAGAACAGAACCCAACCAACCCCTGCGGGGCTTCTAACCCGTTACAACAACAACTACTACTACTGCTACTACTTACACTATGGATCCGTATAGTACTACACCACGCCTAATGTAACGTAATCTAACGTAACTTAATGTAATCAAACCAAATATAACCGAAAACAGTATTTTTTTTTTTTTCATTTTCAAATTGGTCCGGCGATACAGCACTAATGCCCAAATCTTTCAATGAGGGTTTTATATAGTTGATAAACAAACTTTTCCAACGATCTTATTTCCAATGGAAATAATGGGATCAGAAAAGGATTTTTTTGTTTTTAAATAAATAAGTCACTGTACGTATATTGTATAATTCCTAAAAATAATCTTGTTCATTTTTGATAGTATCATCTAATTGATGCATTATAGGAAATTCGAAAATTAAAAGAACACGCAGGGTTAAGTATTTAGAGAAGGCCCAGGGATATGGAATCTTACCGAAACTGAGCCAAATTAGCTAGTCCTAACATGAACTGAACTAAACTAAACTAATCTAACCTAACCTAAAGGTTAATGTGCTGGATCTAGTCTGCGGCATAAAGGAATTGCCAAAATGCAGGTTGAAAATATATTTAAGTTCAAAACTAGGCACCTAATGCTTTAAATAGACATTTTATGTTAGCGGATTACTATTTTGGAAAATACGCTTGGGTGAGACTTGTTTTATAACTCAGAAAGTTGAATACCTGTGTGAGAGAAGGCAGGCAAAAGTAGCGTAGAGGATTAGGGCGCCGAATATTTACGGGCTGGTGATATTTGAAGCCACTGAGCCTTAAAGTACCTTACTAAAGTAAGTATTAGGTCGTGAGGTATATGTAGTGCGTGTAGTACTACTTTTACGGAGGCTTACATTGCAGTCATGTTTACATTATTTATATTATTATTTCTAATCATCCTGGTTGTGGTTAGGGTAGTTATCTTCAACTTGGATTCGATTCACAGTGGGAGGTCGTGATTCGGTTTGTATATTAAATAGTAGAGCTGAATACTTGTCTCATACAACTTTCGTGTCGAAAAGAGATGGAATACTTCGAATAACCAATCTACCCTATTAGTGTAGTTACAGCCGCTTGCATGAATAAGTACTTTTCGCATAAATTCCGTTAACCCCCGCCAGCTTGTGGATTATAAATTAGGTTGGTTTAGCTTAGGTTCTGTTTTTTTCCCGTTTGGTTTGTCTGATATAAACAATCGCGACGGTGCTTAACGAAATTTACTCTTTGTGAGATTTTGCCTATAGTATTCATTTTGATGCTGGGATATTCTTTATCTACACGACAAAGGCTTTGATGTTAGCATAGGTCAGAATTTGCAAGGTTTTCAAATTAAAAAATTGTATTAAAAAAATAGAGAGAAATAATTGATTTAACCACTTCAACACAATGTTATCGAGATTTTCCTACTGTATTTAAAACCGTTGAAATAATTGGTTTTAAAAGAGAATTTTAGACTTGTGCTTAGGAAGTTGCTTCTCCTATCTTACAATTGGATTCATGATTGGTAGATCACCATCTTCGAATTGAATCAGGCTTTAGAGTAATACCAGACGTATGCAGTATATAGGGATTTTCCTGGAATTTTCAAGAATGAAAATCTGGAATTTAATTTGGGCACTCCTAATGGGTCCCAGGGTAGTTCCACGAAAGTACTCTCGAAAATAGCGCATGCCATTTTTTGATTTATTGAAATAATTTATTTCTATTTTTTGTCGTTTTCTTTTTTCTTTTCTTGCTTGTTAACATTTCTTTGTGTAAAATGGCAAAATTATGCTGTATCTGGGAATTTGTTCAATAAATAAACAAGTAAATAAATAAATACGGCTAATAGGTACAAAGATAAAAAAAAAAGTGTACTTTCAAACTAAAAATGTAAACAAAATATACCTTTTATGTCACTGTTCTTACCCAAGTTACCGTATGATTTTTGTCATCTTTAGAATGATTAAGGCTTATGAATATCATATACATGACTAACGTAAAATTTCCGGAAATTTTGAACCTGCTGGTAAAATTTTTTTTTTCGGTTTCTTTCCGAAAAAATTGGGAAAATAACAAAAATCTTTGTATTAGGTTAGTTTTACTTGTAATGGAACCGTTTTTTTTTTCGAACACGTAAAAATTGTAAGTTGAGAAATTTCAATATTGTGAATATTTAAAAAAGAAACATTCGAAAAGAAAACTGTTGTAATTATCCTTGAAAATTAATACTCTGCACTCATTTCCTTTATGTGCTTTTTAGTCGTTTACTCCTGGTTATGCATTAATTACAGAACTTTTACAATTGTATACACATCTACAGTGGCGTATTTACGATTTTGTTTCGGGGGGGGGGGGATTTCCTGAAAATGTGAAAATTCTGCAAGATATTTCATATACTTTACTATAGTAAGTAAGATTTCGGGAGGGGCTTAAGCCCCCCCTAAATACGCCACTGCACATCTACCATCATGATGCGTTTCTGTTGCAACAAATAGGGCTCTTGATTGAAACTGAGTTATTAATGTACTCTTTGATCTGGTGAAATTTTGTTAATTTTAACCAAATTACTTCTTAAAAGAAAGAGCAGTAGACAAATTTTACTAATACTCATGAACTAAGACATATAATTACTATTATTTAATATTCAAATACAGACTTTATATTAAACTTTATGTACAAAATTTTGTATGCAGTTAAATACCTGTTTATTAGTGCGACAAATTATCTATACATATTAAAATGAAAGTGACTATATTTATAACTTAACAACTCTTGAACCACCAGACTGTTCTTGATAAAAATTTTCAACATAGATGAGGTAGGGCCTGAAATGGTTTTTATCATTTCACTTCGAAGGTGCAACTTGGGGGAAGGAAGTGAGGATGTATATTGAAAATAACCGATAATACTGTCGAACCTATAGTTCTTGGGGTTGCTGAGATGAACAGTGACATTTCCGATGAAGCTTAAATTCAAATGCAGCACTGCAACTTGGAGAAGGGGAGGGTAGATATATAAAATGACCGATATTAATGTCAAATACATAGGTTTCGGGGTTGCTGAATGAACAGTAACACTTCCGATGCTGTTTAAATAAAAATTCAGGCCCGTAACTTATGGGAGGGGGAAGAGAGATATACGTATATAAAATGATTGAAAATAGCCTATATTAGGGTCAAATCATAGTTTTCGGGGTCGTTGAGGTGAACAGTGACACTTTCGATGCTGTTTAAATCTAAATTTATTTCCGCAAATTGGGGGAGGGGGGAGATATATAAAAATGATGCAAAATAATCTATATTAGTGTGAATTCATAGTTTTCAGGGCCGCTGAGATGAACAGTGACATTTTCGGTGCATTTTAAATCCAAATTCAACGCTGAAAGTCTAGGGAGAGGGAAATGGGTGATATATAAAAACTAATGTTCGAAAATGCCGTTTAAATCCCAATTCAGCACCGTGACCTGGGGCGAGGGAGAGGGGAGATATATATATACAAATGATCAAAAATATCCGATATTAGTGTCGAATCCTTACTTTTTGGGGTTGCTCTGATGAACAGCAACGCTTCCGATGCCGTTTAAATCCAAATTCAGACCCACAACGTGGGTAGGAAGAAATATATAAATATGATAGAAAATGACCGATATTAGAGTCGAATCCATAGTTTCTGGGGTCCTGAGATGAACATTAACACTTCTGATGCTATTTTGAATCCAAATTCAGCGCCGCAACTTGGGGGAGTGAAAAAGGGTGGATATGTAAATATAATTGAAAACGGCCGATATTAGTGTCGAATCCATAGTTTTTGGGGTGGCTGAGATGAACAATGGCACTTTCGATGCCGTTTAAATCCAAATTCAACCCCTATTAGTACTCGTAAAAAGGGAGGGTGAAATGTAAAAGTAATTGAAAATGACTGATACTAATGTTGAATTCATAGTTTTTAGGGTCCTAAGTTTATTGGTGACAGTTTTGGTGGTCCTTATACAAAAATGAAACGTATTCTCCCCATGCGAAGAACGGATATTCTGTTAGTCTTTAATAATAACGAACGGGTGTTTCACATGTTAAATTCTGTAATAATTGTCGCTCCTCAGATTTACGCACTTGTGCGGTGTATGTGTATATATCGAGGTATGTAAATAAGATCATGTTCGAAAAATATACGAATAATAAAAAGGGATTTTTTATCAGAAATCAGAAAACTAAAAATTAAAAGCTGTTGCTTTAGGTATCCTTCCTACTAGCGAAATCCGTTGTATATATGCTGCAGACACGTCAGCAAATAAAATTACCATCAGGCGAAGAAATAGCTTTTAAATTATATTTTTCAGGGTTTTTCCAATACTTCCGAACGAAATATTTTTTTCTAATGGGTACAAAATTGCCGAAAATTTTGCACAGCACAAGGAAGATACGTATCTTCATAAAGTATATATTTGATTTTAACATACTGGTGTTAACTAAAATGATTCTGGTCGTTAACATTTCCCTGTCATAAAACGGTAACTTTGTAAGATTACTTAAGATAATTTAAATGCGTCTATATTAATTAATCTAACTAGGATTTTATTATCTTTTGTGGCCATAACTCCATTCTATCACAGTGCTAACTTTAAAGGAATGGTGTAAATATATTTGTTGCCACAAAATGTCTCTATTGTAATAACAAGAAATATAACTACTCGATGATTTTAACTGTGAACTAGTAAATATGTACTTGAGACCAGTGTTCGAAATAGGCAAAAAAGCAGAGGCGGTATGTTTTATTACGATCTTGTCTCGACATACCGGCTATCTAAAGGTTGAAATACAGTGAGAGTATGTTGCCTAAATATTGCATTTCTACTTACATAATGACTGAAGACCATTGGAGAGCTTCTCTGTAGTTAGGGGGGGGGGGGGGATGGACAGACTTTGATTTTCCACTAACAACTTTCTGAAAAAAATATCCCCTTATTTTGTATTATAAAGAATTATACACGAAAATGCTCAAAACCGAGTTTTTATAGTAGCAATTTCCTGCGGGAAAACTCCCTGACCCCCCCACTGGACTGATGGGTTTTCCAAACCCCAAAAAGATTCCCCCACAGCAGACAACCCTTAAATCCACCCATGCTCAAAACACATTATAATATGCATTTAGGCAACACACACACACACCAAATATATATATATATATATATATATATATATATATATATATATATATATATATATATATATATAAAGAAACAATTCAATATGGCACATCAAAATGTAAATTAGATGAACTTCTCTAAGAGCATCTCATTTTAAAAACAAAAGGAGGAAAAAGAACAAAACTGTCGGTGTTGTCAACTTAAAAATTATTTATTTCTTCTTAAGAAATAAGATCTTTTTACGTGCAAAACTATTTGTCAATTACTGTGTATAAAAATGGATTTATTAAAGGTAATTAGCATGTACTCTCCAGTGACGGTATGTCTTGATCACTGAAAAATCAGAGGCGGTATGTCATACCACCGCATACCGTCTTACTTCGACCACTTCCTAAGTTTTTATATTATGTATATATATTGTAGAAATACTTATGAACCACCTCTTTCTACGCTAATTAACTTTGCTTTATAAGTCATGCATCAGTATCTTCAGAATGGTGCAGGCTTTAGATTGATACAAGATATACGTGTCACGATCCATAAATGAGAAAGTATTTTTGATAAATTTTGTAAACCATTCAACTTCTCAACGCAGCGTACCATACCTATCCTGAACAATTTACGAAAAGCAGAAGCGGTTCAAATTTGTTATTGCTTCCGGTTCCAATACTGATTTCTACAGCAACAACAGAAAGAGAGATCTTGATGTGGTTTTTGCAATCGATTCATTGTCTGAATTAGGTTCCATATTCATTAACCCTCTATTGAGACTGAAAATGGTTCAAATGATTTATTTCCGGTTTCAACACTCATCACCACAGACAAAAATGGCAACATATAGCGGCAAGCTGTTTTTTGCAATCGTTTCAGTGTCTTAATAAAACATATTGTCACAGCCTATGATACGCTACCAAAACCGGAAGTGGTTGAAATATACTGTTACCTATTTCAATACTGATTTTCAGAGCAAGAACGGTAAGATGTCAAAATGTGGGTTTTTACAATTGATTCAGCACTCCATCTACCGTTAACCCTCTAATGAAACCAAAAATTATTTAACAGTTTCCGGTTTCAACATTTGTCAAAGCGACAAGCTGTTTTCTGCAGTTGATTTAGTGTGTCAGGAGAACATACCGTCACAACCCACAATTCTATACCAAAACCGGAAGTGCTTGGAATTAGTGTTTTCGGCTCCAATACTGATTTCCGGAAGGGGAAAACTAAGATATCGAGATGCAGTTTCTTCAATCGATTCAGCTTCTCAAGAGTAGATTTTATTTCTTACCTTCACCATCTATTGAATCCGGAAGTGGTTCAGATTATTAACGATTTCCGGTTTCAACCTTTAGCGCCATAGAACAAAACCAGTAAGGCATAGCGAGTAATGGCTTTTTGATGTGGATTCAGAGTCCGAACAAGAGATTCTATCTTTGATCATATTAATCTATTGCAACCAGTAGTTATAGTCGTACTACTTCAAGTTTGAATATTGCCTTTTCATAGTTTGTAAATCTATCGTAGCTTCACACTGTGAAACGAAACTGAGTTGTGTTTATTTTCAAATCTGAGAGGAAAAATGAAATTGTTAATGAGTGGTAATGATAGAGGGGCACATCTTGAATAAAATCTTAGAAGGAAAAGGGAGCATATGGCATAAACTCAGAAGTTCTAATATGTGATTGGTTCTTATAAGTCTTATATGGTGAGCATGTTATGGAGACTGAGCGTTTGAAAATCACTTACCAACGGTACACTACATCGCTTGTTCTGTGTGTTTGACATCCTTATCTAATGCACAATCGTAGTCGTTATATCCACTCCGACTGCGCACGTGAAAGAATATCCGGTGAAACTTGGTCACACGAATGCTAAATGGGTTCGTGTAAGTGCCTTATATCGCAAGGTTTCTCAGCATACAGCATCTTGTTCAGGTAGCCCCAGAATTAGAAATTAAGAGTGTAAAGTGAGATTACCTGGACGGCCATTTCACGGGACCATGCATCCAATTATCTTCCCTGGGAGTTGTGTATCGAATCGTTCTCTGACGCCAACGCCATAGTGGGGAGGGGCTCCATTGTGTTGAAAAATAAGAAAGTTGCCGCCAGGATTCAAAAGGGATGGAAACATGTTCCTGCAGGAGTGTCAGGTACTGTTGCGCCGTTATGGTAGTCGGCGAAAAATGGACCAATGATGCGGGTGGCCGATGCGCACTATTATTTTTGCATGGCTATATTCCTTGCCTGGATCAACACAGTTCAGACCACCGTCACACCAGTACTGACAATAATGCCGATTGACCTCCCCATAAACTTCCTCTTTTGCCCACCCCCAGACAAAGAAATCGCAGGGCGTTAGGGTAGGGCTTCTGACTGACCATTCAAAGGGCCACGATATCCCAATCACCTTCGTGGAAAATGGGTGTCGAGCCATGCACGGATAGGACGTGCAAAATGTGGCGGGCCTCGATCTTGTATAAAGATTAGGTTGTAATTGTTACACGTGGATACAATACCGTGAATATAATTTTCAAGCATAGGGAGGTATCGTTCTGCATTCATTGTCTCAAATGATGTATGGGATCCTCAACTTTTGTGGGTGTTATGCCGCACCACACTGTGAGCTTTGGGCGATGTTAGTTTTTTTTTCAGCAACCACTGTCGAATCCTCTTCTGCCCAATAGTAACAATTGTGCCGGTTAACTACCTCCCAACATAAATCACCGTTTCATCTAACTACAGGATACTACCGAAAAGATCGGGCCAGTCTTCATATCAAGCGTGCAGCGTCTCCCCATACTCCAACTGATAATTGTAGTCTTCCGGTGATAATTCCTAGCAGTAATGTAATTTCCATGGGCAGAACCTGTGTCCAGTAGCTTCCAGTGGGAATTCGTAATGGTCTTTGCATAAGGAGGCAGGAGATCCTTTCACACTTCTCTGTACTTGTACCACAAACTGTCCTACTTCGTACCGGAATGCCAACTGAGGCCGCTCTCGCAAGGTTAAATGTTGCGCCATGGTCAGCCACTGATATCTGTAATGACATAAATGAGATAGCACGTAATACATTCTACAGTTGCAACGAACAAAATCCTTTTTGTTTAATGAAAATTGGTATGTATGAAAAATGTATTTTTAAAAAAAAAGTTATAAATAGTTTTCAGTGGGGAGTTAATTTCTGCCCACCCTGAATATATTGCTACGAGGAAGCTTACGAACAAGATGTCGACCAGTTATTTCATGTGATTGGCAACATGTTACACGATCCTTTAGGACAGGAAAGCAGCGGTACCCGTAGTTTTTGAAAAAAAGCTTATATTCCACATCTGTGTAGCTGTACATTGTCTTGGTGAAATACTTATATTGCGTCTGGAGTTTAAACAAAGTATTTAACCCTGGCCTGTAGAACTCCCATATTAGCATAACTGGTGAGATTGCCCTTATTGCGTAGGATTCCAATATTGTTTTCTACCCAATATTGTTTTCTACCCTACATAATCACACCTGTCATTCGACCAATATGACGTTAGAAAATGAATGCAGATTGCAGTTAGCACGATAGCGTCCAACACGTATTAAGCATAACCGTAAAACAGGCTCAGGCAAGGCTTGTCCGAAACCACGCAGTTTTGCTACTCAGCACGCCAGCGACGGTATTCACCTTGTTCGAATGCAGTTTTCTGTTTATATTTCACCCTTTGACGTGGACGAATCATGGTTATAATTACACGCACATTTTCTGTTCATGTGTTCATCCTCCACTATCTGAATATTGCATATATATATATATATATATATATATATATATATATAGATATATTTTTTTTTTCAATACTTTTAGTAGCTCTAAACCCCACGACCACGCCATTTCATTGAAATTGTACAATAGCTGAGAGTTTGGACACATTCTCCGAATTTTTTCGTGGTGTTGCACTTTTCACTGACAGGGATGTAAAACGTTAATAGACATAGTGCTTAATTTATACGAGCAGAAGTTGGAAAATCAGATCCCCTTATTGTTTCTTGAGAAATTTCAAAACAGTGGCAAACAAGACATCGCCTTAATGGAAGAGCCATCCATTCAGTGTGTGCTAATGCACGACCGAGATCTTACAGATGGCGCTGTGGGAATGCTAGTAGAAAGTACGGATGAGCGGCTCATTATGTGGCCGGTAAGTATAGAAATTGGAACAATCAATCCTCAGCAGTATTGCCAGACAAACAAGATTGAAGAGTGCTGTTTGCAGGAAGCGGCGTGGTCTTCTGATATCTGGTGTTCGCCTTTTGGACGATGATGTAAGACAACAGTCGGTGCCGACATCGCAAAACTGTAGTCATCCATGGTTGAAAAGCGCCTAGCCCATCCGCCTTACGCTCCCGACCTCGCGCTCAACGGCTTCTGTATCATTCTGGTATTGAAAAAGCCTCTTAGCGGAAAGTGATTTGGAACCAATGACGAAGTGAAGACAGTCGTAAAGAACGTTTTCCACACGCAGGATACGTAGTTTTTTTTCCCAAGCCTCATAGCAGAACATGCTGCGATCTGGGATGTAATCGCAGAAAATCTGCCGCACCTGTACAGAATAATTGCTATGTAAAGGGACCCATAAACGATCCACGGTTTGCGCAAACACTCGACCATACACGATTCAACTATTTGCACAAACTTCAGTTCAATTTTGAGTTTGGTCGCATAAACATATCCACTGAAGCAGCTTGTTTAGCGATAGTAATTGCGTGTGCTTTGGAAGGGGAAAGACCCGCGAAACCAAAAAAGGAAGAAGAGCGTGTGGATGAAAGGGTAGTTCAAGAAACGGTCTAGTTTAGTCATAAAAAATTTAATAGCCGAGCTTGAGATAAGTTCGACTATGGACTTATTTACGAATGGATTGAACTATATTTGGTGAAATATTGGAAATGGTTACGCCTCTTATTCAGAAACAGAATTCAAATGTGAGATATGCGATATCTCCCGATCAGAGGCTGTTTGCCACTTTGCGTTATCTTGTGTGCGTAAACACGTAGGAGGACTTAAATTTTAAACAGCCATTGCACCCCAGACGCTTGGACAAATTATTATAGAAACATGTGAGGCCGCAATTTTCAGATTCCTGTTTTTATAATCTTCACTCTTTACTTTCCACAGTTCAGGTAAATTTCGATAAAGTTCAATAAATTCTCCAGAATTTTTGAATCCTATTCATTTACGCCACAACGCAAGAAATAAGCGTTTGTATAATAGGCCTCCTACCCGGAAATAAATCTTGTGTTTGCACAAACATGCCCATTCACGGTCCATGTGATTGCGCAAACATCATGTTCGTGTATACAATTTTCGAATGAGTTCGATGTGGAAAATGTTTGCACAAACGTTTGTGCAAACAGTTCATACAGCAGCATACATGGTCAAACTGTTTGCACAAACAGCCTTGTTTGCACAAACCGTGGACCGTGTATGGGTCCTATAACGTTGTAACAAAAATATGATAGTATTATCTAATTTTTTATTTTTGAATTCCTGCAGAAAATTTTTGACTTAAAAAAGCTCATCTCAGAAAGACAAAGAAAGTTCTGCCATCGGGTTTCCAAGATGTGTTTTTAAACCATGAAAAGTGGTATGACAAATGCATCAATGTCCTTGGTTCGACAAATACATCAATATCCTTGGTTCCTAAGTGGAACAATAAAGTAAGGCGTGTTCTTTGTTTAAACAGTATATTTTTGTCTTACATAACCATATGTAGGAATCCGTCAGGGGAAACTTGTTTTACAACTTACCCACGTAGCAAATAATAATGAGATTCTGGGTTCATGCCAATTACAAAGTGAATGTGAACACTCATGCATTCGTACAATGTGTACTACGATCTTATAATCTATTATAGTCTACTATAAGAACTAAAAATAAATATTCGAGGAAGATATTATGTCTCAATTAAATAAACTTATGCACTAGTTCCATGTTCTTATCCGGTGGGAGCACTCGGTCGAAAAAGTGTAAACCGCTTTTTTAGGCCAGCCACACTGAATGAGGTTTTTCCTGGGGTTTCCTCAGTCGCACCAGGCGAATGCCGGGGTGGTACCTAACTTATAGGTCCCAGGCCGCTTCCTTCCTTCCACCATCCTCTCTTTCTTCCCTTTCCCCGAATAGTGTGCTCGCCGAGGGACGTCATCCCTCAAAACGTGACGGGCTAAATGGCCACAGATGCCGAGAGCCCAGAAATCTAAATCCATGTTCTTATCTTTTCGACTGTACCTTTTTCTGTTTGTGTTACATGATGCGTGATGTCCTTGATACAGTTGAGGAATCTAAATACTTTGATGTGTCACCACTCTCATAATAAACAATATGGCCGTTTAGAGTTGTTAAATTTAATTATATAAATCTTCTGTATTTACTTGATAAAATGGAAATTAGCTTAACAGCGTTGGACAGAAAAAGTAAAGCTGTAGGAATCTTATAAACTCAGTTTGTGCCAGAATTTAATAAGGGGAGGGATGTTAATCTCCCAAGTACATATCTCTTCAGTTTTTTTTTTTTTTTTTTTTTCATTTCATGTTGAAGGAGGTTGTACGTCGCTGCATCAACTAGGTACTAGCCGTATTGGAATCCTGCTTCCCAAGAACGTCCAAGTCTTTAGTATGAATTCCTAATTTCTGCAAACATAATGTGGAATGGAAATCGATATTTTAATTTTATCGAAATCTTTGTTTATTTCACGTACGTGAATTTGTTCGTTTTGTTCTATCCGCTTGTTATATTGTCCGGACAAACCAGAAGAGAATAGGGTTATGTCTACATATGAAGGGTAAGGGGAAAAAACAAGGAATGTCACAAAACTGCATTTTCGAGAAAACGGCGTTTTAATATTGAAAACCGCGTACAAAGAATAGGGTTACAATATCTTTTGCCCCTTTTTACATGAACACTTCTACAACTACGCATGCATGGCATAGACAGTCAAATAATGCCAAGAGTCACCAACAGATAGGACAAAGCATCCGAAAGAGCACATACATGGACATTCCTTGTTTTTTCCCCGTACCCTTCATATGTGAATTATGTTGTTTATCTCCGTTCTATGATTTTCGTGTCATGTAAACCTGTGTATGCAACAAATTATAACACTGTAAGAACTTCCTAGTTACGTTATGCTGAAGGACGTATTTCTTTCAAACTGACATTTTTCTGCATACGTTGAGATTTTTGGATTTGAAAAATGAAATGAAATGAAATGAAATCTTTAAGTTTTACGTCCCACGATTATGCCGGTGAGGCTAAATTAGACGGTGACGATGAGAGATGAGTGAAATGGTAGAATGAAGGAAGTGGGAGGAAACGGGAGAACCTCGAGAAAAAGCCACGAGCGCGGTGTTTGTCCACCACAAAGTCCACACGGCGGGAGCTGGGATCGAACCAGGGACCCCAAGCACCGGAGGTGGACGTTCTACCACTGAGCCACCGCGCCCCCATTTTTGGATTTGAGACACCACAGGTAGTACTTCATTGTTTCTTTCATTCGGTCTCTGCCTCTAGTGTAGCCACCTGTAACTAGATGAGTCACCTTAACCCTCTAGAGATAAACAGCCGAATCCGCAACGTAACTATCCGATCAGAAGCGATACTCTCAGTTACTATCTATTCAAGTTCTACTAGATAAATAGAGAGTCCAGTGGACTCCTTGTGTAGTCTCATTCATCGATATACAAAGACGAACCGTTTCCAGGTTCATAAGAGGGAAGTCATCTACACCATCAACGGCAGATTAATGAGAAAGGAACATGTTCCTTGCATACACAAATTAAATACACCACATCAAACACTCTACATTTCCTAAATATTCAATGAGAGGCTATTAAACTCACGTCAGATATTAAACATAATTCTGTCAAGCAGTTCATTTCTGCGAACAGACTATTACCAATACCACAACGTGTGTCTGTATGACACTCATATAGTAGTATTTTTACCTCTATGTCGGCCAAATTTCAAAGAAAGAAAAAATAACACTTTTTAAAAAAAAAACAGTTCAGAGGTTCTTCATCACTAATATTGTTTAGGGTATTTTTCAGTAAGCTTCTCTAGGCTTTCATAAAGTAGTCCTTAATTTGTTCAGTCATATAGTTTTTATGTTCAGTTATTCTGAACACGCAATTAAGCGTCGCAATCTTAAACTACCCCAAAATTATATAGTCGCCACGGGTAAACTATTCCCAAGCGGCGTCTGAGAAAAGTTGCACACCTTGAATATGGTCGATATTCCGTTTGATACATGACAGTGATAATAGTGATATTGTAACAAAGTCTCATCATTTTAATAGTGATGACGACAAAGTGTAAAAAAAATCACACCCATACCGTTTATGGTTTGTTAAAAAAGTTGCGGTCTCGGAAGATATCTTGCTTGAATACAAAACAGCTGCTTGGGGGTCCATTGGCCGAGTCAATTACACGTATAAGTAGGTGATACAGGTTGGCGCAGAAAAGTAGGAAAATTTCAATTTAGTTGAGGTGCATGTAGAGAGTAAGCTGTTAACAAAGACATTGGCTACAGGCCAGTAGCCAGCCCGAAAATGTAGGGGGAGGAGCGGCGGAAGTTAGGGGGCCGATCCAAAAATATTAGTTCCTCCCATACTATAGTTCATTTCCAAGCCTACCGTGAAAATTTTAGAGGGAGCCAGTAAAAATTTGGGGGGAGCTTCCTAGACCCCCTCTGGATACGGGCCTGATTGGCTATGACACTTACATGTCAGATTATTTCTTGAAAACAACATCGGAAAGGTGTGCCCCATCTCGGGATAGGGACATGTTATGATAAGGTATTCTTTTGAAATTCACTGAATGCTCAGTGTATTAAGTCTTGAGGAACGCCATGAGACCTTCTTTAACCCCCAGTTTTAGTTCAACGATGTTTGCTGGACGTGTATTATACGCACTGTTTGTTTTCGAGATGCCCCCATAAATTCTTCACAGAGAGAAGTCGCATACACTGAGTTCAAAGGATCTCGGAGATATATAATGTCACCGTTCTTAATTTACCAAATGCTTTCGCAGCGAACACACGTTCCACACCACTTCGATGCTTCATTATTACTAAATGACAAAGTCTTCTCAATTGTCTTATCAGTCTCAAACAAATGCCACCCATACACTGTTGCTAATTTTAGATTCAACATTTTCCGTGGGGGGCGCAGTGACACAGTAGTAGAGCGTTCACCTCCGATGCTTGGGGTCCCTGGTTCGATCCCAGCTCGCGCCGTGTGGGCTTTGTGGCGGACAAACACCGTACTCGTGGGTTTTCTCGGGATTCTCCCGTTTCCTCCCACTTTCTTCACTTCACTCATCTCTCATCATCACCATCTCCTTTCGCCTAAGGGGCCGCGGTGGCTCAGTGGTAGAGCATTCACCTCTGGTGCTTGGGGTCTCGGGTTCAAACCCTGCTCCCGCCAAGTGAACTTTGTGGTGGACAAACACCGTGTGCGTGGGTTTTCTCGGGGTTCTCCCGTTTCCTCCCACATTCTTCATTCCACAATTTCATTCATCTCTCATCATCACCGTCTCCTTTAGCCTAACCGGCATAATCGTGGGACGTAAAACTCAAAATTTTCTTTTTTTTTTCCTTTCGCCTAACCGGCATACCGTTGGACGTAAAACAAAGATTTCATTTCATTTTTTCAACATTTTCCGTTTCCCTGGACTACCCTGTGCTTATACTTATAGGTATGAATAGCATAGAGGCCTAATTCCATAATCGGTAGGCCACCCACTTCCCAACGGGATGTCCTGCATTCGATGCCCGGTGGGCACAGAGTATTTGCTCGTTCTTTCCTCATTTTAGTGAGGCTTAGGAGTTCATGCAACTCGTATAAAATGGGTACGTGGGAATGCCTGGGAGGAAAGGCGGCTAAAGTATGGTTCTGAATATATCACCTATGTGTAGAAGTCTTGGAAGTGTGTAATACTGTTGCACATGAGACGAGAAATGTCTCGTCTCGTCTCGTCTCCTCTAGGGTTGCCAACTGGCCGATATTTCCGGTAGTTTAAAGAATAAATTTCATTTTCCAAATCCCAAATTGTCACATAAAGATTAATATACTTTAGTTCATCTGTTTCGATAATTTTAATGAAGTGGCAGTTACTGGTAAATACAATAAAATGATCAATGCCGATTTTAGTTTCTCATTTTTATCACATTGTATCTATTAAGCTTATTAGTGAATGTACTAAGGATATGCAGAATACAAGCACTTTTGCTCATGATAGTACATTTCTTTCCTATGGATGGGTCCGAACACTTACACCTATATCATAGGGAATTTTGAGGGGGTGCCGGTTTCCTTTTATTTTCTAGAGTTGGCAACCCTAGACTCTCCTCGGATTCGATTCACGGTGGGAGCTCATGTGGTTCGGATCGCACGTTAACTTATAGGTCCACGTCTCATATAGCCTAACTGCTGAAAGAGATTCTGTACTCAAATCGAATCGAAAACGAGATGAGAAGTAAGTTTTTAAGTTCGAGATGAGACGGACGGGAAACATGATAATTCTCATCTCGTTTTCGAAGCCAGAAATTCTTCGAGTCTCAGTCTTAGATTTCAACTAATGGGTTAGCCCTCCCGCTAGCCACCAGACTTTGGTGCATGTGGTTCCGGGTTCGATTCCCAGTGGGAGAGCACAAAAATTTAATTTTTCTGTCATTGATTTTCATTAATCAGGGTGTCTATCGGTCACGAAAGTCACAAAATCAGAAAACGGCCATGAAAGTAACAAAAAAGTCACCAAATTTAGCTTTTGGGTCACGATTTTTTTTTTAACTGTACAAATGTAAGTACAGATTGGAAAATTTTGTTCTATAAAACGTCAAAATTCACCATTAAAAGTGTCTATGGTCGTCTTTAGATTCTACCAAATCGCAAGCAAAGTACGTTTCTATCGCATGGATGAAAATTCGCCATAATTCGCACCCAAATTCGCTCTTGAAAATGTTAAGAAATTTTGTAATTTGTTAAACAAAAGGTCACGAAAAAGTCACGAAATTTCATTTTGGAATTTTAGTAGACACTCTGTTAATGGTCTGTCTTCGTAAGCTAAAGGACATAACCATGGGGCATTAAACTAAAAGAAAATAATTTCATTTTATTTTTTTTTTCAAACACTTTAACTGTAGGCCCTAATAGTATTGAAACTGTAAATTGATTAAATTATTATACGATCATAATGAAGAGAATGTATTAATGTTTGAAGATACACAATATACTCCCAACAGCCTGACTATCCTTAGTATCACAATATCACCTGCTACATAGAGCCTGACAATCGTGGAACGTCATGTATTTCCTCTTGTATATTTCTTCGTACTTGAAAAAGTGCATAACTTCATCCGTATTTTTCTTGGAGTTAGTGACTTGTGACTGAAGAGGACTGTTTAAATGTTGTTTCACCACATTTCCCGTGAGATGAAGAAGTATATTAAATTCTAGATGAAATTAAGAAAAAAGATCAGGGCATTAATTTTATACATAAACTAGCCTTCAGCTAGCTGAGGACTTCGCCCATAGACTCCTGCAGTTGCTCGGCCTATGGTCTGGCACCTCTCACGTTCTCTATATATCTCTAATCTTAAAGGATTAAGACATATACTCATCTAACAATTGCAACCCTCACCCGTGTTTTTTCTTTTCTTCTAAGAAAAACATCAGAAAACGCTTAAACGGGTCTGTAATTAACATACAGTATCTCTAATCTTAAGAGATTTCAAGTCTTCCCGCCTTTTTTTATTTCCTTCTAACGGAAACAGAAAAATGCTGAAACTTCTCTTTAGTTGAATCAGTATTTTAAAGAGATCATGAGTCAGAAAAATTAGATTTTGTTTTAATTCAACGTTTTATTTGTTTGTTTTGTAACACCAATCGCTTATAAATTGTTCATTTCGTACAATGACAGTCGATCATTTCATGTCTATCAGGATTTTCAAAAATTGAGCAGTTGGTTTCGAGTTTTCTCATAACTTTACTTTTCTGACTCACGATCTTTTCGAAACTATTTATTCAATTTGTATTTTAAATGAAAAGTCTAAATACCAATGTCTCTAACCTTAGAGAGGTATTCGAGGTATGGTCATTGTGTTATAAAAATTGTAATCTTACTTTTTTCGTCCTTTTTTCTTCTCTCCTATATGATATATCAGAAAACGGTGAAACACGTGTCTTAATTATTTTAACTGAGAAGGCAGGGTACCCAGGTGTAAAACACCGATTATGATAAAACTGTACAGACATAAAGAACATTGAAAAAGAAGCGACACGTATTTTTTTTTATATATATATATATCGGCCAACAAGCGCATTGAAAGGGTCAAATAGGGGCATAAAAATGGGGTCAAAATGAGATTATGTGGAATATAGCGAGAACGAGAAGAGATCGTAAAGGTGAAATGTACGAAATACTACCCATAGTCGACGCAATTCAATGAGGTAGAACGCACCCATGGGAAGAGAGCAGAACATCCGGAATCGGACCAATCACGTGTACAACGTTGTCACAATGTGTTACGGAAATGGGCGAAAAGGGTGATAAGGAGCAGGAAGAAAGAAGAAACGAAAACAGAAAATACGTGCTTTTGCTTTGGGTGCATACATCACCAACATGCGAAAAAAAAACAACAACAAAAAAAAAAAAAAAAAAAACGCAGATTTATCTCAATGCAGGAAGATGGAATAACACGCAGGAAGGATGCGAACGCCGTTCGTATAGGCAACCAGCGAGACAGTAATGCGCAGTGGGTTGCATATATCAGGTAATGGGGACAAAAATTCACAGCACACTAGTAGTCTGGTCTGTTAAGGATAGGATCGTGACAGACCGGACACAAGTATGAAACTTCGCAGACTGAAAGTACTTCGGTATTCGATTCGTTTTAGGGTCGGGTGCCAAAATTTTTTGGCCGCCATTTTGAAATATGCCGCCATATTGGATTCTATGTAATGTTCTCTTAAAAGATCATTATCTCGGTAACTAATGGCCCGATTTTGATGATTCTTTTTCTAAATTGTAAGTTAAGCCCGAATGCAATCGATTATAACAGTAATGAAGACAAGGAAATATGATAAAAACGAGAAAATTAGAAATATTGAAGATTTTATGAAACATATTTACATATGAATGCGTTTTTCTCCAAAATGGCCCATTTTATGAAAACATGTACCTTACAACGTTTGAAAGAGCATAAAAAGAGCTTTAATTTGATGTATAATACGTTAAAATGCGATGAGAAATAGGCGAAATATAAGTCTTGAAAACAAACCCAGCGCAGATAGGAAGACTGCGTAATCGGTCAACTTTGTGAAATTTAGCGGTGGTTGGCAGAAATTTTTTATCATTGTCTTTATTCTTGTCGTGACTACTTAATAATAACTACGTTTAATCATTACTTAGTATTGTTATGGGAGTTTTCATTGCAGTAGTTCTATGTAGACATGAACAGCTAGTATCTTTTTTTTTATTATTATTTTTTTTAGATAATATTGGTTATTATAATGTAACTGTGAACACATTAAAAGTGTAGTGTGCCTTTTAAGTTGAAAAATATCATTCCTTGCAAGTATTTGAAATTATGTGTTTATTAAGTGTTTTCTACGCGATTCGTGTTCAGAATTCCTGAGGATCTATAAAGATTTCGATAACTTAGAAGATATCTATGAAACTTGTCACTGGAAAAGAATAATTAGGAAACACACTAATTGACAATGCAGCGAAGTGGCATAAACAATGCAGACTGAAGTTTGTTGCCTCAAAACTAAAAAGAGAAATCGCAAAAGAATAGAAAACAAAAAGTAAACAGAAATCAACAGAAAATAATGAACCAAAGCGTAAGAGGAGAAATGAAAGTAGAGGAAACGTAATTCCACCGGTTTATATTTTTTGTAATTCTGAGAAAGGGGTTAGAAGAAACTGTCATTTACATTTGACAAAAATCTTAAGGAAATGGCTTAATAATTACAGTATATATTTCTGCTTTCTAAAATTTCCGGAGGAGACTTGGTAGCAATGAAGGCTACACACCACATACAGTGCTTATGGATGTATAAAAATAGGTACATAAGTTGGGAAAAGGGAAAACAGATCTTTAAATGAAACCGAAAGTCAAGATGATGTTTTAGTCTTGTGTATTTGCTGAACTCATAGATCACTTGGAGTGTAAAATAGATGATGTTCATTTCATTTTCAATTTGTCAGAGCTGGACAGTCTATATAAGTTGAGAGCGGTAGGTTTATCAAAAGCAATGAATAAAACAAGACTAAAGAACAAAATCCTCGTTCATTTTATTTTTGATTGTACTAAACAGTGATGGCAAAATGTTATTGATATTTAAAGAAAGGACACTAGAAATTACTTGAGGATTTCATGTCTAAACGATCAAATGAAGAGGAGATTTTTGTCTTCTCAATGTGTTCAAAGTCTTTAAGAAGAAATATGATAAACTGGGAGTGCCAAACATTTTCAGGATACTTTACAGAAAACTGTCAAGATGAAAGTGTTCCAGAAAATCTAAAGAATTTCGTTCAATTGCTACCGTATGGATCTAACATAGAAGAAATTTTTATAACATATCCTCAAACTGCTCTAACAATAAGTCAATTAATATATTTTAATTTTAAGAACAGAAGATTAGCACCACGAAAAAAAAAAAAAAAGCACAACATATCTCATGAACCGCCGCCCCACTATATGTAGGTTTACAGGTACACACTCTTACTTGCTAGAAAAAGATTGTCAGTAATTTACATAACTTAGACATTTTTGTAACATATAATCGTGTGATCCAAATTAAAGATCAGATGGCAGCAGTGACATGCAGACGTTACGAATTAGAGGGTCTTGTGTGCCCCTTTCCATTAATGACTAATGTGTATACCATCGGTGCATTGGACAATTTAGACCACAACACATCATCAGCTACTTCGACAGGATCTTTCCATGGAACAAGTATTAACGAATTCCAATTGCCTTCCGATTCCAACCCTGTTTACCCCCAATGCAAATTGAAGTTTCTTCATCAGTAGAAGATTACTTATTACCAGATATCTATGCTATTGTGCCATCAGTATCATCATGTGATTTAGACAAACTCCAAGTTCCTATTACTTTTGAAGAACAAATACGGTCAGGGCTCGAAGAAGTACTTTAGACAGAGAGACAGTGGATTGAAAGAAATTCTCCGGTAGGTGAAAATAAATGCTTGTGGGCAGAGTATAATTTGACTCAATCAGGAAGTGTACGTTCTACTAAAGGTACCAACGTCATGTTGCCAATTTTTACTGAAAAGCAGCGATGTCTCTTTCAATGGCGAAGCATATGTGTCTATCATAAAGAAAATTACTGATCGATGTAATCCTAATCAAATACAGGTTATTTTCCTTGACCAACGTCTCTTTGCAATAGCAAAACAAATAAAGTGGAGATGGTTCGATTCATACTGTGGAGAAGTTCTATCGATATGTTTGGTAGACTACACATAGAAATGACCCTTTGAAGAGTGTTAGGCCACATACTAAATGGTACTAGATGGACATCGTCCTTAGCTGAGGCCGGAGTAGCAGGTTCAGAGTCAGCTGATTCATTCCTGGACTGCTCACACCTAACCAGAACCAGAAGAGCACAGCAGAAACCAGCTGTAGTTCTAGGCTTTCTTCAAATGGCAAGGTTTCATACAGAACAAGAATCCAGAAACTGTAAATAAGAATTCCAACAGTAGCGGGAAGGAATGATATAGAAAAGATCTATGCTTTCGTATTGGGATCTTGTACTGGAATTGGAACTTCTAATTTTGATATTTGTTAGAGCTCACCGACAAAGTAACTTCCTATTATATGTAACTGTGTTGAAGCGTCTTCTGCCTCTATTTGTGCATCTCAGGGTCATGAAGAGTTTAAATAAAGGAAAGACAGAATTTAAGAAGAACTGGGTGTTTTCAGAGACTAACCAAAAGTTTTGTTTCATGCCGTTCGACCAAAATAACAGAAGTGTTAGAGACTCCAGTGGAGCCATTAACTAAAAATCCTCGTGTTTTTCAAAGGTGGATGGTCACTGCTCCTGAGTTATGCAGACCCACAAAAGAATTTGAAGATGCTGCACACATTGAGGAAATAATTAACGAAAATTACGTTGGAAGTGATGTAAGTTTTAAGAATCTTTGTCAAACATTGCATGACACAATTTCTGCTGCAGGAAATCCTATTTTAGATACGTAACAGGTAATGACTCTATCATCACATGCATATGCCTTACAGGATCTTCAAAATCTGTTGCAGTAATAAAAGTGATTGGTAAAAACCAATATGAAGATTTTGTTTGTAAAACAAAGCAAGTCAATTTAGTCTCCCGTAAAAAGGAATATTTTTTTTTGTTTTCTTGAGAAAACTTAAAGAAGGGTAGGAGATCATCTGAACAGAAGATAGATGAATTGAGAAATGATTAATTACAGTTTGTTTAGTGGGCTGTATATGTCATGCATACCGCGTGAGGGTGATCTGAAACTCTTTTTCTCATGAAAATCGTAGTTGGCTATCATCATTGATCACGAGAAACTTTTACTGTCTTCAAACAAGTCTGAACTACTGAATATTTTCAAGTCCAGAAAACTTCGGCTGGGTGAAAGAAGGTGGATCGTGGAAGCCCTTATGGATGACCAAACCAGAAGTTTCTAAAAGTTCAAGAGAATTGCTAAAGTATGGCTGCAAAACTCTTCCTTTTTGCTCAAAACACTGCGTATGTTCAACGAATGGTGTTCAATATACAGATCTTTGCTGCTGCGGAATCTCCTGTGATGAACAGCAATGTGACTAAGAAGTATTTTTTTCTTTGTGGAATAGGCGATTGGATGTTATCAATTTGTGTCACTTTGTTAGCATTTTAATTTGGAATATTCAGTTTTTCAGTAGCTATTTATTATAGAAAGACAACACCCATGGTGATTGGAACGAAGGGGTCTGTGTCAAATATAAAAGTAGGAGGGGGGAAAATAGAACAAGTGAATACTTTCGATACCTGGGTAGTATTCTTAGTAATGACATGAAATGCGAACGTGAAATAAAAGCAAGGATAGAAATAAAAGGCGAAAGAAGCCTTTAGGAGGAAGAAAAGTCTGTTTTGTGGGAGCTTGAATAAAGAGTTGAGAAAAAGACTCATAAAATGCTTCGTGTGGAGTGTTGTACTGTATGGGGCGGAAACGTGGACATTACGTAAAGGTGACTTCCTTCGAAATGTGGGTGTGGAGAAGAATGGAAAGAATTAGTTAGGTGGAGCGGAAAACGAATGAGAGAGTGTTAGAAATGGTGGGTGAGAAAATAACACTTTTAGATATTATTAGGAAGAGGAAGAGAAACTGGTTGGGACATTGCCTAAGAAGATATTGTATCATGAGGGACGTCCTAGACGGTATGGTGCAGGGAAAGAGAGGGAGGGGACGAAGGAGACTACAATTAATGGATGACATTAAAACAGAAAGATCATACACGAAGACGAAAAGGTTAGCGGAGGACCATGGAGCATGGAAGCTTCTCTGCTGCAGCAAGTGACCTGCCAATAAAGGCAGAATACCTATGATGATGATGATGATTTATTATGTTTGAAAGATTAAATTTAAAAATTGACATATATGCAAAGACATATTTATGATGTGGCTTTTTAGTGTCTTACATAATATAATTTATATGAACAGTATAAGGATCATTTAATAACAATAGTAATAATGTAAATAATATTGATTTAAATAAAAAATCACAAAACTGGAGAAAAAATATTAATTTGCCAGGTTCCGAGCATGCTTGTTATCACATAACACCAAGTTTCGCCTAGTTGACTCTCTGCACACTCCTTGTATTCTATTGTACTGATTTCTTAATTTAACTATATTTCGGTTATTTTTCATCTCATTTTAATGTATTATACATCAAATTGAAGCTCTTTATATGCTCTTTCAAACGTTATAGGGTACATGCTTTCATAAAATGGACCATTTTGAAGAAAAACTCATTCATATGTAAATATGTTTCATAAAATCTTAAATATTTCTAATTTTCTCGTTTCTATCATATTTCCTTGTCTTCATTACTGTTATAATCGATTACATTCGGGCTTAACTTATAATTTAGAAAAAGAATCATCAAAACCGGACCATTAGTTACCGAGATAATGATCTTTTAAGAGAACATTACATAGAATCCAATATGGCGGCATATTTCAAAATGGCGGCCAGAAAATTTTGGCACCCGACCCTAAAACGAATCGAATACCGAAGTACTTTCAGTCTGCCAAGTTTCATACTTGTGTCCAGTCTGTCACGATCCGAGCCATTTTTGTTGTTAAGAGACCAGACTATAGAATTTAATAGCAGGTGTCCACATACATAAGATAAACAACATTAATATCAGTACCACACATGAGTATCAACATTATATCACTACGAAAATACGCGTACAACATAACAGTAATAGTAACAATTTTGTTTTTGTGTTACTACTGCCTACACACATTTTCGTTTCCAACATCTATCTCATCGTTCTTATTACGCGATATATGCAACCCACCGCGCAGTGCTGTCTCGCTGGCTGTCTATATGAACGGCGTTTGCATCCTTCCTGCGTGTTATCCCATCTTTGGGCATTGAGATAAATCTGCGTCTCTTTCACATACAGGCAACATGCACCCAAAGCAAAAACACATATTTTCTGTTTTCGTTTCTTCTTTCTTCCTGCTCCTTATCACCTTTTCGCCCATTTCCGTAACACATTGTGACAATGTTGTACACGTGATTGGTCCATTTTTGGATGTTCTGCTCTCTTCTCATGGGTGCGTTCTACCTCATTGAATTGCGTCGACTATGGGTAGTATTTCGTACATTTAACCTTTTCCGATATCTCTTCTCGTTCTCGCTATATTCCACATAATCTCATTTTGACCCCATTTTTATGTCCCTATTTGACCCTTTCAATGTGCTTGTTGGCCGATATAAAAAAATACGTGTCACTTCTTTTTCAATGTTCTTTATATCTGTACAATCTTATCACAATCGGTGTGTTACACCTGGGTACCCTGCCTTGTGAGAAGTCCACATCAAATTTCATGTCCGTATCCCTCGAAGATTCGGAGATATTGACATTTTTGTATAACAATTGCCACCCTTATTTCTCTGTTCCCCGTCAAATTTCCGAAAATGCTTTCTTATTGGTATCTTATGGCACAAAGCCTAAGCACTGTCAAAAAAATTCAAGTTTCTATTTTAAGCGTTTGGTCTGGGCATGGATCAGTCAGTCAGTCTGTGATGACTTCGTCTTTTATATGTAAAGATTAGGGAAACGAGACGAGGAAAGCTTTCTGAGAAGGCGAAACGACACTTCTGCAAAATTTGCTAGAAAACGTTATGTCTCGTTTCGTCTCGTCTTGCGGGCAACACTAGTATGAGACCAAGGCTCTACACTTCTCATATACTCGTAAATTTTGATATATTCCTTTCCTATTTTAATTTGAGGTGCAGTACAATACTACAATAACACACAAATGCATTCAGGGGATCTGCAGTGGCTCAGTGGTACAGTGTTCACCACTAGTTCTTGGGCTTCCTGGTTCATTCCCAGCTTGTGCCAAGTGGACTTTGTGTTGGACAAGCACCGTATGCGTGGGTTTTCTCACGGTTCTTCCATTTCCTCCTATTTTATTCCACCCATTGACTTATTCACAACATCACCGTCTAGTTTACCTTACACAGCATAATCGTGGAACGTAAAACTGAAAAATTTCATTTCATTTACAAATGTATTCACTCTCATTGGTACCTAGTAAATGCGTTAGTTAAGCCGTGAAAAATATGACATATAAAGTACATGTGCAGGCCATTCCTCCAACTTCCCATAGACTCCTGACAGCTTTTAGATCTAATTGCACGATATTATCAGCTTTTTGTGTAGGTTGTCCGCATACAAGTAGTGTCGCTTATCCGTTAAGATGTGTTTGAGGCTTGAAAAGAATCATTCAAAATTTACCGATGTGACAGGAAGTGTGAGAATTGACGGGGGGATGCCAGGGATTTTCCTTTTGACAAAAATTTATTCCTCCTGAAGAAATAAAAAAGATCATCCTGGCAGGGATAACTTCTCCCTTGCTAGAAATTCTTTTGAGTGGTCATGAAGGTAGAAATCAGAAAAAAAAATGGTGTGGCCAAACTTAAAAAAAAAAAAAAAGCACCTTTTTGGGTTAGAACAGTCTATGAAACGTTTGTCCCCGAAAAAGGTTTTCAGTGAATTTCGTGGACCTCAGCTTAACTTAGGATCCGAATCATATGAACTCCCACCATATTTGGTTCATCAACAAGGATTCATCCCCTGCGTTGAGGAGCGTTATATTCTATATGTCCATATGTGTCTGCATCCAAGGGTGCACGCACGAGGGGATCACCGGCTTCGGACTGCCCTTCCCCCCAGAAAACGTCCAAACTCAACATATATTTATAGACTTTGCAATTGGTATGTTGCAACTGTGGTAATAAAACTATACTTGTTTAACGAGGAAATTATTGATGTAGCATGACAATTTGATCTTACATTTCATTCGTATTCTTTTTCTTATAAAAACAATCTAGTTCTATTTTTTTTTTCCTGAAAATCTAGGGGAAAGTATTTTACAATTTGTCTTTTCGGCTGCAGAATAATACCCGTTCAATACTAGTGTACCTAGGCGTAGTAACTTGTAGTATTTGATCCCCTTCCAACAGAAAAGTCTGGGTGCCCGCCTGTCTGCATCCCATGGTGTTAAAAATCCAACTTGTATTTCCGGTAGAAAGCAGAGCAACTGATATTCATTTACGAATTTTTGTTTTAAAAAAAAAATCATTTTGCCACAAATGCCGTTCTTACTAATAAATAAAGAATATCTTACTGTTCAACTCACTGTGTAGTCTTCTCTTTAGTTTATGCAGTATATTTTAGTTGGTAAATATAAGTAACGTTCTAGTAATACTCTTCTCTAATAAATATAAGTAACGTTCTAGTAAATACTTGTCGTTTTTAGTAAATATAAGTCACGTTCTAGAGAATACTAGTTGTTGTAAAGTAAATATAAGTAACATTCTAGTGAATACTCTTCTCTCTCAGTAAATATAAGTAACGTTTTAGCGAATATTTTTCTCTTTTAGCAAATATAGGTTACTTTCTAGTAAAAACTCTTTTTTTTTCTGCGTTTCAGAAGTAGTGACAGACAAAATTATTGCTAAAATAATTGATTTAATGTTCACCCAGAGTTATACGGCAGTAATTGAAAGAAAAACCTTTCACTTCCGAGGAGTCATGAAAGTTTCCTAAGTAAGTATTACGTTTGATATTTATGTGCTTACCTTCTAATAAGGTAGATGTTGAAAGTAGATAGTGCCAAAATGTTCATTGACTAATGGGGAGAGCTGTTATAGAACGTAGTGTACCTAACTAAACTATATATATGACTAATGGAACAACAATGGAACAACCGTATATTAAAAAGTCTAATGGAACAACCGTATATGACTAATGGAACAACCGTAAAGCAACCACTGAAGTTGGTTACATTACATTTAAAGCAATTTTTCTTAATATAAGACGTGAAAGACACGTGCGAAGGATGATCAAATGAAAAACACAAAAGTGGCTTAAAATTTGAGATCAGCGCCCAAATTTATCCCTAGAGTTTGCAGAAATGATAGGCATAGTTTGAAGAGTCATCTGTAAGTTAGCTGGTTGCATTTGAGGTAGCGTCCTTTTCAGCAGCGAGGCTAATATGAGGCATTGGACCTGCAGTTTAATGTGATATCCGAATCACATTAGTTTCCGTCGAAAATCCAAAGCAGATTCTCCGCGTCAAAGGCAGAGTCAATCTAACTTAGTATGCTACACAAAGGCTGAATAACAGTGTAAATATTTCGGCACTAGTAGTAGCTTATACATGAAAGAGGTAGAGGCCCTCGTCTTGGGGACGTTTTAAGCAAGCGCTTTTTAAGTGAGTAGTGGGGAGAGAAGGAGCGAGCCGTGTGCCTATATTATTATGATTAATCGTACACTCATTAATTGTCTAAGTTCATTTCTAACTTTAGTTATTACGTGTTTTTCTCTAACACTTTGAGTGCTGGCCTCTGAGACCCAGATCTTCCCAAGAATGCTGGCCTTTTTTGCTACATTATGCAAAAATTGTCACACACAACCGGAAAATTTCAAGTTTTCGTTTTATTCATATTCCAATGATAAGGCAATATTGGAAACTGCATTATGTATTGCATAAAATTCACGGAAAATAAATGATTAACAAAGCATGTACATAAGGCAAGCACGTACACTATATTTTACGTTTGATATTTGTTTATAGTATTTTTTTAAACATTGTATTACACATCCAGCATCCTCACCATACTGCAGTGTATCAATTCATGATGCGAAGTTTTTTCTTAAAGGAAACACTTCGAACTAGAGTTCTTTACAAAATGCTATTTCTGTGGAGGGATTTCGAGCAAAAAGACTAGCCCAGTAACTGGAGATCCTGGAAGTGTCACGTGGACCCTCTCATTTGTATGCAAGTTCCCCACAAATAATTTCCATGACTTCAAAAAGGAATAGTTTACTGCTGGTTCTTTTGTTATACAGTATGCAAGAATTGACCAAAATAATTAGGAACACGTGAAATGCCTCTTCATCAAAAAGATCGCCATCAGTTTTCCAAATTCTTCCAGACTGAGACGTAGGACATCGTACGACAGACTTTTTCTTGCAATTTGTGTCATAAAGCAACAAGCACATTCCTTTCAGACAAAGACGTCAACAGGACATTAAGGGGCATTTGTGCATCATCTTCTGACAAAATTACGATCTGTGAAATTCAAGAAATAATTCAAGACTGGTAACTTCGCACAAATAGATTTTGAATAGAAACGCTTATTTATACGTAAAAAAAATATTTGTTTTACGTCCCACGCATATGCCGGTTAGGCTAAAGGAGACGGTGATGATGAGTGATGAATGAAATGGTGGAATGAAGAAAGTGGGAGGAAACGGGAGAACCCCGAGAAACTCACGCCCACGGTGTTTGTCCACCACAAAAGTTCACTTGGCGGGGGCTGGGATCGAACCCGGGACCCCACACACCAGAGGTGAACGCTCTACCACTGAGCTTATTTATACATGAACTTCAGTCAACAGAATTTCGGCTATTCTGTATAAATGGATGATTAGCACTCGAAGTATTCACTTAATAGTGTTTCAACCATGTCTTAAATATTACAACCTTAATTTAACTCATTTTCCGATTTCACACAATGAAGAAGTCGTGCACAGCGATATAAGTCGGGTGACAATATAATATGCCATTGTTACATTCTGTATATTTATGTATTATTTAACTATCGTAAGAGCAGTTCAAAAGACAGCTATGAAATATGAACGGATGACGGTTGTTCGGATTTTATCCTAAATTGTAGGTCTACAGTATTGGTACTGAAAAAGGATGATAGGTTTCAATAAACGAACAAACGACAAGCAATTTCGATACAGTTTAAGATCGAGAAGTACAGTATAATCATACTTAACTGGCCTTACATACAAAGAACCACATATGGAAGAGATGTGACAAGGTAGGGAATTACATAGCTTGGAATTAGCAATTTTATTTATGCTTACTTTTGCAATTGAAATGAAGAAGGACGTGAGTATATTGGAGGTTCTTCTGATGTGTGTGGGAATGAGACGCGTGTAACATGTAGGTGATAAATATGGTAATTAGCCAAGTCGTGTATGATATTTTAACACCTAACACTGTCCGAATCATGCTCCTGCATTTTAAATGTCAGATAGATCATATCTATATTGATGAATTGCAGTTCGGATTTTACAGATGAAAGAAGATACACACTGTTAGAATTTCTGTTACTAAACATATTAATAATATATGTTTACAGGAGTTTATGAATAAAAGATACGGACATTTGGGGAAAAGGGGTTGTGCGTTTACGAAAGTTAGTTTTCATAATTTTTTTTAGACAACCTTATATCCAAATTAATGCAGAATCGGTGACAGAGCAAATGCTGAAACAAGATCCATATGTAGTGGCGTAGAAATACTGCTAATGTAAAATGTTATAAGCAGTAGGTTAGAATAACAATTTTGAATTGAGTTGGGTTGAATGCATATTACCCAAATAGATGTTTCATCATTTCTGTTTCTTTAGTTTAGTGTCCCACTTCCAGCACCGTACCTAATATGAGACCTTATAGTTTGAAGCCTGATGGCAGAACTTTCTTTGCCTTTCTGCGATGAGCTTTCGTACGTCAAAAATTTGCTGCAGGAATTCCAAAATAAAAAAATCAAGATGATAGTATCATACTTTTATTATACAGTGTTACGTGAAGCACGGTAAACAGTTTTCAGCGATATCCCTAGTTCGAGTTACAACCTGTGATGTCACACTTTTTCAGTTTTGCTAAAAGAAGCGGATATATATATATATATATATATATATATATATATATATATATATATATCTTGATGGGGATCCATTTAGGATAATGTATGTAAGCTGGTCTGTTATTCCAATATCATTACTAAGTATTTTCTGCATTACATTAGTAACCACTAAACCCCAGCTTTCACATATGGCCTCAAACAATGGTATACTCATACAAAACATCATTAACTTGACTGCAACAGAGTATTTGACGTAAAACACAGTTGAAACTATATTTATGCGAGTCGTCCGTGCATTTAAGACTTCTATACATACCAGGCATATTTTTATAGTTTTCTGTTGGCTGTTTTATTTATTTATTTATTTTCCCTCTGGCAATTTTTCTGCGCAGGCGCGGCAAATCGCAGATCGCGGCATGATCTGCTGTGGGGGTTTGAAGTTGAACCCAGACCTCTGTAAAGCTTTCAAAGTTTAATGCGCTCTCACCGGGAACCGAACCCAGGACCATACGAATAAATGGCGTGCGCGTTAACTACTAGACCAGCGGGGAAGTTAATATTTTAATAATTATAATAATAAACACAAAATTACTCATTGATACATTGCAATTCTTCAGATCAACATAATACGAGTATCTGCAGAATAGAGATGAATGCCATTATTTGCGTGTGTTTAGACTTGAGTGCGTGCGATGGTTTTTCACTCTTGCAATTGATCTTCAAAAGTAGCATGCTGATAACAAGAAATTTCCTTTTCCATTCATATTTGCATGCTTTGTCTTCACGTTATACTAACATGAGTGTATGGTGGTAGGAGCACATGTGATTGAGCTCCCTTTGAAATTGTGGATAGATTATGTAAGAGACTCCAAATAAACTTTAAAATATTATATATAATTTTACTCTTCTAATTGTAGTATTGAATAAAACCAAGCTGGCCAGCATGTTTAAATGGCCTGAGGCAATCTCAGGATGATTTTTCTTTTCTTTTTCTTTCTTTCTTTCTTTCTTTCTTTTTTTTTTTTTTTTTTTTTTTGTTGCCCTTTTAGGACATGGATATCATGTAATACCTTTAACCATTCATTTTATTAGTATAGTCGCTGCGCCGAAATCGCAACACTTGCGGTATCGACATTTGCGGTACTTCGAGTGTCGACATTTGTGGTACTGGGACATTTGCGATATTATTCAAAATAACTTATTCTCCAATCTGAGAGAATATATTTTCGGGTATTTAGTTGGAGGACAGGCACACTGTATAAACTACTACGAAAAGACCAAGTTTTATCACATTGGTGTAGCCAGAAAGTTGTTCTAGGGAAGAATAACATGACTTTCAGGGGACCTGAATTTGTGCATACTAAAAGCAGATTAAAAGTCTTATTTCAGAATATAAGCCATTATTAACTCACCATACATACAAACCTTTCTCACACCACCTAAGAACATGTGAATGCAAATATAAGGATCAATTATACAGAAAACGGAAAGAACAATTACTAGGATACATGGTAAACATATGGTAAACATATCTGAAAGATATAAACAAATGCTTGTTTATGATTACCTAAAAGTGGATAATATAAATAATGTAAAGGTGTGTTGATCTTGTTACTATCTACCTCAGAAGGTACACTCATGTCCAAAATAATTGTCCCATGTCTATAAATATGTCGTTGTAGGAATATAATTTGATAATGAATTCACCAGGTATTTCTTATAATGTTAGTATGTATATAACCGGCAAAGACATGTATGTGGCAAATTTCATGTCAAAAGAGCAGTAGATAAGAACAGTAAAACGAATATAAAACTTTCTTGTCCATTTAGCAACATTTTGTTGTACTCATTCTAATGTTCGTATTTATAATTCTTTTCCTGTGAAATTTGCCACAAATATACATTTCCCGACTATACATATAGTATCAGTATTAAAAGTAAACTCCGAAATCATTATAAAATTACATTCTTACAAGAAGACAGTTATAGATATGCGACAGTCATTTTGGACATGGGTGTACCTATTCATGGCAACTGGTCTCCAAGCCCAAGGTTTGCCTTCGACGCTTATGCGGCCTTAGCTGAATCGCATAAGCCATTCCTGTCTCTTCCATAGCCCAGATTTCCTTTGTAGCTTTCATCCCTTTCTTCCAGTAATGGCTTAATGAAGCGTTTCCCAACCTTTTCCAACTTGCGGCACACTATGGGCGTTACTTGGATTCTTGCGGCACACTTGTAGATATTACTTGTAAATATAAAACAAAGTGGTATTTTTTTCTGCGATTATTGACCTCCTTCTTACAGAGAAGAAAGCTCGAACACTGGTTTTTCCCCGTGGTAAATCATTATGCTTATTTTTCATTCTAATTTAAAAATAGAAAACAATTGCAATGACATATTGGACTCAGGTTTTTAGAAATACGCTTTCTTTTTAAAAACTGTATCCAACCTTTTACTAAGAAGGAAAGGTCATTAAATAACGAACGAACAAACAAATCTATTTTACTTTTAAAACACAAATGTAGGTAATTTGTCGAAAGGATTGAATGATATTTTATATTCTCAAGTTGCGAAATAGTCTGCAACAATAAAGAAGCAATAATGGTCATAACAATGACAACAAATACTTTTTTTTTTTAACATTAGAAATGTACAGAACAGTAACAAGGCATGAAACTTAAAATTGTAGATTCATAGTAGAGGTTCATAGTAATGTGAAATACAATTATACATTTTCCCTACGTTTTACAATTTGATTGCTATAAAATTAATAATTTTGTTTCGATTCCTCGCGGCACACCAGCGGCCTATTCACGGCACACCAGTGTGCCGCGGCACACCGGTTGGGAAACGCTGGCTTAATAATATACGAATAGCCACTCCATCTTTTGACGGTCTCAGTTTCATTGTAAGGCGGAAACAGGCCGCTGTTGCGCTGTCTGCGTGGCGATCGACGTAGTTCCACGTAACAGGGCAATATCATATATATTCAGAATGGTTCAAGATCAAATTAATCTGTGACCACTCTGTATATAGCATAGCATATCTGGCCCCTTTAATAAATATTTTAAAGAGTTTAACGATTATGCCTGTTGGGCTAAGGGAGACGATAATTAAAGCAAGTGAATGATGATGGAAGAGGAAACGGAAGTATCCCGAGAAAACCCACGAACATGATATTGTCCACCACAAGCTTACTTGACCGGGGATCGAACCTAGGAACTGATGCACCAGAGGCAAGCGCTCTACCGCTGAGCTACCGTGCCCCGTATAAATATTTTAAACCTCGTGTCTATGATTGAGATCAACAAGAATAACTATGCGTATTGAATCTCATGAATAATGCATTTACCCTGCTTACAAAACATATTAAGTTAAAATCTTTCGTTATCGGGTATTGGGCTTGGTAGGCAACCTCGAGTTTATGAAGAGTCTTCATCCCGGCGAAATTAAAATACCGCTAATTTTACAGTAATTATGTGATATCTTCAAATAGATAAAAGATAATCGAAATGTGGAACAAGAGCGCCCTTGACAATATCATTTTATATGAGATACCGTTATCACGACTTGCTTATCTGCTTTCGATTTCGAGCCATTTTGAAAATCGGCATTTATTTTCGCGTTTCTAAACAGCTGAAAACGGGAAGCCACTAGATGACGTGTGATAACGGTTTCTCACGCAAAATAATATTGTCTAGGGCGCTCTTGTTCCATATTTCAATTATCTTTTATCTATTTGAAGATATCACATAATTTCTGTAAAATTAGCGGTATTTTAATTTCGCCGAGATGAAGACTTAAGAAACGAGAACTTTAAGAATCTAGGTGAACGAAAATGTTAATCCCGTGGAACCTTGTGACTTTGGTATTTAAATTAATATTATAGCATTTTAATGTGTGTAGTATAAAGATTTCTGTTATTTTGAATTAGATAAGATATTAAACAGGAGCTCGCTGACTTTCCGTTTCGGGACGGATGCCAAGAAAAAGAAAAGTTCTTAATGAAAATTCTGGCATGTTTGCATGCATCGAATATTCAGATTAGATTTATAGCATTCCTTCTGTATCAACATGTGCCCTGTGTGTGCGTGTGTAGAAGGGTGGGTGCGGGAAGTTTTTCCTTCGTACGTATTCACGGATGTGCGAATTTTGGGAAAAAGCGAGACAAGGAATAAGGGTCGCTTGTGCAAGAAGACGCAATCCATGGCAGAAACCCTTCGTTTCTTTTAAAAGCAACCGTTTTCTCAGTCTTGCATTTGCCAGACGCTGTTTGGCGCGTGTTCCGTCCTACGTACTTATAAAAGATACAAATTTAGGTTCCCATTCAGTCAGTCCAGTCAGCGCTGAAGAAAGGTTAACTACGGAAGCATGGGGAGTTCCTGTCACTTGGAAGGAAGAATAGCTGTGTGTTCATAGAAACTGCATGCAAAGGAGATTATTATGATAATATTCAGGCTGTAGAAAGAGGTCGTTATGGAGGAAGAAAGTTGCAGTGGCTTGTCTACAATGTCTGACAAAGGATTGAATTCTTCATCACTTTCAGATAGGAATATGTAAGTATAGTGATAAAAGTTAAGGTTTTGATTTATTGTTCGTGTGTAAGTGTTCTCGGGTTCGATTCCCAGTGGGGACACTCGGTCGAAAAGGTGTAAAAGCGTTTCCAGGTTAGCCATCCTGAGTGAGGTTTTCCTGGGTTTTTCTCACACCAGGCAAATGTCGGGATGGTACCTAATACTCTGGTCCCAGGCCGCTTCCTTCTTTCTCCAATCCTTTCTTCCTTTCCTTTCCCCGAATAGTGTGATCGCCGAGGGATGTCATCTCTCATACGTGACGGGCTAACATGCCCATAGATGCTGAAAAACCTAGAAATCTAATTCCTAATCCTAGTGACGGGCTAACATGGCCATAGATGCCGAAAAACCTAGAAATCTAATTCCTAATCCTAGTGACGGGCTAACATGGCCATAGATGCCGAAAAACCTAGAAATCTAATTCCTAATCCTAATCCTAGTGACGGGCTAACATGGCGATAGATGCCGAAAAACCTAGAAATCTAATTCCTGATCCTAGTGACGGGCTAACATGGCGATAGATGCCGAAAAACCTAGAAATCTAATTCCTAATCCTAATCCTAGTGACGGGCTAACATGGCGATAGATACCGAAAAACCTAGAAATCTAATTCCTAATCCTAGTGACGGGCTAACATGGCGATAGATGCTGAAAAACCTAGAAATCTAATTCCTAATCCTAGTGACGGGCTAACATGGCGATAGATACCGAAAAAACTAGAAATCTAATTCCTGATCCTAACTTGCAGTTCATTGAGTTGTTGAAGTTTAGGATCCCTTTTCAATATCGAGGTTATATTATCGCATGAGAACCAGAGGAATGTAACTCCAAAAATGCTGTTTTCGTTTTCTTCATGTTTGGACATAAGTTTGAATGTCCCACTTTGTGTAAATGGAACGTAACGCCATCTGTTCTCCTTGTCGATCATCTGTTGTAATGTAGCTCAATTACCATCTTATTTAAAAAAAAAAAAAAAAAAAACATCTTTCTAAGCAGATAATATTTTTGTCCTCTCGCCTGTAAACCTACGAAAATGAAGTTACGTTTCTCTAGTTCTCATGCGACGGTATGAGACACGGACGTACAGTTTTAGATGGAATTCGAACCAACGTAATATGTTCGAATTTCAAGGCTCGTCCACCGAGAATCGAACCGGGGCATGCGCGCCGACTACGTGGGTACAAGATTTTTAGTTTGGACCCGGGTTTGAACCCGTTTTTCTTGCGTTTAAGTCAGTCGTGTTACCGACTGAGCTAGGGTAGCCCCAACTTATCCTTATAGTGTCGGTATATTTTACTTTATCACAGCACATCCCTTTATGACAGTGTTCACAAAATATTTTAACTAAGAATAAACCAAACTTTGAAACTTCCCTGAATACATATAGGCTAACACGACTCACCATTGATATGTACTCACATAAATTTTTGAAAGTCGGCGCCGTTGAACCGGGATCTCGTCAACTTAAGGACGCTAGCAACTACGATAGCGGGGTAGTTTATATTGTATAAAATTTCAGGATTAGTTTGTCATCATATGGCTAACAAATTAAATTTACTTTCGTCAGGATCTTGACCCTTAAAAGGGTCAACTTCGTCTATTAAATAATGGATAAGTGAAGTAAATTCATCACATCCGGTTTAGTGAAATATCAAAGTTTCAAACGTTGGCATTTCGGCTACGAACTATGGCTGCTAATTCATGCCTCTTCATCAGTGTCGTTTCCTTACGTTCCGTATCTTCAGTCTTCCGTATTTTTAAAGAGTTTGGTTTACCAAAAACCTTATATATTTCCTCTTCCTGTACGTGTGTCCGTCTGGAAGATACATCATCTCAAGAATTGCTTTGATGAATCGCCATCAAAATTTAGAAATGGAATTTGTTTATGGAGATGATCCCTCTAGTTCATGCCAAGATATGGAGATCAAAAATCGGTTCCCCTCGTATTATGGGAGTAATTATGGATATCATCCTTGCTTGATAGACTACCCGCAGTATGAGCTTAACGGGCTAGTATAACACCCAGGATACAAAAGACTAATATGTTCTTGTAATACACTGCTCCACAAAACTTAAGCAACCCGAGAGAACGTGATATAAGCGACGTGTGGGGCCCATTCAACACTGGTTAGTGGCATGCACATACACAGAGATGCGTCAGAGACACACAGGCAAGGCGAGCACACGTTCTATCGCATAAGCAGCACCGTTGCAAGCGCGGTGAACAAATTATGCCATGAGGCGTACACACAGCCCAGTAGTGTCCGAGGCTCCAAGCATTGGGTTAGTGGTTCTTGTGTGGGGTACACACCTTGCAATGACTGATAGACGACATTTGAGTGACTTTGACCGCAGGCGAATAATTGGGCGGTTGGAATTGGGTCGATCACAAGTGGAAGTGGCGGAGGAATTCAACGTGAACAAAAGCGTTGTGTCAAGGTTGTGGAGTCGCTTCCAAAATGGAGGTGAAGTCAGTAGACGTCATGGAGGAGGCCTTCCGAAGAAGACGTCGGCCGTCGATGACGAATTTCTCACAATTTCTGCCAAACGTAACCGTCAAGAGTCACGCCCTCAACTGGCCAATGAGTTGTTTCAGGCTACAGAACAACGCGTGAGTCGTGAAACTGTTCGTCGTCGGCTCAACAGAGCAGGACTGTATGCAGGAAGGCCTGTGCTGTGTGCGCTATTGAAAGTGGAGCACAAACGTGCGCGTTACACATGGTGTCAGGAACATGTTGCATGGGGGAACACCAGTGGGCGCGTGTCATGTTCTCCGATGAGTCGAGATTAAGTTTGTCGTCTGATTCTGGTCGGACTTTAATGTGGAGAGAGCCAGAAACACGCTATCGTCCAAACTTCACTGCTGAACGGCCGTCTATGGCGGTGGTTCCATTATGGTGTGGGGTGGAATTATGCTGAATGGGAAAATGGATCTCCATATTGTGCAACATGGCACTTTGACAGCACAACGGTACCGGGATTGAATCCTGAATACACATGTGCGCAATTTCAGCGGAGCATTTGGCTCAGACTTCCTGTTCATGGATGACAATGCCCGCCCACACCGTGCACATCTTGTTTCCGACTATCTGGAGAGCGAAGACATTACGCGTATTGCATAACCTGCATATGCTCTGGACTTGAATCCCATCGAGCATGTGTGGGATGCTCTTGGACGGCGAATAGCGCAGCACAGTCCACCACCACGCACTCTCCCTGACCTGGGAACAGCTCTCCTCGAGGAGTGGCAACATCTACCGCAAGACTTGATCAACACTCTGATTTGCAGCATGGAGGCCAGATGTCGTGCCTGTATAGCTGTTCGTGGTGGTCACACGCCATATTGACTGCCTATGCCCTCGCACAATCCAGCTTCACCTGTTGAGGTATTGTTGTGCTGAACTTTTTGGTCACTCTGTACATCCTAACTGTATTGTTCGTCTTCACTTGTGTTGCATTGTGCATCTGGACCGTCGGTTTGTTCATTATACTTGGTGCAGTGATGGTGTCGTTTTATTTTCTGCCACTTTCTTCGAGTTGCTTAAGTTTTGTGGAGCAGTGTACAACGCTTAAATTAAGATTACAAATAGAAAGATGTAAATATATTCTATTTTCAAATATTCATTCATCTTAAAATATACGTTATTTAATTCGAAGTAAAATGCTATATTTAAGCATGGGGGAAGTGGGACAATTTCTATAATATTCAATTTTACGTTTTTAAAATTACCTTCTTCCCGTGCGAAGAACGGATACTTCTGCTAGTCTGAATTTTATTCCTGTATCTAAGAATATTTTGCATAAAATATTTAATTTCATCCCGTAAATACAATTGCTCGTTTGTTTGGGTTGATTGATTTCATTTACGACTTTTTTTTTTAAGCAGTGATGTTATGTAAAATGTGACCTGCATTTCAGAGTAGTATCTTGAACGACTGTAGTTCGTCCGACACCCCGCACCGAAAATCGAACCCGGGACCTCATGCATTAAAGGCATGCATTCTAGCCACTATCCTACGTGAGAGGGTTCATTTGTTTAGCGTTTACACTAATGTTTAGTACAGGAAGCTTAGGCCGCTACCCAATTGGGCATGAGAGAGCCCATTTCTGAGCTAAATACAGAGTATATGCAGTTTATGTCTGAATATTCTGCCCAAAGACACGTTGTAGCCCACTTACCCTAGTGGATCCACTCATAGTACCGCACTTCTTACAATTCGAGAAGAGCAGAGAGAAACTCAAAGAGAAAATAAGGGTTTGGGGTGAGATAGAAACAGTGATGATTCCAGTGAGTGGAATTCGATGAGCGAAAGTAGGAGTAGCAATTCGTGATCTGGAGAAGCAGCGGTTGCAATACCAAAGGTGTACACGCGAGTGTTCCCTTCCCTCGGCATGCTTGAGTCATATTCAAATAATATTCAAGAAATATATAGAGGAAAGTCTCTTCAAGCTCTATTTGTATATTTATTGATTTAAGTACATTCTCTAATATTGATTTAATATATAGGCTATTTTCTTTTCTAAAAAGAAAACAAAACAAAACTACCAGCTACTGTCAGTGTACGTTTATACACTACAAAACTTCTATACTTATGTTAGTGAACAAGAGATAAATAGAATATATAGCATGTGCTAGAAGATATGAATGATGGCTATACGGAAAAGGAAGGAAAATCAAGAAAATTGCATATACTCTTGCAGGCACTTAAAACAAAATTATTTAATTAAATAACCCATATGTTATTTAGAATGAAAGGTTATTCTTAGTTCTTTCCGAGTTTGCAAATTTTTCTTTACCTTCTGATTGAAATCTGGAATGATACTCACCAAGCCTCTCTGAATAAAAAGCATCACTGTTGCAGATGTTTCCCGCTTTGTTTTCTTTAGTGTAGAGAAACACTACTCTCCTCCGATAATCAGCAGTTAGCATCTTTTTATATGAATATAAGGGAGAAAAATTCCATTTTCTGTGACCATGTATTTTTGTCAGCTGCTCTACTGCAAACAATGTTTCTTCCAGGCCTGTTTTTTTTTGGGGGGGGGGGGGGCACTGGCCTCCCGGATCTCTGGGAGTACCCCCGGAGGAGACCAAAAATAATACGTCTATAATATAAAAATAAATAGAATGGTGTAAGTAGTGTCCCCCTGGAATACTAAGTGTCCCCCCCGGAACTTTGTTTCTGAAAGAAACACTGACTGCAAAGAAGCATGAAATCTGAGAATTTTTCCTTCGAAAATGAAATAAATAAGAAAAATGAATTTTTTAGTTTAAAGTCCCACACTTATGGTCTTTAGGCTAAAGGAGAAAGATGGTTATTGAAAGTGAAGGATCGTGGAGATTAATTGTATGTGCTCTTCCACCAGAAATCAAAGACGGGACCATCTGCACCAAAGGCACACAAACGAAGCATTATACCAGCGGTAGGGCTTTTTCTTCTTCGAGACATCGTTTATTAAATATTACTATTTTGAAGGATTTGTCCGTCTTCAGTCAATGAAAATTATCGTGAATTGGTGCTGAAAATACTATAAATATAATAGTTTTTCTTTTGTGAATGGTAGGAGTATGTTTCAAGCTAGAAAAACAGAACAAACCGCAGTTGCAAGCACTGTATATTTCTGTTATGAATGTTCATTTTTTTTATTTGATTTATTATTCAAAAATGAAATGAAATCTTTGAGTTTTACGTCCCACGGTTATGCCAGTTAGGCTAAAGGAGACGGTGATGATGAGTAATGAATGAAATGGTGGAATGAAGAAAATGGGAGAACCCCGAGAAAATCCACGCACACGGTGTTTGTCCACCACAAAGTTCATTTGGCGGGGAGTGGGATCGAACCCGGGACCCTTAGCACCAGAACTGAACGCTCTACCACTGAGCCACCGCGGCCCCGATTTATTATTCATTCTGTACATCATATTACTTTTATATTTGACTATTGAATCTTCCTTATTTCAGTTTTTAACTAACGATGTTTTAAATCGAAGAGTTTTGTGAAAACAAAATTGAGGACCCGATTAAGCAAAAGGAATATGTAGACTTCTGTACATAGTAAGAATATTATTCTTTCACTGTCAAGTTATTTCCTAGATTATAAGTTACTTGGGGGGTCCCTAGTTCGATCTCAGCTCGCGTCAATTGAGCTTTGTGGTGGATGAACACCATATACGTGGTTTTTCTCGGGGTTCCCTGTCTCCTCCCACTATTTTCATTCCACATGTCATTCATTCTCACCACCTCCTTTAGCCTACATGATCCGTATAAAACAGATAGGCCTATTGCATTTCATAAAAGTTACTTAGGCCTATATGGCATTAAAAAATATTGATGAGAGATTAATTGCAACTTACTTAACTGGGCGGAATGAGAATAAATATCATAAATATTATATCTGTTACAGTTTTGTGCATGGTTGACCGCATTTATGCTTGTTTTTCATTATACATATCTCCTGGTATTCCATGTTGGCATCTCGTGATTTCATGGCTGGTATTATGACAATACCAAAAGAGAGAAAAACATCTTGCTTGAAAGAGAGCCGATACTGGACAGTTTGAAGACAGTGAGCATTCTTAAAAACTGTACCAACATGAGCACAAAAGTACAATAAGAAATTATTTTATGTTTTGATAATTTCTCTGTTTTAACCATAATGAATAGTTAGGACCAGAAATGCTCGCAGGATTCCTTCCCCCCCGCATGGGGAAGGGGAATGACCTTTACACAAGCTAAGTCGTGAATGTACGAGGAATGACTGAAAAGTTTTGAGCCTTGAAAAAACGATAAGAAGTATAGATTTGGTAATAATACCTTTATTTCTCAACATAATTCCCTTGGACAGCAGCACACTTCCAACGGTGCTGCAGTGCTCTTACCCTAGTAGAAAAAAAAATACTTAGGTTGTGACCACAAAAACTCCTCTACGCCTGTCATGACGTCATTATCGCTTGCAAAACGTCGTCCTGCTAGAGCCTTTTTTAAGATTAGGGAACAATTGGAAGTCTGAGGGGGGCAGCTCTGGAGAGTAGGTGGATGAGGAACGAGTTCAAAGCCGTATTCGTGCATAGTAGCCCATGGCAACTGCTTGTGTGTGGCCGGGAGCATTGTTATTATGGTAGAGAACGCCTGTGGACATCATTTGTGGCCATTTTTCTTGAATTTGCACTCAAAGTTTTTCAAAAGGTCACTCTAGTATTGTCCTGTTATGGTATGACCCCTTTGCAGAATCAATGAATATCACACCTTTTGAATCCCCCCCCCCAAAAAAAAAAACAGGCCATGACTTTGCCAGCGGAGAGGATCATCTTTACCTTCTTTCGGGTAGGAGAGGAGGGGTGCTTCCATTGTTTGGATTGTTGTTTTGTTTCTGGCTGGTAATTGTGTACCCAACACTCATCCATAGTGATGAATCGACAGAGAAAATCGCCCACATCACGTTCTAAGTTTCAAATTGTCCACGAATAGGAGGTACCGAGTGCGTTTTTTGTTCGGGAGTTAGAAGACGTGGGACTCATCGAGCAGAAGTTTTGATAAACGAAGCTCATTCTTCAGAATATGATATGCTCGCTCCTGCTGTGCCCAGCCGGTCTGCTATCTGTCGAGTTGACAATCGGCGATCTTTCATGCTCATATAAAGTATTATACCAGGCCAATATTTTCCATGGAGGTAGCACTTGATGCTCTCTCAGATCTCGGCTCATCTTTAATACTCTGCCTACCACGCTTGAATTCCTGCACCCATCTTTTGATGGTGGCATATGACGGCGCAGATTCACCTACGGTATTCACCATGTCCTGGTGGATCTCAGACGCCGACATTCCTTTTAATTGTAGATACTTGTTGAATGATCTGTACTCGATTTTTTCCATTTTCCCAACTTCTGCCATCTCATTCACTTTAAGAACCTGTAAAAGACAAAAGAAATTACTTAGAACCAAAAGCTTGATACACATTAATATCAAAGGTTGTACAATTCTGATACGTATAATTATTCTATTCTAGATTCTCATTTTCTGTTAGACTCAAAACTTTTCAGTCACCCCTCGTACAACCCTTGATGTAAACAATATTCTTCATGTAATACAATGTGTTAATTATTAACACATATTGCATAACTTTATTAACTGCAGTAAATAAATTAAATACTGTACTGAATAAGTAAGCAAATCTAAAATGTTTGGGCATGTATTTCGAAGAACTGAACCTCTTTCGAAAATTAAGGAGGGAAAAATTGCCCCTTTTACTCTCCGCTGCGGGCGTCTGCTTAGAACTATACATTAAAACCACCGTAATATATAATCTCGTCTATCAAGTCTCAAACAGAAAAGGACGGAGTCTGAGGGCGATTAAACCATGACGAGCCTGCCAGCTTTGCTGGCCCCTAAATTTACCCTGCTGCTAAAATTAACTATTTGCAATCCCACCCTTGCTTCCTTCCAGAAAATTTTGTCCGTGGGATCAATATATGAAGGAGCTGGACTGCGTGGTAATTAAGTTTTCTTAGCTCCGGGAAATGGGTCGATTATCCATTCCGGGAGAGCAAAGCCCTCAAACATTTTGCCTGGAAGAAACACTACTACCACCAGACTCGTATTTGTTCTTTGCAAGTTTGTGTTTTGTGAATCAGTATTCTCTTCTTCCGTAGTCAAGCGCTCAATTGGATTAAATTTGGCGTTCACATGGGCTTCCGCGAGGAATCGAACCAGGATCTCGTGTGCCAGAGGCGCGTATGCTAACCATATAGCCACTAGGGAGCTCATAAATCCACGAATAGTATATTTGCAGAGTCATAGTGTACGCTGTCAATGTTCCTGTGTGCCTGTGACTATTCTTCTGTCATCGGTCAGATCCTTGTTCGATCCAGGGATAAAAGTGGGTCTGAAAAGGTAGGGGAACGGTAGGTGGCGGCATGACGTCACGCCGTCCCCTTGCCTATCTTTGCCCATTGTATTTTTTTAGGAACTGGGGGACGCTGTACATATTTTCTGGAGGTGGGTGGACGGCGTATTCCGGCGTTACCTCGTACTTTTACTCTGGTTCGATCCCAATTCGTCCCAAGTTTTGTTTATGGTGAATGAAGACCATGTGCATGAATTTTCTCTGGGTTCTCCCGTTTCCTCCCACTTCTTTATGTTGGTTATTTCATTAATTATTAGCACTGTATCGTTTAGAGTCAGTAAATAAGCATGGGAGTTGAACTGGAAAAAAACATTTTTAGATACTAAGGTTGGCCAATTTTTACTTCCCGGAATCCGGAAAGTAAAATAGGAAAATCACGGAAAGTGAAGTTCGGAAAAATTTTGGAATACAGAAAAATCCAAGATTTCGGTGAAAAAATCTGGAATTTAGAAAATTCCTGGATTAAGAAAAACCCGGAGTTCGAAAAAATCTCAGATTTTTCCCGAAATCTGGAAAGCGAAATTTCCGATTTCAGAAAATTAAATGTTGCGGATAATTTTGGCCATCCTTAATACGTACCAACTCCTTCTCCTCTCTGTCCGGTTTACTAAGAAGGGAAGCAATGAATTGTGACGTAACAGAACATTCAGTTAGGAATGACTGAACTAAGCCAATAAAGCAGGGGTAGAATGACTAGTTTTCGCCGGTGGCTATAACTGATGGCCTATAACTGGAAATTAATCGTTGAAGTAGAGGAATAGGTTGAGAATTTTAAGTAGCTATACAAGAACTACATAGCATATACAAATTGTCACTTGTAAACGCCAATTAATTAAAATTCCTCCGGACGTAAAGCACTCACTTCCTATGTGTCAAGAAGCCAGAATCTTCAGAGTGGAAAACAATGATATTAAGTTAATGATGTCGCTAAAATTCAAATAGACTATGAACCAAAGTGTGGTAGTTGCTACTGAAAGATAGAATAAACTCGAATGGTGTTGTTGGCAACTCTTTTATCAAAGATTGCCAAAGAAAAGTTTGTTTTAAAAAAGTCGAAGGTGTATAAAAGCGATATTAGCAGATCGTAATTCCAGGTGAAGTTAAACGTTAGTATTTGTGAGTCATCGTTGTTCGTATTAAGGTTGTTACGGTCGATCAACAAACAGAACGCGCGAGTTGTCCGTGAAGGAGTGCAGGCGGTGGTGAGTGTAATGCATGCGTTGAGAAGATGGGCTACAAAATGTTCCTTGCTTCAAGGCGATATCGAGGGTGGCTTAGGTTACCTAGCTGTACCGACAGCATCTATTTCAAAGGTATTGTCTTTCGCAATTAGTACAATTTAATTGTAGATAATCATAGGAATGATAAAGTCTTAAACCCAGTAATTATTCAACTGTGACCTTCATTGTGTGTTGACACTTCCTATTGAACCGTACCAGGTTTATACCGGAACAAAGCGCTGTGATTACTTTCGTAACACTACAATTTTACATTCTTTTTATAAACTGTCAACTCTTTTTATTTACTTACTGGAATACACCTAGGTCTTACAGAAAATTTATTAATTTGAGCTCCTAGTAAATATTTGGGCTGGTATTTAGTATCTCCCCCAATCTTGCACATTTACTTTACAAAATATAGCTGAGCTAGGGACAGCTAGCAAAGGGAGTTAGAAACCTCCAGGGCCCTTGTACTTCATCGTTTATCACAATTTAGACAAAAACAAGGTACTCGGTTCAGGAACCATGAAACGAATTGGGGGAGATACTAAATGCCATCCAATATTTGTTTATGTATGAGGTTAATTCAATGTAGATCATTTTACATTGAAAATAACGGCGACAAGAATATAATGACTTCTTTCTGGATAAATTATATGCGATCTGCGTCTCTACGAAAGACCGGGTTCGATTCCCAGTGGATGTGCAAATTGAGCGGTGATTCACTGATAGAGCGCTAAGGGTCCTTAGTTCGATTACAGACCATGTTAGTTTATGCTAGAGAGCATCGTAACTGGATATTTTCGGGACTCTTATCCTACCAGTACTTTGATATCACTTACGCAAATCAACTCGGTAATAGAATACATGAGAACCCCCTGATCTACGTTTCTTCTGTGTTCTATTACCATTGCTACATGAAATACCATAAATTTTCTACGTAGTGCAATAGTAAGAAGTATCCGTGTGCACAAGACATGCGATAAATCCCCCCCCACACACACACACAGTCATAAAGTACAAGGGCACTACACATGCAGATATAAAGTACAGGTACGTTCTTTTTTATTTTGGTATCAGTCAGTAAGTAAATAAAAGTCAGTCAAATAAGTAAATAAAGTTATATTAACTGGCGCAGTTACGTTCAACTGATCGAGCAGCTCGAGCCGGCTCGGTTGGGTCAGCTTGTTGGCTCGGCTCGATAGTGAATGAGGTGTGAGCCGAGTCTTTGAGAACCCTAAATCTGAGCCGAGCAGCTTTGAACATCTTTGACCGGAGCCCTCTAACTTGTAACGACTTTGGTTCGAGCCCGGATACTTGCTCCTCCGGAACTCAAACCCAGAACCTCGTGAATGATGTCCTTGCCTCCTAGACTTCACGACTATCGAGGTCAGCAGTCAACTAGTTGTTAGTATTCAGATACAAACCGCCTATCATTTATGTTGATACACGGTGTTGTTATAATAATAATAATAAAAATAATAAAAGTTGTAGTAAGTATCATTGATAATAATTATATTGTCTATGTAGAATACTTGAAGAAATTTCTTGAAACTACAGATAGCATTCGGCTCGACTCGACGAAACTCTAGTCGAGTTGGAGGAAATTTTTCGAGTCGAGCTCAAAGATGTCTGTTTCGAGTCGAGTCGAGTTTGAATTAAAATTCGCTCGAACTCGCTCGTACGCATCCCAAGTATGCATCCATATTGTATTACTGCGCAAAAGTAGTATGTACCTTTCAGCTGTTCTGTGTTTTATACTCTGTCATATTCAGAAATAACGCGATGTTTCAATGGAATTATAAAGTTGTTTCCGTAGTTTATCATTGTGAGGGACGATATATCTTGGCATAAAAACTACACACAGTACATGGCCTTCTATGCGAGCGGTCTCGGGTTCGATTCCTGGTGAGGGCACTCGGTCAAAAAGTGTTACAGCTTTTTCAGGTCAGCCACCTTGAATGAGGTTTTCCTGGGTTAGGCAAATGCCAGGGTGGTACTTAACTTATAGGTCCCAGGCCGCTTCCTTCTTTCCCCAATCCTGTCTTCTTTTCTCCGAATTGTGTGCTCGCCGAGAGACGTCATCCCTCAAAACGTGACGGGCTAAATGGACAAGATGCCGAGAGCCTAGAAATCTAGATCCTCAATCCTACACACAGTACATGAACCAACTTAAAAACCGACTTGTGTTAGGTGGCCACCAAAAAGCACAAATCCTATCTAAGCGAGTCAGGACAGAAGTGCAGCATGGTGAACTCGCGTGGCTTACGTCCGTAGGGAGCAGGCGCGTCAGTGACGGTGTGTATTTGCATAAACGAGGATACTGGAAAAACGTTTCATGTGGGATTAAAGCACGTGCTTTGCGGTACTCCTGTGATCACATTGTAGACTGTATTCACATAGCAATTTACTTCATCCTGTCTTCCTTATGGAATAGTACGTAGTAAGAAGCGCACTTTGCATTTCATATGAGAAGTAAAATCCTGATACATTTTGACTACTTACCCAATCCTATTGTGAAATCAGTTCATATATTCCATAGATGCTACAATTTATGCCTTCTAAAATTGAAAACCACTGAGCCCCGAAGGGCTATGTTGTTGGGCGCTGTCAAATGTTACTAGAATTACTCGACATCTTTCTCTCCCCTGTTACATCTCAAACTTCGTAAGTTAGTAAGATGTTTCGTTTGAAACACTGGCACATTATGCTCTATTGTCAGTGTACCTAATATGGCCTAACCACACACCTTTGTATAGTCTAATATTAAACTTCATTTACCTTCTTAATTTGTTTGGAGCACTAACATTTCACGCTTCAGTATTTCTTGGAGGACTATATTTTCTTCAACAAATATTTACTTTGTCTTGAAGAGAATGAAAAAAAAGAAAAAAGGCATTAAGCGTCCGGGTTTAACAGGGACCCGGATATTTATTCACATTTATTCGAAATTTCTTGTTTCAGCTTTTGGAACACTTTGCCAAAAGTTAAATAGAGTATCCTGCTGCACAATTACCCTTTGACTACCAACGGGACACATGTGTCCCATGCGAATAATTCAAACATCGTTGGGAATTTATTTTTAAAACATTAAGAAAATCATGTTGTTCTCCTATCGGGTCAGACGTGACCAGGAGACTGTGTTTAGTTTCCAAAACTGTGTGCAGATGTCAGGAATATCCCACATTGAAGGAGTCGTGCATATAATTCACACTAAAAAATTGGTAGTCAAAGAGTTAACCCGCAAGCCTAATAATCCGCGCACGAATAATGGAGAGTTTGCTGTGATAAGAGTGAATTAATTGATGATACTGGAGAACCATGGTCTAGCTCAAGCCTCGGCGACTGAATGCTGACTTATCATAAGCACGCGACTTCTCTGAGGGGTCAGTGTTCGACGTTACAGCTTCGAACCTGTGACTAAGGAATACATCCAGCACTTCACAAGCATGTATATTATCAATAGAGAGGCGAAGTGAGGGTGTGCAATGGTGTTATTGCCCATCCTCTACCTATCTGTGAAGTTCCCTCGTGGCTAAGCGATTAGTGTGCGAGCCTTTGGTGTGGAAGACCCGGATTCACTTCCAGCTGAAAGCTCCATATGGCTTGAATTAAGTTGTAGGTCCACGTCTCATATAGCCTCGCTACTGAAAAGGACATTGAACTCCAAATCAAATCTCCCTATCTGGCTCCATGCGTGAGAGCTATGATCCGCAACATATTCGCTCTTATTGTATATGTGTTAATATGTTATATTTCACGTGTACATATATCTTAGTAATAATATTTATGAAAATAAATAGAAGTAAGGAATTTGTATACTTATAGGCAAAAACACTTAGAAGATTATGTCCATATTTTTCAAGTATATGGTGGCAGCGAACTTGATTGATATCTAATGAACGCACATGTTTTTAAGTGGATAATTTTTCGTTTCTTTTATTATCAAATGATTATTTAAAAATCTATCTAATCTAAAATGCATAGTTTTCTTTATCTGTTTTTGGAACATACGCTGAGTTCCCATGCAGTACTATTGTTATTTATCCATTTTTGTTTTATCATAGCTTATCATGTTTTGGGTTTACATACATTATAATTGATTATCCTGAAGACGCCTATACTATATAATGCTTACAAAATATTCCACTTATAGTTTTGAACTTACTTCTTAATATTGTGTGTATAATTTGTGCTTGGCAATTAAGTTAGCGTAATGAGAAATTGAACTGGACTCGCTTTACGTGATTTAAGTTTCTTTCTGGAAACAAAAGAGCTATTCAAACGGGTGCTTATATTAAAAAGCAAAATATAAAGGAAGCACATTACGTCAGTTGTTAAAAGGATTGATTAAGTATAGTAATCCTGTAAAAAAAGTGATTAAGCTAAGATTGATTACTCAACGATACGTTTGACTATGGAAGGTCGTAATGCTGTAACAAGCAGGCGTTGATGTTTTCTGCTGCATTCAGTTCTCGTTGTGCTTTTGTGTTGTGCGTTTAGGCATCGTCCAGCAGAGGTTTTGGTGGATCGGAATGATGAGGGTCGTACGGTCGATGCCCAACTTACAAAAACTGACCCCGAACATTCGGGCGTTTGGCAGTCATCTTCATCTACCAAAATTATCCAGATCAAGTTCAACCGTACGTTTTAATACTTATATTATATTTTTTCTTCAGTATATTGTTCCTTGACTTTATTATACAGTATGATCCTTACATAAAAAAAGTATGTACACATCAATTTTAAACAGGATATCAATATTTTAAATGATATTACAATTAAAAGTGAAATCTCTTGGACACAAGTTGTATTAAGAGGCTTCATCCCGGCGAAATTAAAATACCGCTAATTTTACAGTAATCATGTGATATCTTCAAATAGATAAAAGATAATCGAAATATGAAACAAGAGCGCCCTAGGCGATATTATTTTGCGTGAGGTACCGTTATCACAAGTCACCTAGTGGCTTTCCATTTTCAGCTGTTTAGAAACGCGAAAATAAATGCCGATATTCAAAATGGCTGGAAATCGAAAGCAGATAAGTGAGTTGTGATAACGGTATCCCATGTAAAATAATATTGTCTAGGGCGCTCTTGTTCCACATTTCGATTATTTTTTATCTATTTGAAGATATCACTTAATTACTGTAAAATTAGCGGTATTTTAATTTCGCCGGGAATGATTTTGTTTCTTGATTGTATATTTGAGTTTGATAAAATGGGGGGCCCGGTGGCTCAGTGGTAGAGCGTCATCTCTGGTGCATGGGGTCCTTGGTTCAATCTCAGCTCACGCCAAGTGAGCTTTGTGATGGACTAACACTATGTGTTTTTTTCGGGGTTCTCCCGTTTCCTCCCACTTTCTTCATTCCACCATTTCATTCATTTCTAATTATCACCGTCTTCTTTAGCCTAGCCGGTATAATCGTGGAACGTAAAACTTAAAAGGTTTAATTTCATTTTGAGTTTGGTACTATACACTGCAAAGTGTCTTGTTTAGCAATTGTCAAGAAAGTAAAGTCAGGATCGTCATTTCAGTTTTGCTTGGGGAGGCAAGACCCTCCTTGATGCAGATAAAATTTCGCTTTTTTCACAGATTTACTACTATTCTATTAATAAAATTTATATAAATCTCAAAACCAGGGGGCAATACCCCTCCCTGCTCCCCCAATGACTCCCCTGAGTGAAATCTTTGCAAAAATTCAGGTACTGAACGTTAATGTTTGTAACAATTCAAATATATATATATATATATTTTTTTTTTTGCCTTGAAAAAGCCGAATTATTTTACAGCTCCTTATGGCTAGTGTACACGCTTTTGGATGGGAGATCAAGGTTCGATTCTCGGTGAGAGTATATGTAGTTCAAATACCACATTAAGCTGTAGGCCCACGTCTCACAGATTTAGTACTGAAAATTACGATAAATTCCACTCTAACCAACCACCCGAACTATTTTAATAAGAATTCTTTCGAAAAGAAGTCACTCCAAAGAATGCTCATAAAATGTCAGAATTACCATGTGTCCATATTCAGTTAAATGACTATCACGAAAAATAAATCCTGACGTTACAGACCATACTATCTCACTATCATACTATCTCGCCCCATGACATCTAAATTACAGGATCTCGGCTGTCGGCTGGGTTAATGTGGTTGATGGGACCAACTAGATAACTCCTAAAATGCCGTCATAGTTAAACTAATAATATGTTTAGGGGTCGCGGTGGCTCAGTGGTAGAGCGTTCACCTCCGGTGCTTGGGGTCCCTGGTTCGATCCCAGCTCGCGCCATGTGGACTTTGTGGTGGAGAAACACAGTGCTCGTGGGTTTTCTCGGGGTTCTTCCATTTCCTCTCCCTTTCTTCCTTCCACCATTTTATTCATTTTTCATCATCACCGTCTCCTTTAGCCTAACCGGCATAATCGTGGGACGTAAAACTTAAAGATTTCATTTAATAATATGTTTACTTTTGGTGTAAGAAATCAGGTTTTGATTACTCCGAAGAAAGTACGATTTGACTCCTAAGTTAAACTGTACGTTCCCGTGTTATATAATCGTGATGTGGAACTGTAGGTTAAACTTCAAACAAAACATTCAGCGCTATACAGATCCTTAGATAGGTTGATTAATTGTCCTCAACTCCTACTCTGGACCACCAATAGAAAAATGTTACTGTGCTACCTTCATCATGTCTATAATCTCGTAAAGGAAATTAAATATAGCTTAACGATTATGTTCTATTGATTAAAAGACACGGATTGATTCTAGCTTGTGCCAAGTGGGCTTTTTGGCGCACAGAAATAGTGTTCGTAAGTTTTCTCGGGGCTTTCCCATTTTCTCATTCCACTGCTTTTCATAGTCCTATATTTTCATTCATGACCTCGTTATAGCCTGACTACGAATACATATACATTGGGGTGTAGCGAAAAAATCCGATTTTCGCGTAGAATTCTAATAGAGCTCAAAAGTTGCGAATTAGCGTTCTAATCAATGGAAAAATATCACTCTTTGGATCTTCAGTCCCCGCAAACGAACTAAAAATTTAAAAAAAATTAAAAACACCAACATTTACATTTACGTAAAAAATATTCAGATTACTTATTTTTTTTTTTTTAAAAATCTATAGTGTCTAAGTATTTTATTTTAGTTGTGTAAGGTTATGTTTGTTAATAATATACTCAGGAAGGTACTCACGAAGCATTTTTTTAAAAGAGGAAGTTTGGTTACGGGCATATAATTTGAAGAACTCTCCAACTACCTCTATAAAAATTGTTGCGAAAGTACCGTAGGATTCTGAAACTTGGATATTTGGATAATGCACATAGACCCTACTAGTTCCTAAGAGAAGTCTTGACCCGACTATGGTAGGTCCCATAGTCTTGGAGTTATGGACCTTTAAAGTTCATTTTTTCATGTTTTCGGAAGCCTATAACTCCGAAAGGAAGCATTTGTGCACCCAACTTAGTCTATACTTTTTGTCTTATCTTGGTGTCGGGAATCACCTCCAAAAATGTTTCGGTGTTGTTTTGAAACACCCTGTATACTTTAAGTCGATTTAGCATTCTAAGGATAGGCACCACCTCTCTTAACACCATTCAACTAAAAGTGACAGAAATAAACAAGTTTCGGTTTTAACGATGATCGCTTTGGAGCAAAACCGGTAACGGATAGCGTGAAGCGGTTGTCTGCAATCAATTAAGCGTCCCAAGAATATATTCCATTTACACTCTTAATGTCTGTACGAAAACCAAAAATGATAGAAATTTACTATCACTTCTGGTTTCAATAACAATTGATATATATATTACGCCGTACAAACTTAATTTCTTCACGTGGTGTACATGTAATACTGGCCTTGTTCCTTACATTGATTATACAAAATTGATAGGGGACGAAGATTCAAATTTTGGTGCTCTTTTCTCGTTATTGAGTAAATCGGCATTATAAACTGATTCCAGCACGTTCTGAGGTTCATTGTGTTTTCTGTTTGTATTTATATACAGTTACGAACATAAATAAGTAGAGGTAAGAGTCTTTATTCCTTATGTTTTCAACTTATTTATGTTCATGGTTGTACAGTCAGAAACAGTATTAAGTATAGGCTGCAGGTATAAGAAATAATAGTCCCAACCTACACTTAACATTGTTTCTGACTGTACGTTATTTTATATTTGTCTTAAAAAAAAAAAAAAAAAAAAAAACTTATTTTGCACGACACTGCTACTTTTTTTTTTTTTTTTTTTTGTATTTAGAACTCTAGTGGTAACACTACCTGGGCTACCCCTCTGAAATGGTCACTACTCGCAACACACACGTATAGTACAGGGTGTCCGAGAAGTCCTTCCCTGATTACAGAAATTGATAACTCAGGCTAGAAATAAGATAGAAATATGAAACTGGTGTTGAATTGTTTACAAACTATAAAAGTTTTGGTCACATCAGTACACTTCCACATGAGCACCCTTGGTAGCACGTAGCACATCTAGGCGATATTTAATTTCCATCCACACATTAGCCAACATCACTGGAGGGATCGATGCAACGACTGTGGTTATTCGTTGCTGCAGGATTTCAAGATCTGGTACACGTGTTCGGTAGACCTCATCCTTGACATAACCCCATAAAAGGAAGTCTAATGGGGTTATGTCAGGAGAGCGTGGAGGCCAAGCTGTTGGTCCATCACGACCAATCCATCGCCCAGGAAATGTCCTATCGAGATAGGCACGGACGTCCAAACCCCAATGAGGTGGTGCACCGTCTTGCTGAAAAACGACATCGGGGCAATACTGAAGCAGCTGAGGAACAGCATACAGCTGCAACATATCCAGGAACACTGCAGATGTGATGGTATCCTCAGCGAAGAAGAATGGCCCGATAATTCGATCGTGCAATAACGCGCACCAAACATTCACCTTTGGACTGCCTCTGGTGAACTCCCTGACCTCCCTGGGGGGTTCTGAACCCCAAATGCGTACATTATGGCGATTCACTACTCCACTGACAAAGAATGTCGCTTCGTCGGAAAAGGCAATTCGTCTGAGATAACCATTATCGTCCTCAATACGTGATAGCATTTCGACCGCAAAGTCATATCGACGTGTACCGTCGACGGGCAACAAGGCCTGAACGAGTTGCACTTTGTAAGCACGAAACGATAAACGTTTGTGTAAAATGTCATGGATAGAGCTTTTTGGCATCTGTAATTAACGTGAGGCCCTGCGCACCGATTTCTTAGGACTTCTCAGAAAAGACTGCCGCACAGCCTCTACCGTGTCTGCTGAGGTTCTTGGTCGACCAGACCTCGGAAGGTCAGCAACCGACCCTGTGTTCTTGAACTTCTCATACCAGGCTTTAATGCTCTTGACATCAGGTGGAGTCCTCCCAAATGTTGTCTGGAACTGTCTCTGCACCGTGGTTGGTGATCGTGTCTCATGGTACCACAGGACACACTGTGCCTTCTCCTGGTTGGTTGACATGGCTTCTTGGGCTTCTTACTTACGTACTACAAACCTAAAACAAAAAAACAAAAAAAAAAAAAAAAAAAATGAGACTTGGTCAAACAGAACAAACCTAACACATTATTATTATTATTATTATTATTATTATTATCAATAATAATAATAATAATAATAATAATAATGCAAAAAGTAACTGTCATAAATTTGCGATTGCCGATAACGGACTCTGATTTCTGAATGCACAGTAAGAAATTTGCTGTTTCGGAAGGGAGTAATGGCTGAGTGGTAGAAAGTTCATATCTAATGCGGAAGCTCTGGTTCGATTTCACACGTTGGGGCCGTGGTAGCTCAGTGGTAGAGCGTTCACCTCTGGTGCATGGGGTCCCTGGTTTCGATCCCAGCTCGCACCAAGTGAATTTTGTGGTGGACAAACACCTTGTGCGTGGGTTTCCTCCCACTGTCTTCATTCTACCATTTTATTCATTTCTCATTATCACCGTCTCCTTTAGCATAACCATTGGACGTAAATCTCAAGAGATTTAATTTCATTTCATTTTCGATCTCACACCTTGTGAACTCACTGCTTACAGGATCGAGGCCGTTGATATTTTTGGGGTTCTCTCACGCTTCCTTCCACATTCTTATTCTACCGATTCTACCAAGTCATGAATTATCTATCTGCTTTAGCGTACAGGTCATAACCATGGAACATAAACCAATCAGCTTTTTCACTTTTCTAACAAGCTGTTACGTATTTTACGTTAATTGAACTCAAGTATGTTGATTTTTAACAAATGAAGTTTCTACAATATACTTTAGTTCTCAATCAAGCAATATTGTGAACTATATCCCCTCTCCCCTATATAATACGTTTTAATATATGGGAATTTTGAAGTTCAGTCTGTCGCTCAGTTAATAATGCAATAACTTTGTTCTATTTGTTGATTATTAATTATAAAATTTTCATCAGTCGTGACTTTTACGTTGTTTCCATATCTGGAAAATTGAATTGTAGTCGTAAGCATGGCGTGCTTGTTTTACTCGAATGATCTCCATTTCAGTTACATTTAATTTCCCGTTTAATGCTTCATTATGAAAAGAATTAATTAGCTGTATATGTAAAATTCTGTGTTTGCTAAATTTATTAGTTTAGTTGTCGAGTGAAAATTAGACGCTGTTTTCTGGGTGATAGATCTCTCCCTGTGTGAAACACTTAATTTTTCATTTGAATATGATTGATATTAAAGCTCTTGGGTAAACTCACTTCCACTATTTTTTTTAATTAAATAACTGAAAGACAGTGATAATAACCTTTTTATTTATAAAAATATTAATAGGCTTTAAGAAAACACTAGAACGTCACTATTAACAATACCTTATTTTACAAACTATAAGATGCACTTTTTTCTTCGAAAAATTGCCTACAAAGTTCGGGTGCATTATACTCAAAATTAATATAAAAATGCCCAGTGTTTCATTTAAAATTCCCGCCAGTCTTGATAATGGCCATGTATTCGATGCCGCGGGAAACGTGTCTGTATCTGGCAACATTGGATTGAAGTGGCAGCAGGCAAATTTTCGGATCCCAAACGTTTCAGGTATTCTCTGATCTTATTGGTCGTGATACAGATAGGTCATCAAAAGTCATGACTTACATATAGCAGAAAATAAACGCCAAACGCTGTCGGCCCTCGTAGCCGAACGTGCTGGTGAGTAGGCTAGTCATAAAAATCGTTTTTGGCCTGTGTTCCAATCCGACCCAAGGAATTTTTGGTAATTTTCATAACACTTTTTTCATTAAAATAAGCGTGCAGTTTTAGTATACGTATCCATAGTAAAAGTAGTAGTAAAAAATGAAATGAAATCTTTGAGTTTTACGTCCCACGGTTATGCCAGTTAGGCTCAAGGAGACTGTGATAATGAGTAATGAATGAAATGGTGGAATGAAGAAAGTGGGAGGAAACGGGAGAACCCCGAGGAAACCCACGCACACGGTGTTTATCTACCACAAAGTTCACTTGGCGGAGGCTGGGATCGAACCCGGGACCCCAAGCATCAGAGGTGAACGCTCTACCACTGAGCCACCGTGGCCCAAAAGTAGTAGTAGTAGCAGTAGTATCAACAGTAGAAACGGGTTAGAAGCCCCGCAGGGGTTGCTTGGGTTCTGTTCTCGATATTAAGTGGGCAAATTAAAGACTTGCCCATTTTTTTTCTGTACACTTTACATGACCAACTTAAAAGAGCTGGCTAGGGTAGGGCGCGAATATTGAAACGTTTGAGATCGACAGAAGTGCTGGCAGCAGCAGAGCATCGATGCGACGAACATGAGTTGCGGGAATTCACAAGCTTGCTTAACACTGTTTTCCTCCCGCCCCGCCATCACTAATCCGGAACCACAGACTATAATATATCACACCATCCAATTATCGTTACTTATAAAAAATATCGAATCCAAGATGGCGGCCATCCCAAAAGTATTCCTCTGGTCCCAATGTGTATCGCTCGCTTCACGTTCAATGAAACTACATTCGTGTGAATTTTATAAGGGGTGACAAGCACCCTATATTTTGATGCACACACACACACACACACACACACACACACACACACATATATATATATATATATATATATATATATATATATATATATGCATGCGTGCCCTTGAAGTAAGATACACTTGTTTTACTTAATCGATCTTCAGAATAATCTCTCATTAGAAAGTTGATAAGATACCGTGGCTCTTGACAGTTAGTATTTTAGATTGGATAATTAAGTAATTACGGAGTAGTCATTAACGGTAATATGTCAATACTTTCATCTTCAAAAGTAATTAACAATATATTGTTTAACTTTTCCCGATTGATCGATCAACTTTTAAGCTGTCTTTGATCATCCTGAAGGTCTTAAAAGGTTACACAGCTACGATGTTCAAAATAATTAAACATTTATAGTCAGGGGCGGATTAAGGCTTTTGGGGCCCTGGAGCCGACTATTTCAAGGGGGCCCTATGTTCCGAATAATTCCAGCGCATACATTTTCTTTGTTGGCTTCCACAGCCTCATAGGCTTATCGAAACACCGAGAACTATTCTGTAACATTTTAATATGCTCCAAGTTTAGAATAATTAGTTTAATTACATTCATCATTAACAGTTAAATGGTATGTGGAACACACAAATGTCAAATTGTATTGTATTGTATTTATTTTCATCCTTTTTCATACAAATTGTTCACAACGTGAACGTATGAGTTGGACACATCATAAGAACACTGAATGTGTACATATGTATAATTTAAATCTACATGCAATATTAAAATAGTGTGAATTTATGTAAAAAAAAAAAAAAAAAAAAAAGTACAATTTTTCATTATTCTAATTTACATACATCGATATAAAACAACATAACAGTTAATGAAACCTTACATTATAGATATACAAAATATATATACTTTAAACATTATTTACTACAGGCGAGATATTCTTCTACAGAATAGAAACAGTGCTCGAGTAGGTACGACTTGACTGCTTTATTGAAACCAGATGTTTTGTTTTTTAAAATGGAAGGAAGCTTGTTATAAATATTCACTGCCATAGGAAATGTACTATTCTTATGTACTTTTAAACGTGAGGACTCTACATGAAGGTCAGACGCTTGTCTTGTATTATGCATATGAATATCTGAGTTCAACCGGAAGCTGCTTGTATCTATCTGTATATCTTTTCTTACAAATTTTAGAAGTTCATATATATATATAAACATGGAAGAGGTAAGATTTCAAGAAATTTAAATAGAGGTTTACAAGAAGTTTCCCTTCTTGTATCACTAGCGTACAGTCAATTTGCAGATGATCCGAAGGTTTGAGGAAAGAACTAATGTAGTGCATTACTATAATTTCAAAGCTAAATCCATATGTCAACAACAACAACTCCCAAATACATCATAATAGCAAGTTTGCAATTGCACCTGCTGCATTGCATTGTAAAGAAATCGATTAAAATATGGAACCAATGAACGACAAATTAGCTATCAACTTTATTGGTTCCAGCTACGCAATATTATCAGTGTCTCAATATGCGGTAATCGCAAACTACTACTATGTGCTTTTCATGTTGTTACCAGTAGTTACGCGCTGTAAGACGTAGGGAATGTTAATAATGCTAATAACCCATGGTTTCAAGTAAGCATTGAGGAAGAATGAAGTTAATGAAACGTAAAATTCAGCTTCTGAAGCATATGGTGTTATTGACTTCCAAATCCCAGAATGTGTAACGGAAACAATCGTGAGAGCGGAATGTAAGACAATAGTCGTCTTCAGGCAAGGTTGTGGTTACTGGTGTATACACTTAAAGATGAAAAATTGCCAAGGAAATGATCGTTGTTCCGTGGATGAAGATATAAACACGTTTCAACAGTGCGAAGAGCCCATTAAGTTGTCAAGAGTATGAAGTATAAACAGAAAGATTTCGAGAGAGAAAGTACATCTGCATTCGAAAACAGATGAAATGTTTCATTGCTGGCACTAACAACCGAAAAGTGTCAAGTTAAAATTAAAATATAGATTAGCTTTCTTTGTTCTATTTAGTTTATTAATACATTTGTTGAACCAAGCATTTCAGACATCGCGTGGGTTCGAGGCTTCCTCATAGCCCTACGAAAAGATTTCCCCGTTCTATCATAGTACAAGAAGGGTTAAGTGCGTGCAGGTTTTTCATTACACACGAGAACAGATCAATTATTTTAATCTAAATTACAGCCGACATACGAGGGTGTATCCAAAAGTTTTAATTATTATAGTAAAAAAAATCAGAATACAGGGATTGTTGTGATTTGTAGTTGTTAACCCCTCCCTATGTAGTCACTATCCAAATATACACATTTCTCTCAGCGTTCCTTCACATTACGAATACCATCATTGTAGAAGTCTGCACATTGTGCCTTAAATCACTCTTTCACCTCATGAATGACGTCATCTGTGTTGTCAAAATGGCGACCACGCAACGGATTCTCCATTTGGGGAAACAAGAAAAGTCACTGGGTGTAAGGTTGGGAGAATAAGACGAATGCTGCAATACTTGGAAGCCACACGCCATTGCTTTGTCGACATCAACTTGAGATGAATGAGCTGGTGCTTCTGAAAAGGTGTCAGCAAACGAGAAATCCAGTGCGCAAATTCCTTAAACGTGTGAAGTTCGTCTTGGATAATTTTCCACACACTACCATAACTGAGACCAGTCTCATTCATAATCGTTTGGATGGTTACACGTCTATCTTCGAGGATTAAACACTGCACTTTCTACACCATGGCAAGATCATCCTGGATTGATGGTCTCCCTACTCGTGGCTCGTCTATGAGGGACATGTGACCACTTTGAAAGTTCCACTTCCACCTCACAACCGTGTCATATAATGGACTTTCATCCCCATAAAGTCTTTCCAGCCTTAGAACAAAGTAGACGTAAACAAAGCGAAATGTATTACTCCGCGGCTCACACGTGCTTCGGCAGCGAGAGACGTGAACAGCAGGATCGTCTACTAGCTTATTGTCGTCGCATAGTTTCCAAAGTGTAAGGCTACAGTTGGTTGGTAAATAATAATTAACGCACTGACTACTGATATGTTGGAACGAGATTGCCTTTGTTCGTGTTGTCCTTTTTTGTGTTTTATAACACGAGACGAAAATGAATTACTGTCACACATCGTCGCCATAAAACCCT